>NW_027421977.1:0-300000 GCF_037893015.1 Macrotis lagotis
GCAAGGCAAGGCACGGTTTGGGGAGGCAAAGCTAATGCACGACAACGCAAGGCTAGGCAGTGCACGGCTAGGCAAGGAAAGAGTAAAGGAAGGGAAGGAAGGCAAGGCAAAGCAAGGCAAGGCAAGTGTAACAAAAGGCAAGGCACGGCAAGGGGAAACAAGGCTAAGGAACGGCAACGCACGGCTATGCAATGCACGGCCAGGCAAGGAAAGGGTAACGCAAGGCAAGGCACGGTAAGGCAAGACAAGGCTAATGCACGACAACGCACGGCTAGGCAATGCACGGCCAGGCAAGGAAAGGGTAACGCAAGGCAAGGCACGGTGAGGCAAGGCAAGGCAAATGCACGACAACGCACGGCTAGGCAATGCAAGGCAAGGCAAGTAAAGGGTAACGCAAGGCAAGGCACGGTCAGGCGAGGCAAGGCTAAGGCACGACAACGCAAGGCTAAGCAATAAACGGAAGGCAAGCAAAGAGTAACGGAAGGCAAGGAAGGCAAGGGAAAGCAAGGGAAGGCAAGGGCAACGAAAGGAACGGCACGGTAAGGGGAAACAAAGCTAAGGCAGGACAATGCAGGGCTAGGCAATGCACGGCAAGGCAAGGAAAGGGTAACGCAAGGCAAAGCACGGTGAGGCAAGACAAGGCAAATGCACGACAACGCACGGCTAGGCAATGCACGGCAAGGCAAGGAAAGGGTAACTCAAGGCAAGGCACGGTCAGGCGAGGCAAGGCTAAGGCACGACAACGCAAGGCTAGGCAATGCACGGAAGGCAAGCAAAGAGTAACGGAAGGCAAGGAAGGCAAGGGAAAGCACGGGAAGGCAAGGGTAACGAAAGGAACGGCACGGTAAGGGGAAACAAGGCTAAGGCACGACAACACAGGGCTAGGCAATGCAGGGCAAGGGAAGGAAAGGGTAACGCAAATCAAGGCACGGTTTGGGGAGGAAGGCGAATGCACGACAACGCAAGGCTAGGCAATGCACGGAAGGCAAGCAAAGAGTAACGGAAGGCAAGGAAGGCAAGGGAAAGCAAGGCAAGGCAAGTGTAACAAAAGGCAAGGCACGGCAAGGGGAAACAAGGCTAAGGAACGGCAACGCACGGCTACGCAATGCACGGCCAGGCAAGGAAAGGGTAACGCAAGGCAAGGCACGGTAAGGCAAGACAAGGCTAATGCACGACAACGCACGGCTAGGCAATGCACGGCCAGGCAAGGAAAGGGTAACGCAAGGCAAGGCACGGTGAGGCAAGGCAAGGCAAATGCACGACAACGCACGGCTAGGCAATGCAAGGCAAGGCAAGTAAAGGGTAACGCAAGGCAAGGCACGGTCAGGCGAGGCAAGGCTAAGGCACGACAACGCAAGGCTAAGCAATAAACGGAAGGCAAGCAAAGAGTAACGGAAGGCAAGGAAGGCAAGGGAAAGCAAGGGAAGGCAAGGGCAACGAAAGGAACGGCACGGTAAGGGGAAACAAAGCTAAGGCAGGACAATGCAGGGCTAGGCAATGCACGGCAAGGCAAGGAAAGGGTAACGCAAGGCAAAGCACGGTGAGGCAAGACAAGGCAAATGCACGACAACGCACGGCTAGGCAATGCACGGCAAGGCAAGGAAAGGGTAACTCAAGGCAAGGCACGGTCAGGCGAGGCAAGGCTAAGGCACGACAACGCAAGGCTAGGCAATGAACGGAAGGCAAGCAAAGAGTAACGGAAGGCAAGGAAGGCAAGGGAAAGCACCGGAAGGCAAGGGTAACGAAAGGAACGGCACGGTAAGGGGAAACAAGGCTAAGGCACGACAGCACAGGGCTAGGCAATGCAGGGCAAGGGAAGGAAAGGGTAACGCAAATCAAGGCACGGTTTGGGGAGGAAGGCGAATGCACGACAACGCAAGGCTAGGCAATGCACGGAAGGCAAGCAAAGAGTAACGGAAGGCAAGGAAGGCAAGGGAAAGCAAGGCAAGGCAAGGGTAACAGAAGGAACGGCACGGCAAGGGGAAACAAGGCTAAGGAACGGCAACGCACGGCTAGGCAATGCACGGCAAGGCAAGGAAAGGGTAACGCAAGGCAAGGCACGGTGAGGCAAGGCAAGGCTGCTGCACGACAACGCACGGCTAGGCAATGCACGGCAAGGCAAGGAAAGGTTAACGCAAGGCAAGGCACGGTCAGGCGAGGCAAGGCTAAGGCACGACAACGCAAGGCTAGGCAATGCACGGCAAGGCAAGGAAAGGGTAACTCAAGGCAAGGCACGGTCAGGCGAGGCAAGGCTAAGGCACGACAACACAGGGCTAGGCAATGCACGGAAGGAAAGCAAAGAGTAACGGAAGGCAATGAAAGTAAGGGAAACCAAAGCAAGGTAAGGGTAACGCAAGGCAAGGCACGGTAAGGCAAGGCAAGGCTAATGCACGACAACGCACGGCTAGGCAATTCACGGCAAGGCAAAGAAAGGGTAACGCAAGGCAAGGCACGGTCAGGCGAGGCAAGGCTAAGGCACGACAACGCAAGGCTAGGCAATGCACGGAAGGCAAGCAAAGAGGAACGGAAGGCAAGGAAGTCTAGGGAAAGCAGGGAAAGGCAAGGGTAACGGAAGGAACGGCACGGTAAGGGCAAACAAGACTAAGGCACGACAACACAGGGCTAGGCAATGCAGGGCAAGGCAAGGAAATGGTAACGCAAGGCAAGGCACGGTTTGGGGAGGCAAAGCTAATGCACGACAACGCAAGGCTAGGCAGTGCACGGCTAGGCAAGGAAAGAGTAACGGAAGGAAAGGAAGGCAAGGCAAAGCAAGGCAAGGCAAGTGTAACAAAAGGCAAGGCACGGCAAGGGGAAACAAGGCTAAGGAACGGCAACGCACGGCTACGCAATGCACGGCCAGGCAAGGAAAGGGTAACGCAAGGCAAGGCACGGTAAGGCAAGACAAGGCTAATGCACGACAACGCACGGCTAGGCAATGCACGGCGAGGCAAGGAAAGGGTAACGCAAGGCAAGGCACGGTGAGGCAAGGCAAGGCAAATGCACGACAACGCACGGCTAGGCAATGCACGGCAAGGCGAGGAAAGGGTAACGCAAGGCAAGGCACCGTTACGCGAGGCAAGGCTAAGGCACGACAACGCAAGGCTAGGCAATGAACGGAATTCAAGCAAAGAATAACGGAAGACAAGGAAGGCTAGGGAAAGCAGGGAAAGGCAAGGGTAACGGAAGGAACAGCACGGTAAGGGCAAACAAGACTAAGGCACGACAACACAGGGCTAGGCAATGCAGGGCAAGGCAAGGAAATGGTAACGCAAGGCAAGGCACGGTTTGGGGAGGCAAAGCTAATACACGACAACGCAAGGCTAGGCAGTGCACGGCTAGGCAAGGAAAGAGTAACGGAAGGAAAGGAAGGCAAGGCAAAGCAAGGCAAGGCAAGTGTAACAAAAGGCAAGGCACGGCAAGGGGAAACAAGGCTAAGGAACGGCAACGCACGGCTATGCAATGCACAGCCAGGGAAGGAAAGGGTAACGCAAGGCAAGGCACGGTAAGGCAAGACAAGGCTAATGCACGACAACGCACGGCTAGGCAATGCACGGCCAGACAAGGAAAGGGTAACGCAAGGCAAGGCACGGTGAGGGAAGGCAAGGCAAATGCACGACAACGCACGGCTAGGCAATGCACGGCAAGGCAAGGAAAGGGTAACGCAAGGCAAGGCACGGTCATGCGAGGCAAGGCTAAGGCACGACAACGCAAGGCTAGGCAATGAACGGAAGGCAAGCAAAGAGTAACGGAAGGCAAGGAAGGCAAGGGAAAGCAAGGGAAGGCAAGGGCAACGAAAGGAACGGCACGGTAAGGGGATACAAAGCTAAGGCACGACAATGCAGGGCTAGGCAATGCACGGCAAGGCAAGGAAAGGGTAACGCAAGGCAAAGCACGGTGAGGCAAGACAAGGGAAATGCACGACAACGCACGGCTAGGCAATGCACGGCAAGGCAAGGAAAGGGTAACTCAAGGCAAGGCACGGTCAGGCGAGGCAAGGCTAAGGCACGACAACGCAAGGCTAGGCAATGCACGGAAGGCAAGCAAAGAGTAACGGAAGGCAAGGAAGGCAAGGGAAAGCAGGGGAAGGCAAGGGTAACGAAAGGAACGGCACGGTAAGGGGAAAAAGGCGAAGGCACGACAACACAGGGCTAGGCAATGCAGGGCAAGGCAAGGAAAGGGTAACGCAAGGCAAGGCACGGTTTCGGGAGGAAGGCGCATGCACGACAACGCAAGGCTGGGCAATGCATGGAAGGCAAATAAAGAGTAACGGAAGGCAAGGAAGGCAAGGGAAAGCAAGGCAAGGCAAGGGTAACAGAAGGAACGGCACGGCAAGGGGAAACAAGGCTAAGGCACGGCAACGCACGGCTAGGCAATGCACGGCAAGGCAAGGAAAGGGTAATGCAAGGTAAGGCACGGTGGGGCAAGGCAAGGCTGATGCACGACAACGCACGGCTAGGCAATGCACGGCAAGGCAAGGAAAGGGTAACGCAAGGCAAGGCACGGTCAGGCGAGGCAAGGCTAAGGCACGACAACGCAAGGCTAGGCAATGCACGGCAAGGCAAGGAAAGGGTAACGCAAGGCAAGGCACGGTAAGGCGCGGCAAGGCTAAGGCACGACAACGCAAGGCTAGGCAATAAACGGAAGGCAAGCAAAGAGTAACGGAAGGCAAGGAAGGCAAGGGAAAGCAGGGGAAGGGAAGGGTAACGGAAGGAACGGCACGGTAAGGGGAAACAAGGCTAAGGCACGACAACGCAGGGCTAGCCAATGCACGGCAAGGCAACGAAAGGGTAACGCAAGGCAAGGCACCGTTACGCGAGGCAAGGCTAAGGCACGACAACGCAAGGCTAGGCAATGCACGGAAGGCAAGCAAAGAGTAACGGAAGGCAAGGAAGGCAAGGGAAAGCAAGGCAAGGCAAGGGCAACGAAAGGAACGGCACGGTAAGGGGAAACAAAGCTAAGGCACGGCAATGCAGGGCTAGGCAATGCACGGCAAGGCAAGGAAAGGGTAACGCAAGGCAAAGCACGGTGAGGCAAGACAAGGCAAATGCACGACAACGCACGGCTAGGCAATGCACGGCAAGGCAAGGAAAGGGTAACTCAAGGCAAGGCACGGTCAGGCGAGGCAAGGCTAAGGCACGACAACGCAAGGCTAGGCAATGCACGGAAGGCAAGCAAAGAGTAACGGAAGGCAAGGAAGGCAAGGGAAAGCAGGGCAAGGCAAGGGTAACGAAAGGAACGGCACGGTAAGGGGAAACAAGCCTAAGGCACGACAACACAGGGCTAGGCAATGCAGGGCAAGGCAAGGAAAGGGTAACGCAAGGCAAGGCACGGTTTGGGGTGGAAGGCGAATGCACGACAACGCAAGGCTAGGCAATGCACGGAAGGCAAGCAAAGAGTAACGGAAGGCAAGGAAGGCAAGGGAAAGCAAGGTAAGGCAAGGGTAACAGAAGGAACGGCACGGCAAGGGGAAACAAGGCTAAGGCACGGCAACGCACGGCTAGGCAATGCACGGCAAGGCAAGGAAAGGGTAACGCAAGGCAAGGCACGGTGAGGTAAGGCAAGGCTGATGCACGACAACGCACGGCTAGGCAATGCACGGCAAGGCAAGGAAAGGGTAACGCAAGGCAAGGCACGGTCAGGCGAGGCAAGGCTAAGGCACGACAACGCAAGGCTAGGCAATGCACGGCAAGGCAAGGAAAGGGTAACGCAAGGCAAGGCACGGTAAGGCGCGGCAAGGCTAAGGCACGACAACGCAAGGCTAGGTAATAAACGGAAGGCAAGCAAAGAGTAACGGAAGGCAAGGAAGGCAAGGGAAAGCAAGGCAAGGCAAGGGTAACGGAAGGAACGGCACGGCAAGGGGAAACAAGGCTAAGGCACGGCAACGCACGGCTAGGCAATGCACGGCAATGCAAGGAAAGGGTAACGCAAGGCAAGGCACTGTCAGGCGAGGCAAGGCTAAGGCACGACAACGCAAGGCTAGGCAATGCACGGAAGGAAAGCAAAGAGTAACGGAAAGCAATGAAACGAAGGGAAAGCAAGGCAAGGTAAGGGTAACGCAAGGCAAGGCACGGTGAGGCAAGGCAAGGCTGATGCACGACAACGCACGGCTAGGCAATTCACGGCAAGGCAAGGAAAGGGTAACGCAAGGCAAGGCACGGTCAGGCGCGGCAAGGCTAAGGCACGACAACGCAAGGCTAGGCAATGCACGGAAGGCAAGCAAAGAGGAACGGAAGGCAAGGAAGGCTAGGGAAAGCAGGGAAAGGCAAGGGTAACGGAAGGAACGGCACGGTAAGGGCAAACAAGACTAAGGCACGACAACACAGGGCTAGGCAATGCAGGGCAAGGCAAGGAAATGGTAACGCAAGGCAAGGCACGGTTTGGGGAGGCAAAGCTAATGCACGACAACGCAAGGCTAGGCAGTGCACGGCTAGGCAAGGAAAGAGTAAAGGAAGGAAAGGAAGGCAAGGCAAAGCAAGGCAAGGCAAGTGTAACAAAAGGCAAGGCACGGCAAGGGGAAACAAGGCTAAGGAACGGCAACGCACGGCTACGCAATGCACGGCCAGGGAAGGAAAGGGTAACGCAAGGCAAGGCACGGTAAGGCAAGACAAGGCTAATGCACGACAACGCACGGCTAGGCAATGCACGGCCAGTCAAGGAAAGGGTAACGCAAGGCAAGGCACGGTGAGGCAAGGCAAGGCAAATGCACGACAACGCACGGCTAGGCAATGCACGGCAAGGCAAGTAAAGGGTAACGCAAGGCAAGGCACGGTCAGGCGAGGCAAGGCTAAGGCACGACAACGCAAGGCTAAGCAATAAACGGAAGGCAAGCAAAGAGTAACGGAAGGCAAGGAAGGCAAGGGAAAGCAAGGGAAGGCAAGGGCAACGAAAGGAACGGCACGGTAAGGGGAAACAAAGCTAAGGCAGGACAATGCAGGGCTAGGCAATGCACGGCAAGGCAAGGAAAGGGTAACGCAAGGCAAAGCACGGTGAGGCAAGACAAGGCAAATGCACGACAACGCACGGCTAGGCAATGCACGGCAAGGCAAGGAAAGGGTAACTCAAGGCAAGGCACGGTCAGGCGAGGCAAGGCTAAGGCACGACAACGCAAGGCTAGGCAATGCACGGAAGGCAAGCAAAGAGTAACGGAAGGCAAGGAAGGCAAGGGAAAGCACGGGAAGGCAAGGGTAACGAAAGGAACGGCACGGTAAGGGGAAACAAGGCTAAGGCACGACAACACAGGGCTAGGCAATGCAGGGCAAGGCAAGGAAATGGTAACGCAAGGCAAGGCACGGTTTGGGGAGGAAGGCGAATGCACGACAACGCAAGGCTAGGCAATGCACGGAAGGCAAGCAAAGAGTAACGGAAGGCAAGGAAGGCAAGGGAAAGCAAGCCAAGGCAAGGGTAACACAAGGACGGCACGGCAAGGGGAAACAAGGCTAAGGAACGGCAACGCACGGCTAGGCAATGCACGGCAAGGCAAGGAAAGGGTAACGCAAGGCACGGCACGGTGAGGCTAGGCAAGGCTGATGCACGACAACGCACGGCTAGGCAATGCACGGCAAGGCAAGGAAAGGTTAACGCAAGGCAAGGCACGGTCAGGCGAGGCAAGGCTAAGGCACGACAACGCAAGGCTAGGCAATGCACGGCAAGGCAAGGAAAGGGTAACTCAAGGCAAGGCACGGTCAGGCGAGGCAAGGCTAAGGCACGACAACACAGGGCTAGGCAATGCACGGAAGGAAAGCAAAGAGTAACGGAAGGCAATGAAAATAAGGGAAAGCAAAGCAAGGTAAGGGTAACGCAAGGCAAGGCACGGTAAGGCAAGGCAAGGCTAATGCACGACAACGCACGGCTAAGCAATTCACGGCAAGGCAAAGAAAGGGTAACGCAAGGCAAGGCACGGTCAGGCGAGGCAAGGCTAAGGCACGACAACGCAAGGCTAGGCAATGCACGGAAGGCAAGCAAAGAGGAACGGAAGGCAAGGAAGGCTAGGGAAAGCAGGGAAAGGCAAGGGTAACGGAAGGAACGGCACGGTAAGGTCAAACAAGACTAAGGCACGACAACACAGGGCTAGGCAATGCAGGGCAAGGCAAGGAAATGGTAACGCAAGGCAAGGCACGGTTTGGGGAGGCAAAGCTAATGCACGACAACGCAAGGCTAGGCAGTGCACGGCTAGGCAAGGAAAGAGTAACGGAAGGAAAGGAAGGCAAGGCAAAGCAAGGCAAGGCAAGTGTAACAAAAGGCAAGGCACGGCAAGGGGAAACAAGGCTAAGGAACGGCAACGCACGGCTACGCAATGCACGGCCAGGCAAGGAAAGGGTAACGCAAGGCAAGGCACGGTAAGGCAAGACAAGGCTAATGCACGACAACGCACGGCTAGGCAATGCACGGCGAGGCAAGAAAGGGTAACGCAAGGCAAGGCACGGTGAGGCAAGGCTAGGCAAATGCACGACAACGCACGGCTAGGCAATGCACGGCAAGGCAAGGAAAGGGTAACGCAAGGCAAGGCACGATCAGGCGAGGCAAGGCTAAGGCACGACAACGCAAGGCTAGGCAATGAACGGAATTCAAGCAAAGAATAACGGAAGGCAAGGAAGGACAGGGAAAGCAGGGAAAGGCAAGGGTAACGGAAGGAACGGCACGGTAAGGGCAAACAAGACTAAGGCACCACAACACAGGGCTAGGCAATGCAGGGCAAGGCAAGGAAATGGTAACGCAAGGCAAGGCACGGTTTGGGGAGGCAAAGCTAATGCACGACAACGCAAGGCTAGGCAGTGCACGGCTAGGCAAGGAAAGAGTAACGGAAGGAAAGGAAGGCAAGGCAAAGCAAGGCAAGGCAAGTGTAACAAAAGGCAAGGCACGGCAAGGGGAAACAAGGCTAAGGAACGGCAACGCACGGCTATGCAATGCACGGCCAGGCAAGGAAAGGGTAACGCAAGGCAAGGCACGGTAAGGCAAGACAAGGCTAATGCACGACAACGCACGGCTAGGCAATGCACGGCCAGGCAAGGAAAGGGTAACGCAAGGCAAGGCACGGTGAGGGAAGGCAAGGCAAATGCACGACAACGCACGGCTAGGCAATGCACGGCAAGGCAAGGAAAGGGTAACGCAAGGCAAGGCACGGTCAGGCGAGGCAAGGCTAAGGCACGACAACGCAAGGCTAGGCAATGAACGGAAGGCAAGCAAAGAGTAACGGAAGGCAAGGAAGGCAAGGGAAAGCAAGGGAAGGCAAGGGCAACGAAAGGAACGGCACGGTAAGGGGAAACAAAGCTAAGGCACGACAATGCAGGGCTAGGCAATGCACGGCAAGGCAAGGAAAGGGTAACGCAAGGCAAAGCACGGTGAGGCAAGACAAGGCAAATGCACGACAACGCACGGCTAGGCAATGCACGGCAAGGCAAGGAAAGGGTAACTCAAGGCAAGGCACGGTCAGGCGAGGCAAGGCTAAGGCACGACAACGCAAGGCTAGGCAATGCACGGAAGGCAAGCAAAGAGTAACGGAAGGCAAGGAAGGCAAGGGAAAGCAGGGGAAGGCAAGGGTAACGAAAGGAACGGCACGGTAAGGGGAAACAAGGATAAGGCACGACAACACAGGGCTAGGCAATGCAGGGCAAGGCAAGGAAAGGGTAACGCAAGGCAAGGCACGGTTTGGGGAGGAAGGCGCATGCACGACAACGCAAGGCTAGGCAATGCACGGAAGGCAAGCAAAGAGTAACGGAAGGCAAGGAAGGCAAGGGAAAGCAAGGCAAGGCAAGGGTAACAGAAGGAACGGCACGGCAAGGGGAAACAAGGCTAAGGCACGGCAACACACGGCTAGGCAATGCACGGCAAGGCAAGGAAAGGGTAAGGCAAGGCAAGGCACGGTGAGGCAAGGCAAGGCTGATGCACGACAACGCACGGCTAGGCAATGCACGGCAAGGCAAGGAAAGGGTAACGCAAGGCAAGGCACGGTGAGGCAAGGCAAGGCAAATGCACGACAACGCACGGCTAGGCAATGCACGGCAAGGCAAGGAAAGGGTAACGCAAGGCAAGGCACGGTCAGGCGAGGCAAGGCTAAGGCACGACAACGCAAGGCTAGGCAATGAACGGAAGGCAAGCAAAGAGTATCGGAAGGCAAGGAAGGCAAGGGAAAGCAAGTCAACGCAAGGGTAACAGAAGGAACGGCACGGCAAGGGGAAACAAGGCTAAGGAACGGCAACGCACGGTTAGGCAATGCACGGCAAGGAAAGGAAAGGGTAACGCAAGGCAAGGCACCGTTACGCGAGGCAAGGCTAAGGCACGACAACGCAAGGCTAGGCAATGCACGGAAGGCAAGCAAAGAGTAACGGAAGGCAAGGAAGGCAAGGGAATGCAAGGCAAGGCAAGGGTAACGGAAGGAACGGCATGGCAAGGGGAAACAAGGCTAAGGCACGGCAACGCACGGCTAGGCAATTCACGGCAAGGCAAGGAAAGGGTAACGCAAGGCAAGGCACTGTCAGGCGAGGCAAGGCCAAGACACGACAACGCAAGGCTAGGCAATGCACGGAAGGAAAGCAAAGAGTAACGGAAGGCAATGAAAGTAAGGGAAAGCAAAGCAAGGTAAGGGTAACGCAAGGCAAGGCACGGTAAGGCAAGACAAGGCTAATGCACGACAACGCACGGCTAGGCAATTCACGGCAAGGCAAGGAAAGGGTAACGCAAGGCAAGGCACGGTCAGGCGAGGCAAGGCTAAGGCACGACAACGCAAGGCTAGGCAATGCACGGAAGGCAAGCAAAGAGGAACGGAAGGCAAGGAAGGGTAGGGAAAGCAGGGAAAGGCAAGGGTAACGGAAGGAACGGCACGGTAAGGGCAAACAAGACTACGGCACGACAACACAGGGCTAGGCAATGCAGGGCAAGGCAAGGAAATGGTAACGCAAGGCAAGGCACGATTTGGGGAGGCAAAGCTAATGCACGACAACGCAAGGCTAGGCAGTGCACGGCTAGGCAAGGAAAGAGTAACGGAAGGAAAGGAAGGCAAGGCAAAGCAAGGGAAGGCAAGTGTAACAAAAGGCAAGGCACGGCAAGGGGAAACAAGGCTAAGGAACGGCAACGCACGGCTACGCAATGCACGGCCAGGCAAGGAAAGGGTAACGCAAGGCAAGGCACGGTAAGGCAAGACAAGGCTAATGCACGACAACGCACGGCTAGGCAATTCACGGCAAGGCAAGGAAAGGGTAACGCAAGGCAAGGCACGGTCAGGCGAGGCAAGGCTAAGGCACGACAACGCAAGGCTAGGCAATGCACGGAAGGCAAACAAAGAGTAACGGAAGGCAAGGAAGGCAAGGGAAAGCAGGGGAAGGCAAGGGTAACGAAAGGAACGGCACGGTAAGGGGAAACAAGGCTAAGGCACGACAACACGGGGCTAGGCAATGCAGGGCAAGGCAAGGAAAGGGTAACACAAGGCAAGGCACGGTTCGGGGAGGAAGGCGAATGCACGACAACGCAAGGCTAGGCAATGCACGGAAGGCAAGCAAAGAGTAACGGAAGGCAAGGAAGGCAAGGGAAAGCAAGGCAAGGCAAGAGTAACAGAAGGAACGGCACGGCAAGGGGAAACAAGGCTAAAGCACGGCAACGCACGGCTAGGCAATGCACGGCAAGGCAAGGAAAGGGTAACGCAAGGAAAGGCACGGTGAGGCAAGGCAAGGCTGATGCACGACAACGCACGGCTAGGCAGTGCACGGCTAGGCAAGGAAAGGGTAACGCAAGGCAAGGCACGGTGAGGCAAGGCAAGGCAAATGCACGACAACGCAAGGCTAAGCAATGAACGGAAGGCATGCAAAGAGTAACGGAAGGCAAGGAAGGCAAGGGAAAGCAAGGGAAGGCAAGGGCAACGAAAGGAACGTCACGGTAAGGGGAAACAAAGCTAAGGCAGGACAATGCAGGGCTAGGCAATGCACGGCAAGCAAGGAAAGGGTAACGCAAGGCAAATCACGGTGAGGCAAGACAAAGCAAATGCACGACAACGCACGGCTAGGCAATACACGGCAAGGCAAGGAAAGGGTAACGCAAGGCAAGGCACGGTCAGGCGAGGCAAGGCTAAGGCACGACAACGCAAGGCTAGGCAATGAACGGAAGGCAAGCAAAGAGTAACGGAAGGCAAGGAAGGCAAGGGAAA
Source organism: Macrotis lagotis (assembly GCF_037893015.1). Classification (NCBI taxonomy): domain Eukaryota; kingdom Metazoa; phylum Chordata; class Mammalia; order Peramelemorphia; family Peramelidae; genus Macrotis; species Macrotis lagotis. The sequence goes on from NW_027421977.1 coordinate 12,134, forward strand.
GCAAGGCAAGGCAAGGGTAACAGAAGGGACGGCACGGCAAGGGGAAACAAGGCTAAGGAACGGCAACGCACGGCTAGGCAATGCACGGCAAGGAAAGGAAAGGGTAACGCAAGGCAAGGCACCGTTACGCGAGGCAAGGCTAAGGCACGACAACGCAAGGCTAGGCAATGCACGGAAGGCAAGCAAAGAGTAACGGAAGGCAAGGAAGGCAAGGGAATGCAAGGCAAGGCAAGGGTAACGGAAGGAACGGCACGGCAAGGGGAAACAAGGCTAAGGCACGGCAACGCACGGCTAGGCAATGCACGGCAAGGCAAGGAAAGGGTAACGCAAGGCAAGGCACTGTCAGGCGAGGCAAGGCCAAGACACGACAACGCAAGGCTAGGCAATGCACGGAAGGAAAGCAAAGAGTAACGGAAGGCAATGAAAGTAAGGGAAAGCAAAGCAAGGTAAGGGTAACGCAAGGCAAGGCACGGTAAGGCAAGACAAGGCTAATGCACGACAACGCACGGCTAGGCAATTCACGGCAAGGCAAGGAAAGGGTAACGCAAGGCAAGGCACGGTGAGGCAAGGCAAGGCAAATGCACGACAACGCAAGGCTAAGCAATGAACGGAAGGCAAGCAAAGAGTAACGGAAGGCAAGGAAGGCAAGGGAAAGCAAGGGAAGGCAAGGGCAACGAAAGGAACGGCACGGTAAGGGGAAACAAAGCTAAGGCAGGACAATGCAGGGCTAGGCAATGCACGGCAAGCAAGGAAAGGGTAACGCAAGGCAAAGCACGGTGAGGCAAGACAAAGCAAATGCACGACAACGCACGGCTAGGCAATGCACGGCAAGGCAAGGAAAGGGTAACTCAAGGCAAGGCACGGTCAGGCGAGGCAAGGCTAAGGCACGACAACGCAAGGCTAGGCAATGCACGGAAGGCAAGCAAAGAGTAACGGAAGGCAAGGAAGGCAAGGGAAAGCAAGGCAAGGCAAGGGTAACAGAAGGAACGGCACGGCAAGGGGAAACAAGGCTAAGGAACGGCAACGCACGGCTAGGCAATGCACGGTAAGGCAAGGAAAGGGTAACGCAAGGCAAGGCACGGTGAGGCAAGGCAAGGCTGATGCACGACAACGCACGGCTAGGCAATGCACGGCAAGGCACGGAAAGGGTAACGCAAGGCAAGGCACGGTCAGGCGAGGCAAGGCTAAGGCACGACAACGCAAGGCTAGGCAATGCACGGCAAGGCAAGGAAAGGGTAACGCAAGGCAAGGCACGGTAAGGCGCGGCAAGGCTAAGGCACGACAACGCAAGGCTAGGCAATAAACGGAAGGCAAGCAAAGAGGAACGGAAGGCAAGGAAGGCTAGGGAAAGCAGGGAAAGGCAAGGGTAACGGAAGGAACGGCACGGTGAGGGCAAACAAGACTAAGGCACGACAACACAGGGCTAGGCAATGCAGGGCAAGGCAAGGAAATGGTAACGCAAGGCAAGGCACGGTTTGGGGAGGCAAAGCTAATGCACGACAACGCAAGGCTAGGCAGTGCACGGCTAGGCAAGGAAAGAGTAACGGAAGGAAAGGAAGGCAAGGCAAAGCAAGGCAAGGCAAGTGTAACAAAAGGCAAGGCACGGCAAGGGGAAACAAAGCTAAGGAACGGCAACGCACGGCTACGCAATGCACGGCCAGGCAAGGAAAGGGTAACGCAAGGCAAGGCACGGTAAGGCAAGACAAGGCTAATGCACGACAACGCACGGCTAGGCAATGCACGGCGAGGCAAGGAAAGGGTAACGCAAGGCAAGGCACGGTGAGGCAAGGCAAGGCAAATGCACGACAACGCACGGCTAGGCAATGCACGGCAAGGCGAGGAAAGGGTAACGCAAGGCAAGGCAGGGTGAGGCAAGGCAAGGCTGATGCACGACAACGCACGGCTAGGCAATTCACGGCAAGGCAAGGAAAGGGTAACGCAAGGCAAGGCACGGTCAGGCGAGGCAAGGCTAAGGCACGACAACGCAAGGCTAGGCAATGCACGGAAGGCAAGCAAAGAGGAACGGAAGGCAAGGAAGGCTAGGGAAAGCAGGGAAAGGCAAGGGTAACGGAAGGAACGGCACGGTAAGGGCAAACAAGACTAAGGCACGACAACACAGGGCTAGGCAATGCAGGGCAAGGCAAGGAAATGGTAACGCAAGGCAAGGCACGGTTTGGGGAGGCAAAGCTAATGCACGACAACGCAAGGCTAGGCAGTGCACGGCTAGGCAAGGAAAGAGTAACGGAAGGAAAGGAAGGCAAGGCAAAGCAAGGCAAGGCAAGTGTAACAAAAGGCAAGGCACGGCAAGGGGAAACAAGGCTAAGGAACGGCAACGCACGGCTATGCAATGCACGGCCAGGGAAGGAAAGGGTAACGCAAGGCAAGGCACGGTAAGGCAAGACAAGGCTAATGCACGACAACGCACGGCTAGGCAATGCACGGCCAGGCAAGGAAAGGGTAACGCAAGGCAAGGCACGGTGAGGGAAGGCAAGGCAAATGCACGACAACGCACGGCTAGGCAATGCACGGAAAGGCAAGGAAAGGGTAACGCAAGGCAAGGCACGGTCAGGCGAGGAAGGCTAAGGCACGACAACGCAAGGCTAGGCAATGAACGGAAGGCAAGCAAAGGTAACGGAAGGCAAGGAAGGCAAGGGAAAGCAAGGGAAGGCAAGGGCAACGAAAGGAACGGCACGGTAAGGGGAAACAAAGCTAAGGCACGACAATGCAGGGCTAGGCAATGCACGGCAAGAAGGAAACGAAGGCGAACGGAAGGCAACAAAGAGTAACGGAAGGCAAGGAAGGCAAGGGAAAGCAAGGGAAGGCAAGGGCAACGAAAGGAACGGCACGGTAAGGGGAAACAAAGCTAAGGCACGACAATGCAGGGCTAGGCAATGCACGGCAAGGAAAGGAAAGGGTAACGAAAGGCAAAGCACGGTGAGGCAAGACAAGGCAAATGCACGACAACGCACGGCTAGGCAATGCACGGCAAGGCAAGGAAAGGGTAACTCAAGGCAAGGCACGGTCAGGCGAGGCAAGGCTAAGGCACGACAACGCAAGGCTAGGCAATGCACGGAAGGCAAGCAAAGAGTAACCGAAGGCAAGGAAGGCAAGGGAAAGCAGGGGAAGGCAAGTGTAACGAAAGGAACGGCACGGTAAGGGGAAACAAGGCTAAGGCACGACAACACAGGGCTAGGCAATGCAGGGCAAGGCAAGGAAAGGTAACGCAAGGCAAGGCACGGTTTGGGGAGGAAGCAATGCACGACAACGCAAGGCTAGGCATGCACGGAGGCAAGAAAGAGTAACGGAAGGAAGGAAGGCAAGGAAAGCAAGGCAAGGCAAGGTAACAAGGAAGGCACGGCAAGGGGAAACAAGGCTAAGGACGGCAACGCACGGCTACGCCAATGAGGAAGGCGAATGCACGACAACGCAAGGCTAGGCAATGCACGGAAGGCAAGCAAAGAGTAACGGAAGGCAAGGAAGGAAGGGAAAGCAAGGCAAGGCAAGGGTAACGGAAGGAACGGCACGGCAAGGGGAAACAAGGCTAAGGCACGGCAACGCACGGCTAGCCAATACACGGCAAGGCAAGGAAAGGGTAACGCAAGGCAAGGCACGGTCAGGCGAGGCAAGGCTAAGGCACGACAACGCAAGCCTAGGCAATGCACGGCAAGGCAAGGAAAGGGTAACGCAAGGCAAGGCACGGTAAGGCGCGGCAAGGCTAAGGCACGACAACGCAAGGCTAGGCAATAAACGGAAGGCAAGCAAAGAGTAACGGAAGGCAAGGAAGGCAAGGGAAAGCAGGGGAAGGCAAGGGTAACGGAAGGAACGGCACGGTAAGGGGAAACAAGGCTAAGGCACGACAACGCAGGGCTAGCCAATGCACGGCAAGGAAAGGAAAGGGTAACGCCAGGCAAGGCACCGTTACGCGAGGCAAGGCTAAGGCACGACAACGCAAGGCTAGGCAATGCACGGAAGGCAAGCAAAGAGGAACGGAAGGCAAGGAAGGCTAGGGAAAGCAGGGAAAGGCAAGGGTAACGGAAGGAACGGCACGGTAAGGGCAAACAAGACTAAGGCACGACAACACAGGGCTAGGCAATGCAGGGCAAGGCAAGGAAATGGTAACGCAAGGCAAGGCACGGTTTGGGGAGGCAAAGCTAATGCACGACAACGCAAGGCTAGGCAGTGCACGGCTAGGCAAGGAAAGAGTAACGGAAGGAAAGGAAGGCAAGGCAAAGCAAGGCAAGGCAAGTGTAACAAAAGGCAAGGCACGGCAAGGGGAAACAAGGCTAAGGAACGGCAACGCACGGCTACGCAATGCACGGCCAGGCAAGGAAAGGGTAACGCAAGGCAAGGCACGGTAAGGCAAGACAAGGCTAATGCACGACAACGCACGGCTAGGCAATGCACGGCCAGGCAAGGAAAGGGTAACGCAAGGCAAGGCACGGTGAGGCAAGGCAAGGCAAATGCACGACAACGCACGGCTAGGCAATGCACGGCAAGGCAAGGAAAGGGTAACGCAAGGCAAGGCACGGTCAGGCGAGGCAAGGCTAAGGCACGACAACGCAAGGCTAGGCAATGAACGGAAGGCAAGCAAAGAATAACGGAAGGCAAGGAAGGCTAGGGAAAGCAGGGAAAGGCAAGGGTAACGGAAGGAACGGCACGGTAAGGGCAAACAAGACTAAGGCACGACAACACAGGGCTAGGCAATGCAGGGCAAGGCAAGGAAATGGTAACGCAAGGCAAGGCACGGTTTGGGGAGGCAAAGCTAATGCACGACAACGCAAGGCTAGGCAGTGCACGGCTAGGCAAGGAAAGAGTAACGGAAGGAAAGGAAGGCAAGGCAAAGCAAGGCAAGGCAAGTGTAACAAAAGGCAAGGCACGGCAAGGGGAAACAAGGCTAAGGAACGGCAACGCACGGCTATGCAATGCACGGCCAGGCAAGGAAAGGGTAACGCAAGGCAAGGCACGGTAAGGCAAGACAAGGCTAATGCACGACAACGCACGGCTAGGCAATGCACGGCCAGGCAAGGAAAGGGTAACGCAAGGCAAGGCACGGTCAGGCGAGGCAAGGCTAAGGCACGACAACGCAAGGCTAGGCAATGCACGGAAGGCAAACAAAGAGTAACGGAAGGCAAGGAAGGCAAGGGAAAGCAGGGGAAGGCAAGGGTAACGAAAGGAACGGCACGGTAAGGGGAAACAAGGCTAAGGCACGACAACACGGGGCTAGGCAATGCAGGGCAAGGCAAGGAAAGGGTAACGCAAGGCAAGGCACGGTTCGGGGAGGAAGGCGAATGCACGACAACGCAAGGCTAGGCAATGCACGGAAGGCAAGCAAAGAGTAACGGAAGGCAAGGAAGGCAAGGGAAAGCATGGCAAGGCAAGAGTAACAGAAGGAACGGCACGGCAAGGGGAAACAAGGCTAAGGCACGGCAACGCACGGCTAGGCAATGCACGGCAAGGCAAGGAAAGGGTAACGCAAGGCAAGGCACGGTGAGGCAAGGCAAGGCTGATGCACGACAACGCACGGCTAGGCAGTGCACGGCTAGGCAAGGAAAGGGTAACGCAAGGCAAGGCACGGTGAGGCAAGGCAAGGCAAATGCACGACAACGCAAGGCTAAGCAATGAACGGAAGGCATGCAAAGAGTAACGGAAGGCAAGGAAGGCAAGGGAAAGCAAGGGAAGGCAAGGGCAACGAAAGGAACGTCACGGTAAGGGGAAACAAAGCTAAGGCAGGACAATGCAGGGCTAGGCAATGCACGGCAAGCAAGGAAAGGGTAACGCAAGGCAAAGCACGGTGAGGCAAGACAAAGCAAATGCACGACAACGCACGGCTAGGCAATGCACGGCAAGGCAAGGAAAGGGTAACGCAAGGCAAGGCACGGTCAGGCGAGGCAAGGCTAAGGCACGACAACGCAAGGCTAGGCAATGAACGGAAGGCAAGCAAAGAGTAACGGAAGGCAAGGAAGGCAAGGGAAAGCAAGGCAAGGCAAGGGTAACAGAAGGGACGGCACGGCAAGGGGAAACAAGGCTAAGGAACGGCAACGCACGGCTAGGCAATGCACGGCAAGGCAAGGAAAGGGTAACGCAAGGCAAGGCACTGTCAGGCGAGGCAAGGCCAAGACACGACAACGCAAGGCTAGGCAATGCACGAAAGGAAAGCAAAGAGTAACGGAAGGCAATGAAAGTAAGGGAAAGCAAAGCAAGGTAAGGGTAACGCAAGGCAAGGCACGGTAAGGCAAGACAAGGCTAATGCACGACAACGCACGGCTAGGCAATTCACGGCAAGGCAAGGAAAGGGTAACGCAAGGCAAGGCACGGTGAGGCAAGGCAAGGCAAATGCACGACAACGCAAGGCTAAGCAATGAACGGAAGGCAAGCAAAGAGTAACGGAAGGCAAGGAAGGCAAGGGAAAGCAAGGGAAGGCAAGGGCAACGAAAGGAACGGCACGGTAAGGGGAAACAAAGCTAAGGCAGGACAATGCAGGGCTAGGCAATGCACGGCAAGCAAGGAAAGGGTAACGCAAGGCAAAGCACGGTGAGGCAAGACAAAGCAAATGCACGACAACGCACGGCTAGGCAATGCACGGCAAGGCAAGGAAAGGGTAACTCAAGGCAAGGCACGGTCAGGCGAGGCAAGGCTAAGGCACGACAACGCAAGGCTAGGCAATGCACGGAAGGCAAGCAAAGAGTAACGGAAGGCAAGGAAGGCAAGGGAAAGCAAGGCAAGGCAAGGGTAACAGAAGGAACGGCACGGCAAGGGGAAACAAGGCTAAGGAACGGCAACGCACGGCTAGGCAATGCACGGTAAGGCAAGGAAAGGGTAACGCAAGGCAAGGCACGGTGAGGCAAGGCAAGGCTGATGCACGACAACGCACGGCTAGGCAATGCACGGCAAGGCACGGAAAGGGTAACGCAAGGCAAGGCACGGTCAGGCGAGGCAAGGCTAAGGCACGACAACGCAAGGCTAGGCAATGCACGGCAAGGCAAGGAAAGGGTAACGCAAGGCAAGGCACGGTAAGGCGCGGCAAGGCTAAGGCACGACAACGCAAGGCTAGGCAATAAACGGAAGGCAAGCAAAGAGGAACGGAAGGCAAGGAAGGCTAGGGAAAGCAGGGAAAGGCAAGGGTAACGGAAGGAACGGCACGGTAAGGGCAAACAAGACTAAGGCACGACAACACAGGGCTAGGCAATGCAGGGCAAGGCAAGGAAATGGTAACGCAAGGCAAGGCACGGTTTGGGGAGGCAAAGCTAATGCACGACAACGCAAGGCTAGGCAGTGCACGGCTAGGCAAGGAAAGAGTAACGGAAGGAAAGGAAGGCAAGGCAAAGCAAGGCAAGGCAAGTGTAACAAAAGGCAAGGCACGGCAAGGGGAAACAAGGCTAAGGAACGGCAACGCACGGCTACGCAATGCACGGCCAGGCAAGGAAAGGGTAACGCAAGGCAAGGCACGGTAAGGCAAGACAAGGCTAATGCACGACAACGCACGGCTAGGCAATGCACGGCGAGGCAAGGAAAGGGTAACGCAAGGCAAGGCACGGTGAGGCAAGGCAAGGCAAATGCACGACAACGCACGGCTAGGCAATGCACGGCAAGGCGAGGAAAGGGTAACGCAAGGCAAGGCAGGGTGAGGCAAGGCAAGGCTGATGCACGACAACGCACGGCTAGGCAATTCACGGCAAGGCAAGGAAAGGGTAACGCAAGGCAAGGCACGGTCAGGCGAGGCAAGGCTAAGGCACGACAACGCAAGGCTAGGCAATGCACGGAAGGCAAGCAAAGAGGAACGGAAGGCAAGGAAGGCTAGGGAAAGCAGGGAAAGGCAAGGGTAACGGAAGGAACGGCACGGTAAGGGCAAACAAGACTAAGGCACGACAACACAGGGCTAGGCAATGCAGGGCAAGGCAAGGAAATGGTAACGCAAGGCAAGGCACGGTTTGGGGAGGCAAAGCTAATGCACGACAACGCAAGGCTAGGCAGTGCACGGCTAGGCAAGGAAAGAGTAACGGAAGGAAAGGAAGGCAAGGCAAAGCAAGGCAAGGCAAGTGTAACAAAAGGCAAGGCACGGCAAGGGGAAACAAGGCTAAGGAACGGCAACGCACGGCTATGCAATGCACGGCCAGGGAAGGAAAGGGTAACGCAAGGCAAGGCACGGTAAGGCAAGACAAGGCTAATGCACGACAACGCACGGCTAGGCAATGCACGGCCAGGCAAGGAAAGGGTAACGCAAGGCAAGGCACGGTGAGGGAAGGCAAGGCAAATGCACGACAACGCACGGCTAGGCAATGCACGGAAAGGCAAGGAAAGGGTAACGCAAGGCAAGGCACGGTCAGGCGAGGAAGGCTAAGGCACGACAACGCAAGGCTAGGCAATGAACGGAAGGCAAGCAAAGAGTAACGGAAGGCAAGGAAGGCAAGGGAAAGCAAGGGAAGGCAAGGGCAACGAAAGGAACGGCACGGTAAGGGGAAACAAAGCTAAGGCACGACAATGCAGGGCTAGGCAATGCACGGCAAGGAAAGGAAATAACGAAAGGCAAAGCACGGTGAGGCAAGACAAGGCAAATGCACGACAACGCACGGCTAGGCAATGCACGGCAAGGCAAGGAAAGGGTAACTCAAGGCAAGGCACGGTCAGGCGAGGCAAGGCTAAGGCACGACAACGCAAGGCTAGGCAATGCACGGAAGGCAAGCAAAGAGTAACCGAAGGCAAGGAAGGCAAGGGAAAGCAGGGGAAGGCAAGTGTAACGAAAGGAACGGCACGGTAAGGGGAAACAAGGCTAAGGCACGACAACACAGGGCTAGGCAATGCAGGGCAAGGCAAGGAAAGGGTAACGCAAGGCAAGGCACGGTTTGGGGAGGAAGGCGAATGCACGACAACGCAAGGCTAGGCAATGCACGGAAGGCAAGCAAAGAGTAACGGAAGGCAAGGAAGGCAAGGGAAAGCAAGGCAAGGCAAGGGTAACGGAAGGAACGGCACGGCAAGGGGAAACAAGGCTAAGGCACGGCAACGCACGGCTAGCCAATACACGGCAAGGCAAGGAAAGGGTAACGCAAGGCAAGGCACGGTCAGGCGAGGCAAGGCTAAGGCACGACAACGCAAGGCTAGGCAATGCACGGCAAGGCAAGGAAAGGGTAACGCAAGGCAAGGCACGGTAAGGCGCGGCAAGGCTAAGGCACGACAACGCAAGGCTAGGCAATAAACGGAAGGCAAGCAAAGAGTAACGGAAGGCAAGGAAGGCAAGGGAAAGCAGGGGAAGGCAAGGGTAACGGAAGGAACGGCACGGTAAGGGGAAACAAGGCTAAGGCACGACAACGCAGGGCTAGCCAATGCACGGCAAGGAAAGGAAAGGGTAACGCCAGGCAAGGCACCGTTACGCGAGGCAAGGCTAAGGCACGACAACGCAAGGCTAGGCAATGCACGGAAGGCAAGCAAAGAGGAACGGAAGGCAAGGAAGGCTAGGGAAAGCAGGGAAAGGCAAGGGTAACGGAAGGAACGGCACGGTAAGGGCAAACAAGACTAAGGCACGACAACACAGGGCTAGGCAATGCAGGGCAAGGCAAGGAAATGGTAACGCAAGGCAAGGCACGGTTTGGGGAGGCAAAGCTAATGCACGACAACGCAAGGCTAGGCAGTGCACGGCTAGGCAAGGAAAGAGTAACGGAAGGAAAGGAAGGCAAGGCAAAGCAAGGCAAGGCAAGTGTAACAAAAGGCAAGGCACGGCAAGGGGAAACAAGGCTAAGGAACGGCAACGCACGGCTACGCAATGCACGGCCAGGCAAGGAAAGGGTAACGCAAGGCAAGGCACGGTAAGGCAAGACAAGGCTAATGCACGACAACGCACGGCTAGGCAATGCACGGCCAGGCAAGGAAAGGGTAACGCAAGGCAAGGCACGGTGAGGCAAGGCAAGGCAAATGCACGACAACGCACGGCTAGGCAATGCACGGCAAGGCAAGGAAAGGGTAACGCAAGGCAAGGCACGGTCAGGCGAGGCAAGGCTAAGGCACGACAACGCAAGGCTAGGCAATGAACGGAAGGCAAGCAAAGAATAACGGAAGGCAAGGAAGGCTAGGGAAAGCAGGGAAAGGCAAGGGTAACGGAAGGAACGGCACGGTAAGGGCAAACAAGACTAAGGCACGACAACACAGGGCTAGGCAATGCAGGGCAAGGCAAGGAAATGGTAACGCAAGGCAAGGCACGGTTTGGGGAGGCAAAGCTAATGCACGACAACGCAAGGCTAGGCAGTGCACGGCTAGGCAAGGAAAGAGTAACGGAAGGAAAGGAAGGCAAGGCAAAGCAAGGCAAGGCAAGTGTAACAAAAGGCAAGGCACGGCAAGGGGAAACAAGGCTAAGGAACGGCAACGCACGGCTATGCAATGCACGGCCAGGCAAGGAAAGGGTAACGCAAGGCAAGGCACGGTAAGGCAAGACAAGGCTAATGCACGACAACGCACGGCTAGGCAATGCACGGCCAGGCAAGGAAAGGGTAACGCAAGGCAAGGCACGGTCAGGCGAGGCAAGGCTAAGGCACGACAACGCAAGGCTAGGCAATGCACGGAAGGCAAACAAAGAGTAACGGAAGGCAAGGAAGGCAAGGGAAAGCAGGGGAAGGCAAGGGTAACGAAAGGAACGGCACGGTAAGGGGAAACAAGGCTAAGGCACGACAACACGGGGCTAGGCAATGCAGGGCAAGGCAAGGAAAGGGTAACGCAAGGCAAGGCACGGTTCGGGGAGGAAGGCGAATGCACGACAACGCAAGGCTAGGCAATGCACGGAAGGCAAGCAAAGAGTAACGGAAGGCAAGGAAGGCAAGGGAAAGCATGGCAAGGCAAGAGTAACAGAAGGAACGGCACGGCAAGGGGAAACAAGGCTAAGGCACGGCAACGCACGGCTAGGCAATGCACGGCAAGGCAAGGAAAGGGTAACGCAAGGCAAGGCACGGTGAGGCAAGGCAAGGCTGATGCACGACAACGCACGGCTAGGCAGTGCACGGCTAGGCAAGGAAAGGGTAACGCAAGGCAAGGCACGGTGAGGCAAGGCAAGGCAAATGCACGACAACGCAAGGCTAAGCAATGAACGGAAGGCATGCAAAGAGTAACGGAAGGCAAGGAAGGCAAGGGAAAGCAAGGGAAGGCAAGGGCAACGAAAGGAACGTCACGGTAAGGGGAAACAAAGCTAAGGCAGGACAATGCAGGGCTAGGCAATGCACGGCAAGCAAGGAAAGGGTAACGCAAGGCAAAGCACGGTGAGGCAAGACAAAGCAAATGCACGACAACGCACGGCTAGGCAATGCACGGCAAGGCAAGGAAAGGGTAACGCAAGGCAAGGCACGGTCAGGCGAGGCAAGGCTAAGGCACGACAACGCAAGGCTAGGCAATGAACGGAAGGCAAGCAAAGAGTAACGGAAGGCAAGGAAGGCAAGGGAAAGCAAGGCAAGGCAAGGGTAACAGAAGGGACGGCACGGCAAGGGGAAACAAGGCTAAGGAACGGCAACGCACGGCTAGGCAATGCACGGCAAGGCAAGGAAAGGGTAACGCAAGGCAAGGCACTGTCAGGCGAGGCAAGGCCAAGACACGACAACGCAAGGCTAGGCAATGCACGAAAGGAAAGCAAAGAGTAACGGAAGGCAATGAAAGTAAGGGAAAGCAAAGCAAGGTAAGGGTAACGCAAGGCAAGGCACGGTAAGGCAAGACAAGGCTAATGCACGACAACGCACGGCTAGGCAATTCACGGCAAGGCAAGGAAAGGGTAACGCAAGGCAAGGCACGGTGAGGCAAGGCAAGGCAAATGCACGACAACGCAAGGCTAAGCAATGAACGGAAGGCAAGCAAAGAGTAACGGAAGGCAAGGAAGGCAAGGGAAAGCAAGGGAAGGCAAGGGCAACGAAAGGAACGGCACGGTAAGGGGAAACAAAGCTAAGGCAGGACAATGCAGGGCTAGGCAATGCACGGCAAGCAAGGAAAGGGTAACGCAAGGCAAAGCACGGTGAGGCAAGACAAAGCAAATGCACGACAACGCACGGCTAGGCAATGCACGGCAAGGCAAGGAAAGGGTAACTCAAGGCAAGGCACGGTCAGGCGAGGCAAGGCTAAGGCACGACAACGCAAGGCTAGGCAATGCACGGAAGGCAAGCAAAGAGTAACGGAAGGCAAGGAAGGCAAGGGAAAGCAAGGCAAGGCAAGGGTAACAGAAGGAACGGCACGGCAAGGGGAAACAAGGCTAAGGAACGGCAACGCACGGCTAGGCAATGCACGGTAAGGCAAGGAAAGGGTAACGCAAGGCAAGGCACGGTGAGGCAAGGCAAGGCTGATGCACGACAACGCACGGCTAGGCAATGCACGGCAAGGCACGGAAAGGGTAACGCAAGGCAAGGCACGGTCAGGCGAGGCAAGGCTAAGGCACGACAACGCAAGGCTAGGCAATGCACGGCAAGGCAAGGAAAGGGTAACGCAAGGCAAGGCACGGTAAGGCGCGGCAAGGCTAAGGCACGACAACGCAAGGCTAGGCAATAAACGGAAGGCAAGCAAAGAGGAACGGAAGGCAAGGAAGGCTAGGGAAAGCAGGGAAAGGCAAGGGTAACGGAAGGAACGGCACGGTAAGGGCAAACAAGACTAAGGCACGACAACACAGGGCTAGGCAATGCAGGGCAAGGCAAGGAAATGGTAACGCAAGGCAAGGCACGGTTTGGGGAGGCAAAGCTAATGCACGACAACGCAAGGCTAGGCAGTGCACGGCTAGGCAAGGAAAGAGTAACGGAAGGAAAGGAAGGCAAGGCAAAGCAAGGCAAGGCAAGTGTAACAAAAGGCAAGGCACGGCAAGGGGAAACAAGGCTAAGGAACGGCAACGCACGGCTACGCAATGCACGGCCAGGCAAGGAAAGGGTAACGCAAGGCAAGGCACGGTAAGGCAAGACAAGGCTAATGCACGACAACGCACGGCTAGGCAATGCACGGCGAGGCAAGGAAAGGGTAACGCAAGGCAAGGCACGGTGAGGCAAGGCAAGGCAAATGCACGACAACGCACGGCTAGGCAATGCACGGCAAGGCGAGGAAAGGGTAACGCAAGGCAAGGCAGGGTGAGGCAAGGCAAGGCTGATGCACGACAACGCACGGCTAGGCAATTCACGGCAAGGCAAGGAAAGGGTAACGCAAGGCAAGGCACGGTCAGGCGAGGCAAGGCTAAGGCACGACAACGCAAGGCTAGGCAATGCACGGAAGGCAAGCAAAGAGGAACGGAAGGCAAGGAAGGCTAGGGAAAGCAGGGAAAGGCAAGGGTAACGGAAGGAACGGCACGGTAAGGGCAAACAAGACTAAGGCACGACAACACAGGGCTAGGCAATGCAGGGCAAGGCAAGGAAATGGTAACGCAAGGCAAGGCACGGTTTGGGGAGGCAAAGCTAATGCACGACAACGCAAGGCTAGGCAGTGCACGGCTAGGCAAGGAAAGAGTAACGGAAGGAAAGGAAGGCAAGGCAAAGCAAGGCAAGGCAAGTGTAACAAAAGGCAAGGCACGGCAAGGGGAAACAAGGCTAAGGAACGGCAACGCACGGCTATGCAATGCACGGCCAGGGAAGGAAAGGGTAACGCAAGGCAAGGCACGGTAAGGCAAGACAAGGCTAATGCACGACAACGCACGGCTAGGCAATGCACGGCCAGGCAAGGAAAGGGTAACGCAAGGCAAGGCACGGTGAGGGAAGGCAAGGCAAATGCACGACAACGCACGGCTAGGCAATGCACGGAAAGGCAAGGAAAGGGTAACGCAAGGCAAGGCACGGTCAGGCGAGGAAGGCTAAGGCACGACAACGCAAGGCTAGGCAATGAACGGAAGGCAAGCAAAGAGTAACGGAAGGCAAGGAAGGCAAGGGAAAGCAAGGGAAGGCAAGGGCAACGAAAGGAACGGCACGGTAAGGGGAAACAAAGCTAAGGCACGACAATGCAGGGCTAGGCAATGCACGGCAAGGAAAGGAAAGGGTAACGAAAGGCAAAGCACGGTGAGGCAAGACAAGGCAAATGCACGACAACGCACGGCTAGGCAATGCACGGCAAGGCAAGGAAAGGGTAACTCAAGGCAAGGCACGGTCAGGCGAGGCAAGGCTAAGGCACGACAACGCAAGGCTAGGCAATGCACGGAAGGCAAGCAAAGAGTAACCGAAGGCAAGGAAGGCAAGGGAAAGCAGGGGAAGGCAAGTGTAACGAAAGGAACGGCACGGTAAGGGGAAACAAGGCTAAGGCACGACAACACAGGGCTAGGCAATGCAGGGCAAGGCAAGGAAAGGGTAACGCAAGGCAAGGCACGGTTTGGGGAGGAAGGCGAATGCACGACAACGCAAGGCTAGGCAATGCACGGAAGGCAAGCAAAGAGTAACGGAAGGCAAGGAAGGCAAGGGAAAGCAAGGCAAGGCAAGGGTAACGGAAGGAACGGCACGGCAAGGGGAAACAAGGCTAAGGCACGGCAACGCACGGCTAGCCAATACACGGCAAGGCAAGGAAAGGGTAACGCAAGGCAAGGCACGGTCAGGCGAGGCAAGGCTAAGGCACGTCAACGCAAGGCTAGGCAATGCACGGCAAGGCAAGGAAAGGGTAACGCAAGGCAAGGCACGGTAAGGCGCGGCAAGGCTAAGGCACGACAACGCAAGGCTAGGCAATAAACGGAAGGCAAGCAAAGAGTAACGGAAGGCAAGGAAGGCAAGGGAAAGCAGGGGAAGGCAAGGGTAACGGAAGGAACGGCACGGTAAGGGGAAACAAGGCTAAGGCACGACAACGCAGGGCTAGCCAATGCACGGCAAGGAAAGGAAAGGGTAACGCCAGGCAAGGCACCGTTACGCGAGGCAAGGCTAAGGCACGACAACGCAAGGCTAGGCAATGCACGAAAGGCAAGCAAAGAGGAACGGAAGGCAAGGAAGGCTAGGGAAAGCAGGGAAAGGCAAGGGTAACGGAAGGAACGGCACGGTAAGGGCAAACAAGACTAAGGCACGACAACACAGGGCTAGGCAATGCAGGGCAAGGCAAGGAAATGGTAACGCAAGGCAAGGCACGGTTTGGGGAGGCAAAGCTAATGCACGACAACGCAAGGCTAGGCAGTGCACGGCTAGGCAAGGAAAGAGTAACGGAAGGAAAGGAAGGCAAGGCAAAGCAAGGCAAGGCAAGTGTAACAAAAGGCAAGGCACGGCAAGGGGAAACAAGGCTAAGGAACGGCAACGCACGGCTATGCAATGCACGGCCAGGGAAGGAAAGGGTAACGCAAGGCAAGGCACGGTAAGGCAAGACAAGGCTAATGCACGACAACGCACGGCTAGGCAATGCACGGCCAGGCAAGGAAAGGGTAACGCAAGGCAAGGCACGGTGAGGGAAGGCAAGGCAAATGCACGACAACGCACGGCTAGGCAATGCACGGAAAGGCAAGGAAAGGGTAACGCAAGGCAAGGCACGGTCAGGCGAGGAAGGCTAAGGCACGACAACGCAAGGCTAGGCAATGAACGGAAGGCAAGCAAAGAGTAACGGAAGGCAAGGAAGGCAAGGGAAAGCAAGGGAAGGCAAGGGCAACGAAAGGAACGGCACGGTAAGGGGAAACAAAGCTAAGGCACGACAATGCAGGGCTAGGCAATGCACGGCAAGGAAAGGAAAGGGTAACGAAAGGCAAAGCACGGTGAGGCAAGACAAGGCAAATGCACGACAACGCACGGCTAGGCAATGCACGGCAAGGCAAGGAAAGGGTAACTCAAGGCAAGGCACGGTCAGGCGAGGCAAGGCTAAGGCACGACAACGCAAGGCTAGGCAATGCACGGAAGGCAAGCAAAGAGTAACCGAAGGCAAGGAAGGCAAGGGAAAGCAGGGGAAGGCAAGTGTAACGAAAGGAACGGCACGGTAAGGGGAAACAAGGCTAAGGCACGAC
The DNA here is from genome assembly GCF_037893015.1 of Macrotis lagotis. Lineage (NCBI taxonomy): Eukaryota > Metazoa > Chordata > Mammalia > Peramelemorphia > Peramelidae > Macrotis > Macrotis lagotis. The sequence goes on from NW_027421977.1 coordinate 28,014, forward strand.
AACACAGGGCTAGGCAATGCAGGGCAAGGCAAGGAAAGGGTAACGCAAGGCAAGGCACGGTTTGGGGAGGAAGGCGAATGCACGACAACGCAAGGCTAGGCAATGCACGGAAGGCAAGCAAAGAGTAACGGAAGGCAAGGAAGGCAAGGAAAAGCAAGGCAAGGCAAGGGTAACGGAAGGAACGGCACGGCAAGGGGAAACAAGGCTAAGGCACGGCAACGCACGGCTAGCCAATACACGGCAAGGCAAGGAAAGGGTAACGCAAGGCAAGGCACGGTCAGGCGAGGCAAGGCTAAGGCACGACAACGCAAGGCTAGGCAATGCACGGCAAGGCAAGGAAAGGGTAACGCAAGGCAAGGCACGGTAAGGCGCGGCAAGGCTAAGGCACGACAACGCAAGGCTAGGCAATAAACGGAAGGCAAGCAAAGAGTAACGGAAGGCAAGGAAGGCAAGGGAAAGCAGGGGAAGGCAAGGGTAACGGAAGGAACGGCACGGTAAGGGGAAACAAGGCTAAGGCACGACAACGCAGGGCTAGCCAATGCACGGCAAGGAAAGGAAAGGGTAACGCCAGGCAAGGCACCGTTACGCGAGGCAAGGCTAAGGCACGACAACGCAAGGCTAGGCAATGCACGGAAGGCAAGCAAAGAGGAACGGAAGGCAAGGAAGGCTAGGGAAAGCAGGGAAAGGCAAGGGTAACGGAAGGAACGGCACGGTAAGGGCAAACAAGACTAAGGCACGACAACACAGGGCTAGGCAATGCAGGGCAAGGCAAGGAAATGGTAACGCAAGGCAAGGCACGGTTTGGGGAGGCAAAGCTAATGCACGACAACGCAAGGCTAGGCAGTGCACGGCTAGGCAAGGAAAGAGTAACGGAAGGAAAGGAAGGCAAGGCAAAGCAAGGCAAGGCAAGTGTAACAAAAGGCAAGGCACGGCAAGGGGAAACAAGGCTAAGGAACGGCAACGCACGGCTACGCAATGCACGGCCAGGCAAGGAAAGGGTAACGCAAGGCAAGGCACGGTAAGGCAAGACAAGGCTAATGCACGACAACGCACGGCTAGGCAATGCACGGCCAGGCAAGGAAAGGGTAACGCAAGGCAAGGCACGGTGAGGCAAGGCAAGGCAAATGCACGACAACGCACGGCTAGGCAATGCACGGCAAGGCAAGGAAAGGGTAACGCAAGGCAAGGCACGGTCAGGCGAGGCAAGGCTAAGGCACGACAACGCAAGGCTAGGCAATGAACGGAAGGCAAGCAAAGAATAACGGAAGGCAAGGAAGGCTAGGGAAAGCAGGGAAAGGCAAGGGTAACGGAAGGAACGGCACGGTAAGGGCAAACAAGACTAAGGCACGACAACACAGGGCTAGGCAATGCAGGGCAAGGCAAGGAAATGGTAACGCAAGGCAAGGCACGGTTTGGGGAGGCAAAGCTAATGCACGACAACGCAAGGCTAGGCAGTGCACGGCTAGGCAAGGAAAGAGTAACGGAAGGAAAGGAAGGCAAGGCAAAGCAAGGCAAGGCAAGTGTAACAAAAGGCAAGGCACGGCAAGGGGAAACAAGGCTAAGGAACGGCAACGCACGGCTATGCAATGCACGGCCAGGCAAGGAAAGGGTAACGCAAGGCAAGGCACGGTAAGGCAAGACAAGGCTAATGCACGACAACGCACGGCTAGGCAATGCACGGCCAGGCAAGGAAAGGGTAACGCAAGGCAAGGCACGGTCAGGCGAGGCAAGGCTAAGGCACGACAACGCAAGGCTAGGCAATGCACGGAAGGCAAACAAAGAGTAACGGAAGGCAAGGAAGGCAAGGGAAAGCAGGGGAAGGCAAGGGTAACGAAAGGAACGGCACGGTAAGGGGAAACAAGGCTAAGGCACGACAACACGGGGCTAGGCAATGCAGGGCAAGGCAAGGAAAGGGTAACGCAAGGCAAGGCACGGTTCGGGGAGGAAGGCGAATGCACGACAACGCAAGGCTAGGCAATGCACGGAAGGCAAGCAAAGAGTAACGGAAGGCAAGGAAGGCAAGGGAAAGCATGGCAAGGCAAGAGTAACAGAAGGAACGGCACGGCAAGGGGAAACAAGGCTAAGGCACGGCAACGCACGGCTAGGCAATGCACGGCAAGGCAAGGAAAGGGTAACGCAAGGCAAGGCACGTTGAGGCAAGGCAAGGCTGATGCACGACAACGCACGGCTAGGCAGTGCACGGCTAGGCAAGGAAAGGGTAACGCAAGGCAAGGCACGGTGAGGCAAGGCAAGGCAAATGCACGACAACGCAAGGCTAAGCAATGAACGGAAGGCATGCAAAGAGTAACGGAAGGCAAGGAAGGCAAGGGAAAGCAAGGGAAGGCAAGGGCAACGAAAGGAACGTCACGGTAAGGGGAAACAAAGCTAAGGCAGGACAATGCAGGGCTAGGCAATGCACGGCAAGCAAGGAAAGGGTAACGCAAGGCAAAGCACGGTGAGGCAAGACAAAGCAAATGCACGACAACGCACGGCTAGGCAATGCACGGCAAGGCAAGGAAAGGGTAACGCAAGGCAAGGCACGGTCAGGCGAGGCAAGGCTAAGGCACGACAACGCAAGGCTAGGCAATGAACGGAAGGCAAGCAAAGAGTAACGGAAGGCAAGGAAGGCAAGGGAAAGCAAGGCAAGGCAAGGGTAACAGAAGGGACGGCACGGCAAGGGGAAACAAGGCTAAGGAACGGCAACGCACGGCTAGGCAATGCACGGCAAGGCAAGGAAAGGGTAACGCAAGGCAAGGCACTGTCAGGCGAGGCAAGGCCAAGACACGACAACGCAAGGCTAGGCAATGCACGAAAGGAAAGCAAAGAGTAACGGAAGGCAATGAAAGTAAGGGAAAGCAAAGCAAGGTAAGGGTAACGCAAGGCAAGGCACGGTAAGGCAAGACAAGGCTAATGCACGACAACGCACGGCTAGGCAATTCACGGCAAGGCAAGGAAAGGGTAACGCAAGGCAAGGCACGGTGAGGCAAGGCAAGGCAAATGCACGACAACGCAAGGCTAAGCAATGAACGGAAGGCAAGCAAAGAGTAACGGAAGGCAAGGAAGGCAAGGGAAAGCAAGGGAAGGCAAGGGCAACGAAAGGAACGGCACGGTAAGGGGAAACAAAGCTAAGGCAGGACAATGCAGGGCTAGGCAATGCACGGCAAGCAAGGAAAGGGTAACGCAAGGCAAAGCACGGTGAGGCAAGACAAAGCAAATGCACGACAACGCACGGCTAGGCAATGCACGGCAAGGCAAGGAAAGGGTAACTCAAGGCAAGGCACGGTCAGGCGAGGCAAGGCTAAGGCACGACAACGCAAGGCTAGGCAATGCACGGAAGGCAAGCAAAGAGTAACGGAAGGCAAGGAAGGCAAGGGAAAGCAAGGCAAGGCAAGGGTAACAGAAGGAACGGCACGGCAAGGGGAAACAAGGCTAAGGAACGGCAACGCACGGCTAGGCAATGCACGGTAAGGCAAGGAAAGGGTAACGCAAGGCAAGGCACGGTGAGGCAAGGCAAGGCTGATGCACGACAACGCACGGCTAGGCAATGCACGGCAAGGCACGGAAAGGGTAACGCAAGGCAAGGCACGGTCAGGCGAGGCAAGGCTAAGGCACGACAACGCAAGGCTAGGCAATGCACGGCAAGGCAAGGAAAGGGTAACGCAAGGCAAGGCACGGTAAGGCGCGGCAAGGCTAAGGCACGACAACGCAAGGCTAGGCAATAAACGGAAGGCAAGCAAAGAGGAACGGAAGGCAAGGAAGGCTAGGGAAAGCAGGGAAAGGCAAGGGTAACGGAAGGAACGGCACGGTAAGGGCAAACAAGACTAAGGCACGACAACACAGGGCTAGGCAATGCAGGGCAAGGCAAGGAAATGGTAACGCAAGGCAAGGCACGGTTTGGGGAGGCAAAGCTAATGCACGACAACGCAAGGCTAGGCAGTGCACGGCTAGGAAAGGAAAGAGTAACGGAAGGAAAGGAAGGCAAGGCAAAGCAAGGCAAGGCAAGTGTAACAAAAGGCAAGGCACGGCAAGGGGAAACAAGGCTAAGGAACGGCAACGCACGGCTACGCAATGCACGGCCAGGCAAGGAAAGGGTAACGCAAGGCAAGGCACGGTAAGGCAAGACAAGGCTAATGCACGACAACGCACGGCTAGGCAATGCACGGCGAGGCAAGGAAAGGGTAACGCAAGGCAAGGCACGGTGAGGCAAGGCAAGGCAAATGCACGACAACGCACGGCTAGGCAATGCACGGCAAGCCGAGGAAAGGGTAACGCAAGGCAAGGCACGGTGAGGCAAGGCAAGGCAAATGCACGACAACGCACGGCTAGTCAATGCACGGCAAGGCAAGGAAAGGGTAACGCAAGGCAAGGCACGGTCAGGCGAGGCAAGGCTAAGGCACGACAACACAAGGCTAGGCAATGCACGGAAGGCAAGCAAAGAGTAACGGAAGGCAAGGAAGGCAAGGGAAAGCAAGGCAAGGCAAGGGCAACGAAAGGAACGGCACGGTAAGGGGAAACAAAGCTAAGGCACGACAATGCAGGGCTAGGCAATGCACGGCAAGGCAAGGAAAGGGTAACGCAAGGCAAAGCACGGTGAGGCAAGACAAGGCAAATGCACGACAACGCACGGCTAGGCAATGCACGGCAAGGCAAGGAAAGGGTAACTCAAGGCAAGGCACGGTCAGGCGAGGCAAGGCTAAGGCACGACAACGCAAGGCTAGGCAATAAGGGGAAACAAGGCTAAGGCACGACAACGCAGGGGCAATGCACGGCAAAGGAAAGGGTAACGCAAGGCGGCGAGGCAAGGCTAAGGCAAGGAAGGCAAGCAACGGAAGGCAAGGAAGGCAGCAGGGAAGGCAAGGGTAACGGAAGGAACGGCACGGTAAGGGGAAACAAGGCTAAGGCACGACAACGCAGGGCTAGCCAATGCACGGCAAGGAAAGGAAAGGGTAACGCAAGGCAAGGCACCGTTACGCGAGGCAAGGCTAGGGCACGACAACGCAAGGCTAGGCAATGCACGGAAGGCAAGCAAAGAGTAACGGAAGGCAAGGAAGGCAAGGGAAAGCAAGGGAAGGCAAGGGCAACGAAAGGAACGGCACGGTAAGGGGATACAAAGCTAAGGCACGACAATGCAGGGCTAGGCAATGCACGGCAAGGCAAGGAAAGGGTAACGCAAGGCAAAGCACGGTGAGGCAAGACAAGGCAAATGCACGACAACGTACGGCTAGGCAATGCACGGCAAGGCAAGGAAAGGGTAACTCAAGGCAAGGCACGGTCAGGCGAGGCAAGGCTAAGGCACGACAACGCAAGGCTAGGCAATGCACGGAAGGCAAGCAAAGAGTAACGGAAGGCAAGGAAGGCAAGGGAAAGCAGGGGAAGGCAAGGGTAACGAAAGGAACGGCACGGTAAGGGGAAAAAGGCTAAGGCACGACAACACAGGGCTAGGCAATGCAGGGCAAGGCAAGGAAAGGGTAACGCAAGGCAAGGCACGGTTTCGGGAGGAAGGCGCATGCACGACAACGCAAGGCTAGGCAATGCACGGAAGGCAAGCAAAGAGTAACGGAAGGCAAGGAAGGCAAGGGAAAGCAAGGCAAGGCAAGGGTAACAGAAGGAACGGCACGGCAAGGGGAAACAAGGCTAAGGCACGGCAACGCACGGCTAGGCAATGCACGGCAAGGCAAGGAAAGGGTAATGCAAGGCAAGGCACGGTGAGGCAAGGCAAGGCTGATGCACGACAACGCACGGCTAGGCAATGCACGGCAACGCAAGGAAAGGGTAACGCAAGGCAAGGCACGGTCAGGCGGGGCAAGGCTAAGGCACGACAACGCAAGGCTAGGCAATGCACGGCAAGGCAAGGAAAGGGTAACGCAAGGCAAGGCACGGTAAGGCGCGGCAAGGCTAAGGCACGACAACGCAAGGCTAGGCAATAAACGGAAGGCAAGCAAAGAGTAACGGAAGGCAAGGAAGGCAAGGGAAAGCAGGGGAAGGGAAGGGTAACGGAAGGAACGGCACGGTAAGGGGAAACAAGGCTAAGGCACGACAACGCAGGGCTAGCCAATGCACGGCGAGGAAAGGAAAGGGTAACGCAAGGCAAGGCACCGTTACGCGAGGCAAGTCTAAGGCACGACAACGCAAGGCTGGGCAATGCACGGAAGGCAAGCAAAGAGTAACGGAAGGCAAGGAAGGCAAGGGAAAGGAAGGCAAGGCAAGGGTAACGCAAGGCATGGCACGGTGAGGCAAGGCAAGGCTGATGCACGACAACGCACGGCTAGGCAATTCACGGCAAGGCAAGGAAAGGGTAACGCAAGGCAAGGCACGGTCAGGCGAGGCAAGGCTAAGGCACGACAACGCAAGGCTAGGCAATGCACGGAAGGCAAGCAAAGAGGAACGGAAGGCAAGGAAGGCTAGGGAAAGCAGGGAAAGGCAAGGGTAACGGAAGGAACGGCACGGTAAGGGCAAACAAGACTAAGGCACGACAACACAGGGCTAGGCAATGCAGGGCAAGGCAAGGAAATGGTAACGCAAGGCAAGGCACGGTTTGGGGAGGCAAAGCTAATGCACGACAACGCAAGGCTAGGCAGTGCACGGATAGGCAAGGAAAGAGTAAAGGAAGGAAAGGAAGGCAAGGCAAAGCAAGGCAAGGCAAGTGTAACAAAAGGCAAGGCACGGCAAGGGGAAACAAGGCTAAGGAACGGCAACGCACGGCTACGCAATGCACGGCCAGGCAAGGAAAGGGTAACGCAAGGCAAGGCACGGTAAGGCAAGACAAGGCTAATGCACGACAACGCACGGATAGGCAATGCACGGCCAGGCAAGGAAAGGGTAACGCAAGGCAAGGCACGGTCAGGCGAGGCAAGGCTAAGGCACGACAACGCAAGGCTAGGCAGTAAACGGAAGGCAAGCAAAGAGTAACGGAAGGCAAGGAAGGCAAGGGAAAGCAGGGGAAGGCAAGGGTAACGGAAGGAACGGCACGGTAAGGGGAAACAAGGCTAAGGCACGACAACGCAGGGCTAGCCAATGCACGGCAAGGAAAGGAAAGGGTAACGCAAGGCAAGGCACCGTTACGCGAGGCAAGGCTAGGGCACGACAACGCAAGGCTAGGCAATGCACGGAAGGCAAGCAAAGAATAACGGAAGGCAAGGAAGGCTAGGGAAAGCAGGGAAAGGCAAGGGTAACGGAAGGAACGGCACGGTAAGGGCAAACAAGACTAAGGCACGACAACACAGGGCTAGGCAATGCAGGGCAAGGCAAGGAAATGGTAACGCAAGGCAAGGCACGTTTTGGGGAGGCAAAGCTAATGCACGACAACGCAAGGCTAGGCAGTGCACGGCTAGGCAAGGAAAGAGTAACGGAAGGAAAGGAAGGCAAGGCAAAGCAAGGCAAGGCAAGTGTAACAAAAGGCAAGGCACGGCAAGGGGAAACAAGGCTAAGGAACGGCAACGCACGGCTATGCAATGCACAGCCAGGGAAGGAAAGGGTAACGCAAGGCAAGGCACGGTAAGGCAAGACAAGGCTAATGCACGACAACGCACGGCTAGGCAATGCACGGCCAGGCAAGGAAAGGGTAACGCAAGGCAAGGCACGGTGAGGGAAGGTAAGGCAAATGCACGACAACGCACGGCTAGGCAATGCACGGCAAGGCAAGGAAAGGGTAACGCAAGGCAAGGCACGGTCAGGCGAGGCAAGGCTAAGGCACGACAACGCAAGGCTAGGCAATGAACGGAAGGCAAGCAAAGAGTAACGGAAGGCAAGGAAGGCAAGGGAAAGCAAGGGAAGGCAAGGGCAACGAAAGGAACGGCACGGTAAGGGGATACAAAGCTAAGGCACGACAATGCAGGGCTAGGCAATGCACGGCAAGGCAAGGAAAGGGTAACGCAAGGCAAAGCACGGTGAGGCAAGACAAGGCAAATGCACGACAACGTACGGCTAGGCAATGCACGGCAAGGCAAGGAAAGGGTAACTCAAGGCAAGGCACGGTCAGGCGAGGCAAGGCTAAGGCACGACAACGCAAGGCTAGGCAATGCACGGAAGGCAAGCAAAGAGTAACGGAAGGCAAGGAAGGCAAGGGAAAGCAGGGGAAGGCAAGGGTAACGAATGGAACGGCACGGTAAGGGGAAAAAGGCTAAGGCACGACAACACAGGGCTAGGCAATGCAGGGCAAGGCAAGGAAAGGGTAACGCAAGGCAAGGCACGGTTTCGGGAGGAAGGCGCATGCACGACAACGCAAGGCTAGGCAATGCACGGAAGGCAAGCAAAGAGTAACGGAAGGCAAGGAAGGCAAGGGAAAGCAAGGCAAGGCAAGGGTAACAGAAGGAACGGCACGGCAAGGGGAAACAAGGCTAAGGCACGGCAACGCACGGCTAGGCAATGCACGGCAAGGCAAGGAAAGGGTAATGCAAGGCAAGGCACGGTGAGGCAAGGCAAGGCTGATGCACGACAACGCACGGCTAGGCAATGCACGGCAACGCAAGGAAAGGGTAACGCAAGGCAAGGCACGGTCAGGCGGGGCAAGGCTGAGGCACGACAACGCAAGGGTAGGCAATGCACGGCAAGGCAAGGAAAGGGTAACGCAAGGCAAGGCACGGTAAGGCGCGGCAAGGCTAAGGCACGACAACGCAAGGCTAGGCAATAAACGGAAGGCAAGCAAAGATTAACGGAAGGCAAGGAAGGCAAGGGAAAGCAGGGGAAGGGAAGGGTAACGGAAGGAACGGCAAGGTAAGGGGAAACAAGGCTAAGGCACGACAACGCAGGGCTAGCCAATGCACGGCGAGGAAAGGAAAGGGTAACGCAAGGCAAGGCACCGTTACGCGAGGCAAGTCTAAGGCACGACAACGCAAGGCTGGGCAATGCACGGAAGGCAAGCAAAGAGTAACGGAAGGCAAGGAAGGCAAGGGAAAGGAAGGCAAGGCAAGGGTAACGCAAGGCAAGGCACGGTGAGGCAAGGCAAGGCTGATGCACGACAACGCACGGCTAGGCAATTCACGGCAAGGCAAGGAAAGGGTAACGCAAGGCAAGGCACGGTCAGGCGAGGCAAGGCTAAGGCACGACAACGCAAGGCTAGGCAATGCACGGAAGGCAAGCAAAGAGGAACGGATGGCAAGGAAGGCTAGGGAAAGCAGGGAAAGGCAAGGGTAACGGAAGGAACGGCACGGTAAGGGCAAACAAGACTAAGGCACGACAACACAGGGCTAGGCAATGCAGGGCAAGGCAAGGAAATGGTAACGCAAGGCAAGGCACGGTTTGGGGAGGCAAAGCTAATGCACGACAACGCAAGGCTAGGCAGTGCACGGCTAGGCAAGGAAAGAGTAAAGGAAGGAAAGGAAGGCAAGGCAAAGCAAGGCAAGGCAAGTGTAACAAAAGGCAAGGCACGGCAAGGGGAAACAAGGCTAAGGAACGGCAACGCACGGCTACGCAATGCACGGCCAGGGAAGGAAAGGGTAACGCAAGGCAAGGCACGGTAAGGCAAGACAAGGCTAATGCACGACAACGCACGGCTAGGCAATGCACGGCCAGGCAAGGAAAGGGTAACGCAAGGCAAGGCACGGTGTGGCAAGGCAAGGCAAATGCACGACAACGCACGGCTAGGCAATGCACGGCAAGGCAAGTAAAGGGTAACGCAAGGCAAGGCACGGTCAGGCGAGGCAAGGCTAAGGCACGACAACGCAAGGCTAAGCAATAAACGGAAGGCAAGCAAAGAGTAACGGAAGGCAAGGAAGGCAAGGGAAAGCAAGGGAAGGCAAGGGCAACGAAAGGAACGGCACGGTAAGGGGAAACAAAGCTAAGGCACGACAATGCAGGGCTAGGCAATGCACGGCAAGGCAAGGAAAGGGTAACGCAAGGCAAAGCACGGTGAGGCAAGACAAGGCAAATGCACGACAACGCACGGCTAGGCAATGCACGGCAAGGCAAGGAAAGGGTAACTCAAGGCAAGGCACGGTCAGGCGAGGCAAGGCTAAGGCACGACAACGCAAGGCTAGGCAATGCACGGAAGGCAAGCAAAGAGTAACGGAAGGCAAGGAAGGCAAGGGAAAGCAAGGGAAGGCAAGGGCAACGAAAGGAACTGCACGGTAAGGGGAAACAAAGCTAAGGCACGACAATGCAGGGCTAGGCAATGCACGGCAAGGCAAGGAAAGGGTAACGCGAGGGAAAGCACGGTGAGGCAAGACAAGGCAAATGCACGACAACGCACGGCTAGGCAATGCACGGCAAGGCAAGGAAAGGGTAACTCAAGGCAAGGCACGGTCAGGCGAGGCAAGGCTAAGGCACGACAACGCAAGGCTAGGCAATGAACGGAAGGCAAGCAAAGAGTAACGGAAGGCAAGGAAGGCAAGGGAAAGCAAGGGAAGGCAAGGGCAACGAAAGGAACGGCACGGTAAGGGGAAACAAAGCTAAGGCACGACAATGCAGGGCTAGGCAATGCACGGCAAGGCAAGGAAAGGGTAACGCAAGGCAAAGCACGGTGAGGCAAGACAAGGCAAATGCACGACAACGCACGGCTAGGCAATGCACGGCAAGGCAAGGAAAGGGTAACTCAAGGCAAGGCACGGTCAGGCGAGGCAAGGCTAAGGCACGACAACGCAAGGCTAGGCAATGCACGGAAGGCAAGCAAAGAGTAACGGAAGGCAAGGAAGGCAAGGGAAAGCAGGGGAAGGCAAGGGTAACGAAAGGAACGGCACGGTAAGGGGAAACAAGGCTAAGGCACGACAACACTTGGCTAGGCAATGCAGGGCAAGGCAAGGAAAGGGTAACGCAAGGCAAGGCACGGTTTGGGGAGGAAGGCGAATGCACGACAACGCAAGGCTAGGCAATGCACGGAAGGCAAGCAAAGAGTACCGGAAGGCAAGGAAGGCAAGGGAAAGCAAGGCAAGGCAAGGGTAACAGAAGGAACGGCACAGCAAGGGGAAACAAGGCTAAGGCACGGCAACGCACGGCTAGTCAATGCACGGCAAGGCAAGGAAAGGGTAACGCAAGGCAAGGCACGGTGAGGCAAGGCAAGGCTGATACACGACAACGCACGGCTAGGCAATGCACGGCAAGGAAAGGAAAGGGTAACGCAAGGCAAGGCACCGTTACGCGAGGCAAGGCTAGGGCACGACAACGCAAGGCTAGGCAATGCACGGAAGGCAAGCAAAGAGTAACGGAAGGCAAGGAATGCAAGGGAAAGCAAGGCAAGGCAAGGGTAACGGAACGAACGGCACAGCAAGGGGAAACAAGGCTAAAGCACGGCAACGCACGGCTAGGCAATGCACGGCAAGGCAAGGAAAGGGTAACGCAAGGCAAGGCACTGTCAGGCGAGGCAAGGCTAAGGCACGACAACGCAAGGCTAGGCAATGCACGGAAGGAAAGCAAAGAGTAACGGAAGGCAATGAAAGGAAGGGAAAGCAAGGCAAGGTAAGGGTAACGCAAGGCAAGGCACGGTGAGGCAAGGCAAGGCTGATGCACGACAACGCACGGATAGGCAATTCACGGCAAGGCAAGGAAAGGGTAACGCAAGGCAAGGCACGGTCAGGCGAGGCAAGGCTAAGGCACGACAACGCAAGGCTAGGCAATGCACGGAAGGGAAGCAAAGAGGAACGGAAGGCAAGGAAGGCTAGGGAAAGCAGGGAAAGGCAAGGGTAACGGAAGGAACGGCACGGTAAGGGCAAAGAAGACTAAGGCACGACAACACAGGGCTAGGCAATGCAGGGCAAGGCAAGGAAATGGTAACGCAAGGCAAGGCACGGTTTGGGGAGGCAAAGCTAATGCACGACAACGCAAGGCTAGGCAGTGCACGGCTAGGCAAGGAAAGAGTAACGGAAGGAAAGGAAGGCCAGGCAAAGCAAGGCAAGGCAAGTGTAACAAAAGGCAAGGCACGGCAAGGGGAAACAAGGCTAAGGAACGGCAACGCACAGCTACGCAATCCACGGCCAGGCAAGGAAAGGGTAACGCAAGGCAAGGCACGGTAAGGCAAGACAAGGCTAATGCACGACAACGCACGGCTAGGCAATGCACGGCCAGGCAAGTAAAGGGTAACGCAAGGCAAGGCACGGTGAGGCAAGGCAAGGCAAATGCACGACAACGCACGGCTAGTCAATGCACGGCAAGGCAAGGAAAGGGTAACGCAAGGCAAGGCACGGTCAGGCGAGGCAAGGCTAAGGCACGACAACGCAAGGCTAGGCAATGCACGGAAGGCAAGCAAAGAATAACGGAAGGCAAGGAAGGCAAGGGAAAGCAAGGCAAGGCAAGGGCAACGAAAGGAACGGCACGGTAAGGGGAAACAAAGCTAAGGCACGACAATGCAGGGCTAGGCAATGCACGGCAAGGCAAGGAAAGGGTAACGCAAGGCAAAGCACGGTGAGGCAAGACAAGGCAAATGCACGACAACGCACGGCTAGGCAATGCACGGCAAGGCAAGGAAAGGGTAACTCAAGGCAAGGCACGGTCAGGCGAGGCAAGGCTAAGGCACGACAACGCAAGGCTAGGCAATGCACGGAAGGCAAGCAAAGAGTAACGGAAGGCAAGGAAGGCAAGGGAAAGCAGGGGAAGGCAAGGGTAACGGAAGGAACGGCACGGTAAGGGGAAACAAGGCTAAGGCACGACAACGCAGGGCTAGCCAATGCACGGCAAGGAAAGGAAAGGGTAACGCAAGGCAAGGCACCGTTACGCGAGGCAAGGCTAAGGCACGACAACGCAAGGCTAGGCAATGCACGGAAGGCAAGCAAAGAGTAACGGAAGGCAAGGAAGGCAAGGGAAAGCAAGGCAAAGCTAGGGTAACGGAAGGAACGGCACGGCAAGGGGAAACAAGGCTAAGGCACGGCAACGCACGGCTAGGCAATGCACGGCCAGGCAAGGAAAGGGTAACGCAAGGCAAGGCACGGTAAGGCAAGACAAGGCTAATGCACGACAACGCACGGCTAGGCAATGCACCGCGAGGCAAGGAAAGGGTAACGCAAGGCAAGGCACGGTGAGGCAAGGCAAGGCAAATGCACGACAACGCACGGCTAGGCAATGCACGGCAAGGCAAGGAAAGGGTAACGCAAGGCAAGGCACGGTCAGGCGAGGCAAGGCTAAGGCACGACAACGCAAGGCTAGGCAATGAACGGAAGGGAAGCAAAGAGTAACGGAAGGCAAGGAAGGCAATTGAAAGCAAGGGAAGGCAAGGGCAACGAAAGGAACGGCACGGTAAGGGGAAACAAAGCTAAGGCACGACAATGCAGGGCTAGGCAATGCACGGCAAGGCAAGGAAAGGGTAACGCGAGGCAAAGCACGGTGAGGCAAGACAAGGCAAATGCACGACAACGCACGGCTAGGCAATGCACGGCAAGGCAAGGAAAGGGTAACGCAAGGCAAGGCACGGTCAGGCGAGGCAAGGCTAAGGCACGACAACGCAAGGCTAGGCAATGCACGGAAGGAAAGCAAAGAGTAACGGAAGGCAAGGGAAAGCAAGGCAAGGCAAGGGTAACGGAAGGAACGGCACGGTAAGGGGAAACAAGGCTAAGGCACGACAACACAGGGCTAGGCAATGCAGGGCAAGGCAAGGAAAGGGTAACGCAAGGCAAGGCACGGTTTGGGGAGGAAGGCGAATGCACGACAACGCAAGGCTAGGCAATGCACGGAAGGCAAGCAAAGAGTAACGGAAGGCAAGGAAGGCAAGGGAAAGCAAGGCAAGGCAAGGGTAACGGAAGGAACGGCACGGCAAGGGGAAACAAGGCTAAGGCACGGCAACGCACGGCTAGGCAATGCACGGCAAGGCAAGGAAAGGGTAACGCAAGGCAAGGCACTGTCAGGCGAGGCAAGGCTAAGGCACGACAAAGCAAGGCTAGGCAATGCACGGAAGGAAAGCAAAGAGTAACGGAAGGCAATGAAAGGAAGGGAAAGCAAGGCAAGGTAAGGGTAACGCAAGGCAAGGCACGGTGAGGCAAGGCAAGGCTGATGCACGACAACGCACGGCTAGGCAATTCACGGCAAGCTAAGGAAAGGGTAACGCAAGGCAAGGCACGGTCAGGCGAGGCAAGGCTAAGGCACGACAACGCAAGGCTAGGCAATGCACGGAAGGCAAGCAAAGAGGAACGGAAGGCAAGGAAGGCTAGGGAAAGCAGGGAAAGGCAAGGGTAACGGAAGGAACGGCACGGTAAGGGCAAACAAGACTAAGGCACGACAACACAGGGCTAGGCAATGCAGGGCAAGGCAAGGAAATGGTAACGCAAGGCAAGGCACGGTTTGGGGAGGCAAAGCTAATGCACGACAACGCAAGGCTAGGCAGTGCACGGCTAGGCAAGGAAAGAGTAACGGAAGGAAAGGAAGGCAAGGCAAAGCAAGGCAAGGCAAGTGTAACAAAAGGCAAGGCACGGCAAGGGGAAACAAGGCTAAGGAACGGCAACGCACAGCTACGCAATCCACGGCCAGGCAAGGAAAGGGTAACGCAAGGCAAGGCACGGTAAGGCAAGACAAGGCTAATGCACGACAACGCACGGCTAGGCAATGCACGGCCAGGCAAGGAAAGGGTAACGCAAGGCAAGGAACGGTAAGGCAAGGCAAGGCAAATGCACGACAACGCACGGCTAGTCAATGCACGGCAAGGCAAGGAAAGGGTAACGCAAGGCAAGGCACGGTCAGGCGAGGCAAGGCTAAGGCACGACAACGCAAGGCTAGGCAATGCACGGAAGGCAAGCAAAGAGTAACAGAAGGCAAGGAAGGCAAGGGAAAGCAAGGCAAGGCAAGGGCAACGAAAGGAACGGCACGGTAAGGGGAAACAAAGCTAAGGCACGACAATGCAGGGCTAGGCAATGCACGGCAAGGCAAGGAAAGGGTAACGCAAGGCAAAGCACGGTGAGGCAAGACAAGGCAAATGCACGACAACGTACGGCTAGGCAATGCACGGCAAGGCAAGGAAAGGGTAACTCAAGGCAAGGCACGGTCAGGCGAGGCAAGGCTAAGGCACGACAACGCAAGGCTAGGCAATGCACGGAAGGCAAGCAAAGAGTAACGGAAGGCAAGGAAGGCAAGGGAAAGCAGGGGAAGGCAAGGGTAACGAATGGAACGGCACGGTAAGGGGAAAAAGGCTAAGGCACGACAACACAGGGCTAGGCAATGCAGGGCAAGGCAAGGAAAGGGTAACGCAAGGCAAGGCACGGTTTCGGGAGGAAGGCGCATGCACGACAACGCAAGGCTAGGCAATGCACGGAAGGCAAGCAAAGAGTAACGGAAGGCAAGGAAGGCAAGGGAAAGCAAGGCAAGGCAAGGGTAACAGAAGGAACGGCACGGCAAGGGGAAACAAGGCTAAGGCACGGCAACGCACGGCTAGGCAATGCACGGCAAGGCAAGGAAAGGGTAATGCAAGGCAAGGCACGGTGAGGCAAGGCAAGGCTGATGCACGACAACGCACGGCTAGGCAATGCACGGCAACGCAAGGAAAGGGTAACGCAAGGCAAGGCACGGTCAGGCGGGGCAAGGCTGAGGCACGACAACGCAAGGGTAGGCAATGCACGGCAAGGCAAGGAAAGGGTAACGCAAGGCAAGGCACGGTAAGGCGCGTCAAGGCTAAGGCACGACAACGCAAGGCTAGGCAATAAACGGAAGGCAAGCAAAGAGTAACGGAAGGCAAGGAAGGCAAGGGAAAGCAGGGGAAGGGAAGGGTAACGGAAGGAACGGCAAGGTAAGGGGAAACAAGGCTAAGGCACGACAACGCAGGGCTAGCCAATGCACGGCGAGGAAAGGAAAGGGTAACGCAAGGCAAGGCACCGTTACGCGAGGCAAGTCTAAGGCACGACAACGCAAGGCTGGGCAATGCACGGAAGGCAAGCAAAGAGTAACGGAAGGCAAGGAAGGCAAGGGAAAGGAAGGCAAGGCAAGGGTAACGCAAGGCAAGGCACGGTGAGGCAAGGCAAGGCTGATGCACGACAACGCACGGCTAGGCAATTCACGGCAAGGCAAGGAAAGGGTAACGCAAGGCAAGGCACGGTCAGGCGAGGCAAGGCTAAGGCACGACAACGCAAGGCTAGGCAATGCACGGAAGGCAAGCAAAGAGGAACGGATGGCAAGGAAGGCTAGGGAAAGCAGGGAAAGGCAAGGGTAACGGAAGGAACGGCACGGTAAGGGCAAACAAGACTAAGGCACGACAACACAGGGCTAGGCAATGCAGGGCAAGGCAAGGAAATGGTAACGCAAGGCAAGGCACGGTTTGGGGAGGCAAAGCTAATGCACGACAACGCAAGGCTAGGCAGTGCACGGCTAGGCAAGGAAAGAGTAAAGGAAGGAAAGGAAGGCAAGGCAAAGCAAGGCAAGGCAAGTGTAACAAAAGGCAAGGCACGGCAAGGGGAAACAAGGCTAAGGAACGGCAACGCACGGCTACGCAATGCACGGCCAGGCAAGGAAAGGGTAACGCAAGGCAAGGCACGGTAAGGCAAGACAAGGCTAATGCACGACAACGCACGGCTAGGCAATGCACGGCCAGGCAAGGAAAGGGTAACGCAAGGCAAGGCACGGTGAGGCAAGGCAAGGCAAATGCACGACAACGCACGGCTAGGCAATGCACGGCAAGGCAAGTAAAGGGTAACGCAAGGCAAGGCACGGTCAGGCGAGGCAAGGCTAAGGCACGACAACGCAAGGCTAAGCAATAAACGGAAGGCAAGCAAAGAGTAACGGAAGGCAAGGAAGGCAAGGGAAAGCAAGGGAAGGCAAGGGCAACGAAAGGAACGGCACGGTAAGGGGAAACAAAGCTAAGGCACGACAATGCAGGGCTAGGCAATGCACGGCAAGGCAAGGAAAGGGTAACGCAAGGCAAAGCACGGTGAGGCAAGACAAGGCAAATGCACGACAACGCACGGCTAGGCAATGCACGGCAAGGCAAGGAAAGGGTAACTCAAGGCAAGGCACGGTCAGGCGAGGCAAGGCTAAGGCACGACAACGCAAGGCTAGGCAATGCACGGAAGGCAAGCAAAGAGTAACGGAAGGCAAGGAAGGCAAGGGAAAGCAGGGGAAGGCAAGGGTAACGAAAGGAACGGCACGGTAAGGGGAAACAAGGCTAAGGCACGACAACACTTGGCTAGGCAATGCAGGGCAAGGCAAGGAAAGGGTAACGCAAGGCAAGGCACGGTTTGGGGAGGAAGGCGAATGCACGACAACGCAAGGCTAGGCAATGCACGGAAGGCAAGCAAAGAGTACCGGAAGGCAAGGAAGGCAAGGGAAAGCAAGGCAAGGCAAGGGTAACAGAAGGAACGGCACAGCAAGGGGAAACAAGGCTAAGGCACGGCAACGCACGGCTAGTCAATGCACGGCAAGGCAAGGAAAGGGTAACGCAAGGCAAGGCACGGTGAGGCAAGGCAAGGCTGATACACGACAACGCACGGCTAGGCAATGCACGGCAAGGAAAGGAAAGGGTAACGCAAGGCAAGGCACCGTTACGCGAGGCAAGGCTAGGACACGACAACGCAAGGCTAGGCAATGCACGGAAGGCAAGCAAAGAGTAACGGAAGGCAAGGAATGCAAGGGAAAGCAAGGCAAGGCAAGGGTAACGGAACGAACGGCACGGCAAGGGGAAACAAGGCTAAAGCACGGCAACGCACGGCTAGGCAATGCACGGCAAGGCAAGGAAAGGGTAACGCAAGGCAAGGCACTGTCAGGCGAGGCAAGGCTAAGGCACGACAACGCAAGGCTAGGCAATGCACGGAAGGAAAGCAAAGAGTAACGGAAGGCAATGAAAGGAAGGGAAAGCAAGGCAAGGTAAGGGTAACGCAAGGCAAGGCACGGTGAGGCAAGGCAAGGCTGATGCACGACAACGCACGGATAGGCAATTCACGGCAAG
Organism: Macrotis lagotis; assembly: GCF_037893015.1. Taxonomy (NCBI): domain Eukaryota; kingdom Metazoa; phylum Chordata; class Mammalia; order Peramelemorphia; family Peramelidae; genus Macrotis; species Macrotis lagotis. The sequence goes on from NW_027421977.1 coordinate 45,793, forward strand.
GCAAGGAAAGGGTAACGCAAGGCAAGGCACGGTCAGGCGAGGCAAGGCTAAGGCACGACAACGCAAGGCTAGGCAATGCACGGAAGGGAAGCAAAGAGGAACGGAAGGCAAGGAAGGCTAGGGAAAGCAGGGAAAGGCAAGGGTAACGGAAGGAACGGCACGGTAAGGGCAAACAAGACTAAGGCACGACAACACAGGGCTAGGCAATGCAGGGCAAGGCAAGGAAATGGTAACGCAAGGCAAGGCACGGTTTGGGGAGGCAAAGCTAATGCACGACAACGCAAGGCTAGGCAGTGCACGGCTAGGCAAGGAAAGAGTAACGGAAGGAAAGGAAGGCAAGGCAAAGCAAGGCAAGGCAAGTGTAACAAAAGGCAAGGCACGGCAAGGGGAAACAAGGCTAAGGAACGGCAACGCACTGCTACGCAATCCACGGCCAGGCAAGGAAAGGGTAACGCAAGGCAAGGCACGGTAAGGCAAGACAAGGCTAATGCACGACAACGCACGGCTAGGCAATGCACGGCCAGGCAAGGAAAGGGTAACGCAAGGCAAGGAACGGTGAGGCAAGGCAAGGCAAATGCACGACAACGCACGGCTAGTCAATGCACGGCAAGGCAAGGAAAGGGTAACGCAAGGCAAGGCACGGTCAGGCGAGGCAAGGCTAAGGCACGACAACGCAAGGCTAGGCAATGCACGGAAGGCAAGCAAAGAGTAACGGAAGGCAAGGAAGGCAAGGGAAAGCAAGGCAAGGCAAGGGCAACGAAAGGAACGGCACGGTAAGGGGAAACAAAGCTAAGGCACGACAATGCAGGGCTAGGCAATGCACGGCAAGGCAAGGAAAGGGTAACGCAAGGCAAAGCACGGTGAGGCAAGACAAGGCAAATGCACGACAACGCACGGCTAGGCAATGCACGGCAAGGCAAGGAAAGGGTAACTCAAGGCAAGGCACGGTCAGGCGAGGCAAGGCTAAGGCACGACAACGCAAGGCTAGGCAATGCACGGAAGGCAAGCAAAGAGTAACGGAAGGCAAGAAAGGCAAGGGAAAGCAGGGGAAGGCAAGGGTAACGGAAGGAACGGCACGGTAAGGGGAAACAAGGGTAAGGCACGACAACGCAGGGCTAGCCAATGCACGGCAAGGAAAGGAAAGGGTAACGCAAGGCAAGGCACGGTCACGCGAGGCAAGGCTAAGGCACGACAACGCAAGGCTAGGCAATGCACGGCAAGGCAAGGAAAGGGTAACTCAAGGCAAGGCACGGTGAGGCAAGGCAAGGCTGATGCACGACAACGCACGGCTAGGCAATGCACGGCAAGGAAGGAAAGGTTAACGCAAGGCAAGGCACGGAGGGCGAGGCAAGGCTAAGGCACGACAACGCAAGGCTAGGCAATGCACGGCAAGGCAAGGAAAGGGTAACTCAAGGCAAGGCACGGTCAGGCGAGGCAAGGCTAAGGCACGACAACACAGGGCTAGGCAATGCACGGAAGGAAAGCAAAGAGTAACGGAAGGCAATGAAAGTAAGGGAAAGCAAAGCAAGGTAAGGGTAACGCAAGGCAAGGCACGGTAAGGCAAGGCAAGGCTAATGCACGACAACGCACGGCTAGGCAATTCACGGCAAGGCAAAGAAAGGGTAACGCAAGGCAAGGCACGGTCAGGCGAGGCAAGGCTAAGGCACGACAACGCAAGGCTAGGCAATGCACGGAAGGCAAGCAAAGAGTAACGGAAGGCAAGGAAGGCAAGGGAAAGCAGAGGAAGGCAAGGGTAACGAAAGGAACGGCACGGTAAGGGGAAACAAGGCTAAGGCACGACAACACAGGGCTAGGCAATGCACGGCAAGGCAAGGAAAGGGTAACGCAAGGCAAGGCACGGTGAAGCAAGGCAAGGCTGATGCACGACAACGCACGGCTAGGCAATGCACGGCAAGGCAAGGAAAGGGTAACGCAAGGCAAGGCACGGTCAGGCGAGGCAAGGCTAAGGCACGACAACGCAAGGCTAGGCAATGCACGGCAAGGCAAGGAAAGGGTAACGCAAGGCAAGGCACGGTAAGGCGCGGCAAGGCTAAGGCACGACAACGCAAGGCTAGGCAATAAACGGAAGGCAAGCAAAGAGTAACGGAAGCAAGGAAGGCAAGGGAAAGCAGGGGAAGGCAAGGGTAACGGAAGGAACGGCACGGTAAGGGGAAACAAGGCTAAGGCACGACAACGCAGGGCTAGCCAATGCACGGCAAGGAAAGGAAAGGGTAACGCAAGGCAAGGCACCGTTACGCGAGGCAAGGCTAAGGCACGACAACGAAAGGCTAGGCAATGCACGGAAGGCAAGCAAAGAGTAACGGAAGGCAAGGAAGGCAAGGGAAAGCAAGGGAAGGCAAGGGCAACGAAAGGAACGGCACGGTAAGGGGAAACAAAGCTAAGGCACGACAATGCAGGGCTAGGCAATGCACGGCAAGGCAAGGAAAGGGTAACGCGAGGCAAAGCACGGTGAGGCAAGACAAGGCAAATGCACGACAACGCACGGCTAGGCAATGCACGGCAAGGCAAGGAAAGGGTAACTCAAGGCAAGGCACGGTCAGGCGAGGCAAGGCTAAGGCACGACAACGCAAGGCTAGGCAATGAACGGAAGGCAAGCAAAGAGTAACGGAAGGCAAGGAAGGCAAGGGAAAGCAAGGGAAGGCAAGGGCAACGAAAGGAACGGCACGGTAAGGGGAAACAAAGCTAAGGCACGACAATGCAGGGCTAGGCAATGCACGGCAAGGCAAGGAAAGGGTAACGCAAGGCAAAGCACGGTGAGGCAAGACAAGGCAAATGCACGACAACGCACGGCTAGGCAATGCACGGCAAGGCAAGGAAAGGGTAACTCAAGGCAAGGCACGGTCAGGCGAGGCAAGGCTAAGGCACGACAACGCAAGGCTAGGCAATGCACGGAAGGCAATCAAAGAGTAACGGAAGGCAAGGAAGGCAAGGGAAAGCAGGGGAAGGCAAGGTAACGAAAGGAACGGCACGGTAAGGGGAAACAAGGCTAAGGCACGACAACACAGGGCTAGGCAATGCAGGGCAAGGCAAGGAAAGGGTAACGCAAGGCAAGGCACGGTTTGGGGAGGAAGGCCAATGCACGACAACGCAAGGCTAGGCAATGCACGGAAGGCAAGCAAAGAGTAACGGAAGGCAAGGAAGGCAAGGGAAAGCAAGGCAAGGCAAGGGTAACAGAAGGAACGGCACGGAAAGGGGAAACAAGGCTAAGGCACGGCAACGCACGGCTAGGCAATGCACGGCAAGGCAAGGAAAGGGTAACGCAAGGCAAGGCACTGTCAGGCGAGGCAAGGCTAAGGCACGACAACGCAAGGCTAGGCAATGCACGGAAGGAAAGCAAAGAGTAACGGAAGGCAATGAAAGGAAGGGAAAGCAAGGCAAGGTAAGGGTAACGCAAGGCAAGGCACGGTGAGGCAAGGCAAGGCTGATGCACGACAACGCACGGCTAGGCAATTCACGGCAAGCTAAGGAAAGGGTAACGCAAGGCAAGGCACGGTCAGGCGAGGCAAGGCTAAGGCACGACAACGCAAGGCTAGGCAATGCACGGAAGGCAAGCAAAGAGGAACGGAAGGCAAGGAAGGCTAGGGAAAGCAGGGAAAGGCAAGGGTAACGGAAGGAACGGCACGGTAAGGGCAAACAAGACTAAGGCACGACAACACAGGGCTAGGCAATGCAGGGCAAGGCAAGGAAATGGTAACGCAAGGCAAGGCACGGTTTGGGGAGGCAAAGCTAATGCACGACAACGCAAGGCTAGGCAGTGCACGGCTAGGCAAGGAAAGAGTAACGGAAGGAAAGGAAGGCAAGGCAAAGCAAGGCAAGGCAAGTGTAACAAAAGGCAAGGCACGGCAAGGGGAAACAAGGCTAAGGAACGGCAACGCACAGCTACGCAATCCACGGCCAGCAAGGAAAGGGTAACGCAAGGCAAGGCACGGTAAGGCAAGACAAGGCTAATGCACGACAACGCACGGCTAGGCAATTCACGGCAAGGCAAAGAAAGGGTAACGCAAGGCAAGGCACGGTCAGGCGAGGCAAGGCTAAGGCACGACAACGCAAGGCTAGGCAATGCACGGAAGGAAAGCAAAGAGTAACGGAAGGCAATGAAAGGTAGGGAAAGCAAGGCAAGGTAAGGGTAACGCAAGGCAAGGCACGGTGAGGCAAGGCAAGGCTGATGCACGACAACGCACGGCTAGGCAATTCACGGCAAGCTAAGGAAAGGGTAACGCAAGGCAAGGCACGGTCAGGCGAGGCAAGGCTAAGGCACGACAACGCAAGGCTAGGCAATGCACGGAAGGCAAGCAAAGAGGAACGGAAGGCAAGGAAGGCTAGGGAAAGCAGGGAAAGGCAAGGGTAACGGAAGGAACGGCACGGTAAGGGCAAACAAGACTAAGGCACGACAACACAGGGCTAGGCAATGCAGGGCAAGGCAAGGAAATGGTAACGCAAGGCAAGGCACGGTTTGGGGAGGCAAAGCTAATGCACGACAACGCAAGGCTAGGCAGTGCACGGCTAGGCAAGGAAAGAGTAACGGAAGGAAAGGAAGGCAAGGCAAAGCAAGGCAAGGCAAGTGTAACAAAAGGCAAGGCACGGCAAGGGGAAACAAGGCTAAGGAACGGCAACGCACAGCTACGCAATCCACGGCCAGCAAGGAAAGGGTAACGCAAGGCAAGGCACGGTAAGGCAAGACAAGGCTAATGCACGACAACGCACGGCTAGGCAATTCACGGCAAGGCAAAGAAAGGGTAACGCAAGGCAAGGCACGGTCAGGCGAGGCAAGGCTAAGGCACGACAACGCAAGGCTAGGCAATGCACGGAAGGCAAGCAAAGAGTAACGGAAGGCAAGGAAGGCAAGGGAAAGCAGAGGAAGGCAAGGGTAACGAAAGGAACGGCACGGTAAGGGGAAACAAGGCTAAGGCACGACAACACAGGGCTAGGCAATGCACGGCAAGGCAAGGAAAGGGTAACGCAAGGCAAGGCACGGTAAAGCAAGGCAAGGCTGATGCACGACAACGCACGGCTAGGCAATGCACGGCAAGGCAAGGAAAGGGTAACGCAAGGCAAGGCACGGTCAGGCGAGGCAAGGCTAAGGCACGACAACGCAAGGCTAGGCAATAAACGGAAGGCAAGCAAAGAGTAACGGAAGCAAGGAAGGCAAGGGAAAGCAGGGGAAGGCAAGGGTAACGGAAGGAACGGCACGGTAAGGGGAAACAAGGCTAAGGCACGACAACGCAGGGCTAGCCAATGCACGGCAAGGAAAGGAAAGGGTAACGCAAGGCAAGGCACCGTTACGCGAGGCACGGCTAAGGCACGACAACGAAAGGCTAGGCAATGCACGGAAGGCAAGCAAAGAGTAACGGAAGGCAAGGAAGGCAAGGGAAAGCAAGGCAAGGCTAGGGTAACGGAAGGAACGGCACGGCAAGGGGAAACATGGCTAAGGCACGGCAACGCACGGCTAGGCAATGCACGGCCAGGCAAGGAAAGGGTAACGCAAGGCAAGGCACGGTAAGGCAAGACAAGGCTAATGCACGACAACGCACGGGTAGGCAATGCACGGCGAGGCAAGGAAAGGGTAACGCAAGGCAAGGCACGGTGAGGCAAGGCAAGGCAAATGCACGACAACGCACGGCTAGGCAATGCACGGCAAGGCAAGGAAAGGGTAACGCAAGGCAAGGCACGGTCAGGCGAGGCAAGGCTAAGGCACGACAACGCAAGGCTAGGCAATGAACGGAAGGCAAGCAAAGAGTAACGGAAGGCAAGGAAGGCAAGGGAAAGCAAGGGAAGGCAAGGGCAACGAAAGGAACGGCACGGTAAGGGGAAACAAAGCTAAGGCACGACAATGCAGGGCTAGGCAATGCACGGCAAGGCAAGGAAAGGGTAACGCGAGGCAAAGCACGGTGAGGCAAGACAAGGCAAATGCACGACAACGCACGGCTAGGCAATGCACGGCAAGGCAAGGAAAGGGTAACTCAAGGCAAGGCACTGTCAGGCGAGGCAAGGCTAAGGCACGACAACGCAAGGCTAGGCAATGAACGGAAGGCAAGCAAAGAGTAACGGAAGGCAAGGAAGGCAAGGGAAAGCAAGGGAAGGCAAGGGCAACGAAAGGAACGGCACGGTAAGGGGAAACAAAGCTAAGGCACGACAATGCAGGGCTAGGCAATGCACGGCAAGGCAAGGAAAGGGTAACGCAAGGCAAAGCACGGTGAGGCAAGACAAGGCAAATGCACGACAACGCACGGCTAGGCAATGCACGGCAAGGCAAGGAAACGGTAACTCAAGGCAAGGCACGGTCAGGCGAGGCAAGGCTAAGGCACGACAACGCAAGGCTAGGCAATGCACGGAAGGCAAGCAAAGAGTAACGGAAGGCAAGGAAGGCAAGGGAAAGCAGGGGAAGGCAAGGGTAACGAAAGGAACGGCACGGTAAGGGGAAACAAGGCTAAGGCACGACAACACAGGGCTAGGCAATGCAGGGCAAGGCAAGGAAAGGGTAACGCAAGGCAAGGCACGGTTTGGGGAGGAAGGCGAATGCACGACAACGCAAGGCTAGGCAATGCACGGAAGGCAAGCAAAGAGTAACGGAAGGCAAGGAAGGCAAGGGAAAGCAAGGCAAGGGAAGGGTAAGGGAAGGAACGGCACGGCAAGGGGAAACAAGGCTAAGGCACGGCAACGCACGGCTAGGCAATGCACGGCAAGGCAAGGAAAGGGTAACGCAAGGCAAGGCACTGTCAGGCGAGGCAAGGCTAAGGCACGACAAAGCAAGGCTAGGCAATGCACGGAAGGAAAGCAAAGAGTAACGGAAGGCAATGAAAGGAAGGGAAAGCAAGGCAAGGTAAGGGTAACGCAAGGCAAGGCACGGTGAGGCAAGGCAAGGCTGATGCACGACAACGCACGGCTAGGCAATTCACGGCAAGCTAAGGAAAGGGTAACGCAAGGCAAGGCACGGTCAGGCGAGGCAAGGCTAAGGCACGACAACGCAAGGCTAGGCAATGCACGGAAGGCAAGCAAAGAGGAACGGAAGGCAAGGAAGGCTAGGGAAAGCAGGGAAAGGCAAGGGTAACGGAAGGAACGGCACGGTAAGGGCAAACAAGACTAAGGCACGACAACACAGGGCTAGGCAATGCAGGGCAAGGCAAGGAAATGGTAACGCAAGGCAAGGCACGGTTTGGGGAGGCAAAGCTAATGCACGACAACGCAAGGCTAGGCAGTGCACGGCTAGGCAAGGAAAGAGTAACGGAAGGAAAGGAAGGCAAGGCAAAGCAAGGCAAGGCAAGTGTAACAAAAGGCAAGGCACGGCAAGGGGAAACAAGGCTAAGGAACGGCAACGCACAGCTACGCAATCCACGGCCAGGCAAGGAAAGGGTAACGCAAGGCAAGGCACGGTAAGGCAAGACAAGGCTAATGCACGACAACGCACGGCTAGGCAATGCACGGCCAGGCAAGGAAAGGGTAACGCAAGGCAAGGAACGGTAAGGCAAGGCAAGGCAAATGCACGACAACGCACGGCTAGTCAATGCACGGCAAGGCAAGGAAAGGGTAACGCAAGGCAAGGCACGGTCAGGCGAGGCAAGGCTAAGGCACGACAACGCAAGGCTAGGCAATGCACGGAAGGCAAGCAAAGAGTAACGGAAGGCAAGGAAGGCAAGGGAAAGCAAGGCAAGGCAAGGGCAACGAAAGGAACGGCACGGTAAGGGGAAACAAAGCTAAGGCACGACAATGCAGGGCTAGGCAATGCACGGCAAGGCAAGGAAAGGGTAACGCAAGGCAAAGCACGGTGAGGCAAGACAAGGCAAATGCACGACAACGCACGGCTAGGCAATGCACGGCAAGGCAAGGAAAGGGTAACTCAAGGCAAGGCACGGTCAGGCGAGGCAAGGCTAAGGCACGACAACGCAAGGCTAGGCAATGCACGGAAGGCAAGCAAAGAGTAACGGAAGGCAAGGAAGGCAAGGGAAAGCAGGGGAAGGCAAGGGTAACGAAAGGAACGGCACGGTAAGGGGAAACAAGGCTAAGGCACGACAACACAGGGCTAGGCAATGCAGGGCAAGGTAAGGAAAGGGTAACGCAAGGCAAGGCACGGTTTGGGGAGGAAGGCGAATGCACGACAACGCAAGGCTAGGCAATGCACGGAAGGCAAGCAAAGAGTAACGGAAGGCAAGGAAGGCAAGGGAAAGCAAGGCACGGCAAGGGTAACAGAAGGAACGGCACGGCAAGGGGAAACAAGGCTAAGGAACGGCAACGCATGGCTAGGCAATGCACGGCAAGGCAAGGAAAGGGTAACGCAAGGCAAGGCACGGTGAGGCAAGGCAAGGCTGATGCACGACAACGCACGGCTAGGCAATGCACGGCAAGGAAGGAAAGGTTAACGCAAGGCAAGGCACGGAAGGCGAGGCAAGGCTAAGGCACGACAACGCAAGGCTAGGCAATGCACGGCAAGGCAAGGAAAGGGTAACTCAGGGCAAGGCACGCTCAGGCGAGGCAAGGCTAAGGCACGACAACACAGGGCTAGGCAATGCACGGAAGGAAAGCAAAGAGTAACGGAAGGCAATGAAAGTAAGGGAAAGCAAAGCAAGGTAAGGGTAACGCAAGGCAAGGCACGGTAAGGCAAGGCAAGGCTAATGCACGACAACGCACGGCTAGGCAATTCACGGCAAGGCAAAGAAAGGGTAACGCAAGGCAAGGCACGGTCAGGCGAGGCAAGGCTAAGGCACGACAACGCAAGGCTAGGCAATGCACGGAAGGCAAGCAAAGAGTAACGGAAGGCAAGGAAGGCAAGGGAAAGCAGAGGAAGGCAAGGGTAACGAAAGGAACGGCACGGTAAGGGGAAACAAGGCTAAGGCACGACAACACAGGGCTAGGCAATGCACGGCAAGGCAAGGAAAGGGTAACGCAAGGCAAGGCACGGTGAAGCAAGGCAAGGCTGATGCACGACAACGCACGGCTAGGCAATGCACGGCAAGGCAAGGAAAGGGTAACGCAAGGCAAGGCACGGTCAGGCCAGGCAAGGCTAAGGCACGACAACGCAAGGCTAGGCAATGCACGGCAAGGCAAGGAAAGGGTAACGCAAGGCAAGGCACGGTAAGGCGCGGCAAGGCTAAGGCACGACAACGCAAGGCTAGGCAATAAACGGAAGGCAAGCAAAGAGTAACGGAAGCAAGGAAGGCAAGGGAAAGCAGGGGAAGGCAAGGGTAACGGAAGGAACGGCACGGTAAGGGGAAACAAGGCTAAGGCACGACAACGCAGGGCTAGCCAATGCACGGCAAGGAAAGGAAAGGGTAACGCAAGGCAAGGCACCGTTACGCGAGGCAAGGCTAAGGCACGACAACGAAAGGCTAGGCAATGCACGGAAGGCAAGCAAAGAGTAACGGAAGGCAAGGAAGGCAAGGGAAAGCAAGGGAAGGCAAGGGCAACGAAAGGAACGGCACGGTAAGGGGAAACAAAGCTAAGGCACGACAATGCAGGGCTAGGCAATGCACGGCAAGGCAAGGAAAGGGTAACGCGAGGCAAATCACGGTGAGGCAAGACAAGGCAAATGCACGACAACGCACGGCTAGGCAATGCACGGCAAGGCAAGGAAAGGGTAACTCAAGGCAAGGCACGGTCAGGCGAGGCAAGGCTAAGGCACGACAACGCAAGGCTAGGCAATGAACGGAAGGCAAGCAAAGAGTAACGGAAGGCAAGGAAGGCAAGGGAAAGCAAGGGAAGGCAAGGGCAACGAAAGGAACGGCACGGTAAGGGGAAACAAAGCTAAGGCACGACAATGCAGGGCTAGGCAATGCACGGCAAGGCAAGGAAAGGGTAACGCAAGGCAAAGCACGGTGAGGCAAGACAAGGCAAATGCACGACAACGCACGGCTAGGCAATGCACGGCAAGGCAAGGAAAGGGTAACTCAAGGCAAGGCACGGTCAGGCGAGGCAAGGCTAAGGCACGACAACGCAAGGCTAGGCAATGCACGGAAGGCAATCAAAGAGTAACGGAAGGCAAGGAAGGCAAGGGAAAGCAGGGGAAGGCAAGGGTAACGAAAGGAACGGCACGGTAAGGGGAAACAAGGCTAAGGCACGACAACACAGGGCTAGGCAATGCAGGGCAAGGCAAGGAAAGGGTAACGCAAGGCAAGGCACGGTTTGGGGAGGAAGGCCAATGCACGACAACGCAAGGCTAGGCAATGCACGGAAGGCAAGCAAAGAGTAACGGAAGGCAAGGAAGGCAAGGGAAAGCAAGGCAAGGCAAGGGTAACAGAAGGAACGGCACGGAAAGGGGAAACAAGGCTAAGGCACGGCAACGCACGGCTAGGCAATGCACGGCAAGGCAAGGAAAGGGTAACGCAAGGCAAGGCACTGTCAGGCGAGGCAAGGCTAAGGCACGACAACGCAAGGCTAGGCAATGCACGGAAGGAAAGCAAAGAGTAACGGAAGGCAATGAAAGGTAGGGAAAGCAAGGCAAGGTAAGGGTAACGCAAGGCAAGGCACGGTGAGGCAAGGCAAGGCTGATGCACGACAACGCACGGCTAGGCAATTCACGGCAAGCTAAGGAAAGGGTAACGCAAGGCAAGGCACGGTCAGGCGAGGCAAGGCTAAGGCACGACAACGCAAGGCTAGGCAATGCACGGAAGGCAAGCAAAGAGGAACGGAAGGCAAGGAAGGCTAGGGAAAGCAGGGAAAGGCAAGGGTAACGGAAGGAACGGCACGGTAAGGGCAAACAAGACTAAGGCACGACAACACAGGGCTAGGCAATGCAGGGCAAGGCAAGGAAATGGTAACGCAAGGCAAGGCACGGTTTGGGGAGGCAAAGCTAATGCACGACAACGCAAGGCTAGGCAGTGCACGGCTAGGCAAGGAAAGAGTAACGGAAGGAAAGGAAGGCAAGGCAAAGCAAGGCAAGGCAAGTGTAACAAAAGGCAAGGCACGGCAAGGGGAAACAAGGCTAAGGAACGGCAACGCACTGCTACGCAATCCACGGCCAGGCAAGGAAAGGGTAACGCAAGGCAAGGCACGGTAAGGCAAGACAAGGCTAATGCACGACAACGCACGGCTAGGCAATGCACGGCCAGGCAAGGAAAGGGTAACGCAAGGCAAGGAACGGTGAGGCAAGGCAAGGCAAATGCACGACAACGCACGGCTAGTCAATGCACGGCAAGGCAAGGAAAGGGTAACGCAAGGCAAGGCACGGTCAGGCGAGGCAAGGCTAAGGCACGACAACGCAAGGCTAGGCAATGCACGGAAGGCAAGCAAAGAGTAACGGAAGGCAAGGAAGGCAAGGGAAAGCAAGGCAAGGCAAGGGCAACGAAAGGAACGGCACGGTAAGGGGAAACAAAGCTAAGGCACGACAATGCAGGGCTAGGCAATGCACGGCAAGGCAAGGAAAGGGTAACGCAAGGCAAAGCACGGTGAGGCAAGACAAGGCAAATGCACGACAACGCACGGCTAGGCAATGCACGGCAAGGCAAGGAAAGGGTAACTCAAGGCAAGGCACGGTCAGGCGAGGCAAGGCTAAGGCACGACAACGCAAGGCTAGGCAATGCACGGAAGGCAAGCAAAGAGTAACGGAAGGCAAGAAAGGCAAGGGAAAGCAGGGGAAGGCAAGGGTAACGGAAGGAACGGCACGGTAAGGGGAAACAAGGGTAAGGCACGACAACGCAGGGCTAGCCAATGCACGGCAAGGAAAGGAAAGGGTAACGCAAGGCAAGGCACCGTTACGCGAGGCAAGGCTAAGGCACGACAACGCAAGGCTAGGCAATGCACGGCAAGGCAAGGAAAGGGTAACTCAAGGCAAGGCACGGTGAGGCAAGGCAAGGCTGATGCACGACAACGCACGGCTAGGCAATGCACGGCAAGGAAGGAAAGGTTAACGCAAGGCAAGGCACGGAAGGCGAGGCAAGGCTAAGGCACGACAACGCAAGGCTAGGCAATGCACGGCAAGGCAAGGAAAGGGTAACTCAAGGCAAGGCACGGTCAGGCGAGGCAAGGCTAAGGCACGACAACACAGGGCTAGGCAATGCACGGAAGGAAAGCAAAGAGTAACGGAAGGCAATGAAAGTAAGGGAAAGCAAAGCAAGGTAAGGGTAACGCAAGGCAAGGCACGGTAAGGCAAGGCAAGGCTAATGCACGACAACGCACGGCTAGGCAATTCACGGCAAGGCAAAGAAAGGGTAACGCAAGGCAAGGCACGGTCAGGCGAGGCAAGGCTAAGGCACGACAACGCAAGGCTAGGCAATGCACGGAAGGCAAGCAAAGAGTAACGGAAGGCAAGGAAGGCAAGGGAAAGCAGAGGAAGGCAAGGGTAACGAAAGGAACGGCACGGTAAGGGGAAACAAGGCTAAGGCACGACAACACAGGGCTAGGCAATGCACGGCAAGGCAAGGAAAGGGTAACGCAAGGCAAGGCACGGTGAAGCAAGGCAAGGCTGATGCACGACAACGCACGGCTAGGCAATGCACGGCAAGGCAAGGAAAGGGTAACGCAAGGCAAGGCACGGTCAGGCGAGGCAAGGCTAAGGCACGACAACGCAAGGCTAGGCAATGCACGGCAAGGCAAGGAAAGGGTAACGCAAGGCAAGGCACGGTAAGGCGCGGCAAGGCTAAGGCACGACAACGCAAGGCTAGGCAATAAACGGAAGGCAAGCAAAGAGTAACGGAAGCAAGGAAGGCAAGGGAAAGCAGGGGAAGGCAAGGGTAACGGAAGGAACGGCACGGTAAGGGGAAACAAGGCTAAGGCACGACAACGCAGGGCTAGCCAATGCACGGCAAGGAAAGGAAAGGGTAACGCAAGGCAAGGCACCGTTACGCGAGGCAAGGCTAAGGCACGACAACGAAAGGCTAGGCAATGCACGGAAGGCAAGCAAAGAGTAACGGAAGGCAAGGAAGGCAAGGGAAAGCAAGGGAAGGCAAGGGCAACGAAAGGAACGGCACGGTAAGGGGAAACAAAGCTAAGGCACGACAATGCAGGGCTAGACAATGCACGGCAAGGCAAGGAAAGGGTAACGCGAGGCAAAGCACGGTGAGGCAAGACAAGGCAAATGCACGACAACGCACGGCTAGGCAATGCACGGCAAGGCAAGGAAAGGGTAACTCAAGGCAAGGCACGGTCAGGCGAGGCAAGGCTAAGGCACGACAACGCAAGGCTAGGCAATGAACGGAAGGCAAGCAAAGAGTAACGGAAGGCAAGGAAGGCAAGGGAAAGCAAGGGAAGGCAAGGGCAACGAAAGGAACGGCACGGTAAGGGGAAACAAAGCTAAGGCACGACAATGCAGGGCTAGGCAATGCACGGCAAGGCAAGGAAAGGGTAACGCAAGGCAAAGCACGGTGAGGCAAGACAAGGCAAATGCACGACAACGCACGGCTAGGCAATGCACGGCAAGGCAAGGAAAGGGTAACTCAAGGCAAGGCACGGTCAGGCGAGGCAAGGCTAAGGCACGACAACGCAAGGCTAGGCAATGCACGGAAGGCAATCAAAGAGTAACGGAAGGCAAGGAAGGCAAGGGAAAGCAGGGGAAGGCAAGGTAACGAAAGGAACGGCACGGTAAGGGGAAACAAGGCTAAGGCACGACAACACAGGGCTAGGCAATGCAGGGCAAGGCAAGGAAAGGGTAACGCAAGGCAAGGCACGGTTTGGGGAGGAAGGCCAATGCACGACAACGCAAGGCTAGGCAATGCACGGAAGGCAAGCAAAGAGTAACGGAAGGCAAGGAAGGCAAGGGAAAGCAAGGCAAGGCAAGGGTAACAGAAGGAACGGCACGGAAAGGGGAAACAAGGCTAAGGCACGGCAACGCACGGCTAGGCAATGCACGGCAAGGCAAGGAAAGGGTAACGCAAGGCAAGGCACTGTCAGGCGAGGCAAGGCTAAGGCACGACAACGCAAGGCTAGGCAATGCACGGAAGGAAAGCAAAGAGTAACGGAAGGCAATGAAAGGAAGGGAAAGCAAGGCAAGGTAAGGGTAACGCAAGGCAAGGCACGGTGAGGCAAGGCAAGGCTGATGCACGACAACGCACGGCTAGGCAATTCACGGCAAGCTAAGGAAAGGGTAACGCAAGGCAAGGCACGGTCAGGCGAGGCAAGGCTAAGGCACGACAACGCAAGGCTAGGCAATGCACGGAAGGCAAGCAAAGAGGAACGGAAGGCAAGGAAGGCTAGGGAAAGCAGGGAAAGGCAAGGGTAACGGAAGGAACGGCACGGTAAGGGCAAACAAGACTAAGGCACGACAACACAGGGCTAGGCAATGCAGGGCAAGGCAAGGAAATGGTAACGCAAGGCAAGGCACGGTTTGGGGAGGCAAAGCTAATGCACGACAACGCAAGGCTAGGCAGTGCACGGCTAGGCAAGGAAAGAGTAACGGAAGGAAAGGAAGGCAAGGCAAAGCAAGGCAAGGCAAGTGTAACAAAAGGCAAGGCACGGCAAGGGGAAACAAGGCTAAGGAACGGCAACGCACAGCTACGCAATCCACGGCCAGCAAGGAAAGGGTAACGCAAGGCAAGGCACGGTAAGGCAAGACAAGGCTAATGCACGACAACGCACGGCTAGGCAATTCACGGCAAGGCAAAGAAAGGGTAACGCAAGGCAAGGCACGGTCAGGCGAGGCAAGGCTAAGGCACGACAACGCAAGGCTAGGCAATGCACGGAAGGCAAGCAAAGAGTAACGGAAGGCAAGGAAGGCAAGGGAAAGCAGAGGAAGGCAAGGGTAACGAAAGGAACGGCACGGTAAGGGGAAACAAGGCTAAGGCACGACAACACAGGGCTAGGCAATGCACGGCAAGGCAAGGAAAGGGTAACGCAAGGCAAGGCACGGTAAAGCAAGGCAAGGCTGATGCACGACAACGCACGGCTAGGCAATGCACGGCAAGGCAAGGAAAGGGTAACGCAAGGCAAGGCACGGTCAGGCGAGGCAAGGCTAAGGCACGACAACGCAAGGCTAGGCAATAAACGGAAGGCAAGCAAAGAGTAACGGAAGCAAGGAAGGCAAGGGAAAGCAGGGGAAGGCAAGGGTAACGGAAGGAACGGCACGGTAAGGGGAAACAAGGCTAAGGCACGACAACGCAGGGCTAGCCAATGCACGGCAAGGAAAGGAAAGGGTAACGCAAGGCAAGGCACCGTTACGCGAGGCACGGCTAAGGCACGACAACGAAAGGCTAGGCAATGCACGGAAGGCAAGCAAAGAGTAACGGAAGGCAAGGAAGGCAAGGGAAAGCAAGGCAAGGCTAGGGTAACGGAAGGAACGGCACGGCAAGGGGAAACATGGCTAAGGCACGGCAACGCACGGCTAGGCAATGCACGGCCAGGCAAGGAAAGGGTAACGCAAGGCAAGGCACGGTAAGGCAAGACAAGGCTAATGCACGACAACGCACGGGTAGGCAATGCACGGCGAGGCAAGGAAAGGGTAACGCAAGGCAAGGCACGGTGAGGCAAGGCAAGGCAAATGCACGACAACGCACGGCTAGGCAATGCACGGCAAGGCAAGGAAAGGGTAACGCAAGGCAAGGCACGGTCAGGCGAGGCAAGGCTAAGGCACGACAACGCAAGGCTAGGCAATGAACGGAAGGCAAGCAAAGAGTAACGGAAGGCAAGGAAGGCAAGGGAAAGCAAGGGAAGGCAAGGGCAACGAAAGGAACGGCACGGTAAGGGGAAACAAAGCTAAGGCACGACAATGCAGGGCTAGGCAATGCACGGCAAGGCAAGGAAAGGGTAACGCGAGGCAAAGCACGGTGAGGCAAGACAAGGCAAATGCACGACAACGCACGGCTAGGCAATGCACGGCAAGGCAAGGAAAGGGTAACTCAAGGCAAGGCACTGTCAGGCGAGGCAAGGCTAAGGCACGACAACGCAAGGCTAGGCAATGAACGGAAGGCAAGCAAAGAGTAACGGAAGGCAAGGAAGGCAAGGGAAAGCAAGGGAAGGCAAGGGCAACGAAAGGAACGGCACGGTAAGGGGAAACAAAGCTAAGGCACGACAATGCAGGGCTAGGCAATGCACGGCAAGGCAAGGAAAGGGTAACGCAAGGCAAAGCACGGTGAGGCAAGACAAGGCAAATGCACGACAACGCACGGCTAGGCAATGCACGGCAAGGCAAGGAAACGGTAACTCAAGGCAAGGCACGGTCAGGCGAGGCAAGGCTAAGGCACGACAACGCAAGGCTAGGCAATGCACGGAAGGCAAGCAAAGAGTAACGGAAGGCAAGGAAGGCAAGGGAAAGCAGGGGAAGGCAAGGGTAACGAAAGGAACGGCACGGTAAGGGGAAACAAGGCTAAGGCACGACAACACAGGGCTAGGCAATGCAGGGCAAGGCAAGGAAAGGGTAACGCAAGGCAAGGCACGGTTTGGGGAGGAAGGCGAATGCACGACAACGCAAGGCTAGGCAATGCACGGAAGGCAAGCAAAGAGTAACGGAAGGCAAGGAAGGCAAGGGAAAGCAAGGCAAGGGAAGGGTAACGGAAGGAACGGCACGGCAAGGGGAAACAAGGCTAAGGCACGGCAACGCACGGCTAGGCAATGCACGGCAAGGCAAGGAAAGGGTAACGCAAGGCAAGGCACTGTCAGGCGAGGCAAGGCTAAGGCACGACAAAGCAAGGCTAGGCAATGCACGGAAGGAAAGCAAAGAGTAACGGAAGGCAATGAAAGGAAGGGAAAGCAAGGCAAGGTAAGGGTAACGCAAGGCAAGGCACGGTGAGGCAAGGCAAGGCTGATGCACGACAACGCACGGCTAGGCAATTCACGGCAAGCTAAGGAAAGGGTAACGCAAGGCAAGGCACGGTCAGGCGAGGCAAGGCTAAGGCACGACAACGCAAGGCTAGGCAATGCACGGAAGGCAAGCAAAGAGGAACGGAAGGCAAGGAAGGCTAGGGAAAGCAGGGAAAGGCAAGGGTAACGGAAGGAACGGCACGGTAAGGGCAAACAAGACTAAGGCACGACAACACAGGGCTAGGCAATGCAGGGCAAGGCAAGGAAATGGTAACGCAAGGCAAGGCACGGTTTGGGGAGGCAAAGCTAATGCACGACAACGCAAGGCTAGGCAGTGCACGGCTAGGCAAGGAAAGAGTAACGGAAGGAAAGGAAGGCAAGGCAAAGCAAGGCAAGGCAAGTGTAACAAAAGGCAAGGCACGGCAAGGGGAAACAAGGCTAAGGAACGGCAACGCACAGCTACGCAATCCACGGCCAGGCAAGGAAAGGGTAACGCAAGGCAAGGCACGGTAAGGCAAGACAAGGCTAATGCACGACAACGCACGGCTAGGCAATGCACGGCCAGGCAAGGAAAGGGTAACGCAAGGCAAGGAACGGTAAGGCAAGGCAAGGCAAATGCACGACAACGCACGGCTAGTCAATGCACGGCAAGGCAAGGAAAGGGTAACGCAAGGCAAGGCACGGTCAGGCGAGGCAAGGCTAAGGCACGACAACGCAAGGCTAGGCAATGCACGGAAGGCAAGCAAAGAGTAACGGAAGGCAAGGAAGGCAAGGGAAAGCAAGGCAAGGCAAGGGCAACGAAAGGAACGGCACGGTAAGGGGAAACAAAGCTAAGGCACGACAATGCAGGGCTAGGCAATGCACGGCAAGGCAAGGAAAGGGTAACGCAAGGCAAAGCACGGTGAGGCAAGACAAGGCAAATGCACGACAACGCACGGCTAGGCAATGCACGGCAAGGCAAGGAAAGGGTAACTCAAGGCAAGGCACGGTCAGGCGAGGCAAGGCTAAGGCACGACAACGCAAGGCTAGGCAATGCACGGAAGGCAAGCAAAGAGTAACGGAAGGCAAGGAAGGCAAGGGAAAGCAGGGGAAGGCAAGGGTAACGAAAGGAACGGCACGGTAAGGGGAAACAAGGCTAAGGCACGACAACACAGGGCTAGGCAATGCAGGGCAAGGTAAGGAAAGGGTAACGCAAGGCAAGGCACGGTTTGGGGAGGAAGGCGAATGCACGACAACGCAAGGCTAGGCAATGCACGGAAGGCAAGCAAAGAGTAACGGAAGGCAAGGAAGGCAAGGGAAAGCAAGGCACGGCAAGGGTAACAGAAGGAACGGCACGGCAAGGGGAAACAAGGCTAAGGAACGGCAACGCACGGCTAGGCAATGCACGGCAAGGCAAGGAAAGGGTAACGCAAGGCAAGGCACGGTGAGGCAAGGCAAGGCTGATGCACGACAACGCACGGCTAGGCAATGCACGGCAAGGAAGGAAAGGTTAACGCAAGGCAAGGCACGGAAGGCGAGGCAAGGCTAAGGCACGACAACGCAAGGCTAGGCAATGCACGGCAAGGCAAGGAAAGGGTAACTCAGGGCAAGGCACGGTCAGGCGAGGCAAGGCTAAGGCACGACAACACAGGGCTAGGCAATGCACGGAAGGAAAGCAAAGAGTAACGGAAGGCAATGAAAGTAAGGGAAAGCAAAGCAAGGTAAGGGTAACGCAAGGCAAGGCACGGTAAGGCAAGGCAAGGCTAATGCACGACAACGCACGGCTAGGCAATTCACGGCAAGGCAAAGAAAGGGTAACGCAAGGCAAGGCACGGTCAGGCGAGGCAAGGCTAAGGCACGACAACGCAAGGCTAGGCAATGCACGGAAGGCAAGCAAAGAGTAACGGAAGGCAAGGAAGGCAAGGGAAAGCAGAGGAAGGCAAGGGTAACGAAAGGAACGGCACGGTAAGGGGAAACAAGGCTAAGGCACGACAACACAGGGCTAGGCAATGCACGGCAAGGCAAGGAAAGGGTAACGCAAGGCAAGGCACGGTGAAGCAAGGCAAGGCTGATGCACGACAACGCACGGCTAGGCAATGCACGGCAAGGCAAGGAAAGGGTAACGCAAGGCAAGGCACGGTCAGGCGAGGCAAGGCTAAGGCACGACAACGCAAGGCTAGGCAATGCACGGCAAGGCAAGGAAAGGGTAACGCAAGGCAAGGCACGGTAAGGCGCGGCAAGGCTAAGGCACGACAACGCAAGGCTAGGCAATAAACGGAAGGCAAGCAAAGAGTAACGGAAGCAAGGAAGGCAAGGGAAAGCAGGGGAAGGCAAGGGTAACGGAAGGAACGGCACGGTAAGGGGAAACAAGGCTAAGGCACGACAACGCAGGGCTAGCCAATGCACGGCAAGGAAAGGAAAGGGTAACGCAAGGCAAGGCACCGTTACGCGAGGCAAGGCTAAGGCACGACAACGAAAGGCTAGGCAATGCACGGAAGGCAAGCAAAGAGTAACGGAAGGCAAGGAAGGCAAGGGAAAGCAAGGGAAGGCAAGGGCAACGAAAGGAACGGCACGGTAAGGGGAAACAAAGCTAAGGCACGACAATGCAGGGCTAGGCAATGCACGGCAAGGCAAGGAAAGGGTAACGCGAGGCAAAGCACGGTGAGGCAAGACAAGGCAAATGCACGACAACGCACGGCTAGGCAATGCACGGCAAGGCAAGGAAAGGGTAACTCAAGGCAAGGCACGGTCAGGCGAGGCAAGGCTAAGGCACGACAACGCAAGGCTAGGCAATGAACGGAAGGCAAGCAAAGAGTAACGGAAGGCAAGGAAGGCAAGGGAAAGCAAGGGAAGGCAAGGGCAACGAAAGGAACGGCACGGTAAGGGGAAACAAAGCTAAGGCACGACAATGCAGGGCTAGGCAATGCACGGCAAGGCAAGGAAAGGGTAACGCAAGGCAAAGCACGGTGAGGCAAGACAAGGCAAATGCACGACAACGCACGGCTAGGCAATGCACGGCAAGGCAAGGAAAGGGTAACTCAAGGCAAGGCACGGTCAGGCGAGGCAAGGCTAAGGCACGACAACGCAAGGCTAGGCAATGCACGGAAGGCAATCAAAGAGTAACGGAAGGCAAGGAAGGCAAGGGAAAGCAGGGGAAGGCAAGGGTAACGAAAGGAACGGCACGGTAAGGGGAAACAAGGCTAAGGCACGACAACACAGGGCTAGGCAATGCAGGGCAAGGCAAGGAAAGGGTAACGCAAGGCAAGGCACGGTTTGGGGAGGAAGGCCAATGCACGACAACGCAAGGCTAGGCAATGCACGGAAGGCAAGCAAAGAGTAACGGAAGGCAAGGAAGGCAAGGGAAAGCAAGGCAAGGCAAGGGTAACAGAAGGAACGGCACGGAAAGGGGAAACAAGGCTAAGGCACGGCAACGCACGGCTAGGCAATGCACGGCAAGGCAAGGAAAGGGTAACGCAAGGCAAGGCACTGTCAGGCGAGGCAAGGCTAAGGCACGACAACGCAAGGCTAGGCAATGCACGGAAGGAAAGCAAAGAGTAACGGAAGGCAATGAAAGGTAGGGAAAGCAAGGCAAGGTAAGGGTAACGCAAGGCAAGGCACGGTGAGGCAAGGCAAGGCTGATGCACGACAACGCACGGCTAGGCAATTCACGGCAAGCGAAGGAAAGGGTAACGCAAGGCAAGGCACGGTCAGGCGAGGCAAGGCTAAGGCACGACAACGCAAGGCTAGGCAATGCACGGAAGGCAAGCAAAGAGGAACGGAAGGCAAGGAAGGCTAGGGAAAGCAGGGAAAGGCAAGGGTAACGGAAGGAACGGCACGGTAAGGGCAAACAAGACTAAGGCACGACAACACAGGGCTAGGCAATGCAGGGCAAGGCAAGGAAATGGTAACGCAAGGCAAGGCACGGTTTGGGGAGGCAAAGCTAATGCACGACAACGCAAGGCTAGGCAGTGCACGGCTAGGCAAGGAAAGAGTAACGGAAGGAAAGGAAGGCAAGGCAAAGCAAGGCAAGGCAAGTGTAACAAAAGGCAAGGCACGGCAAGGGGAAACAAGGCTAAGGAACGGCAACGCACAGCTACGCAATCCACGGCCAGCAAGGAAAGGGTAACGCAAGGCAAGGCACGGTGAGGCAAGGCAAGGCTGATGCACGACAACGCACGGCTAGGCAATGCACGGCAAGGCAAGGAAAGGGTAACGCAAGGCAAGGCACGGTCAGGCGAGGCAAGGCTAAGGCACGACAATGCAAGGCTAGGCAATGCACGGAAGGCAAGCAAAGAGTAACGGAAGGCAAGGAAGGCAAGGGAAAGCAAGGCAAGGCAAGGGCAACGAAAGGAACGGCACGGTAAGGGGAAACAAAGCTAAGGCACGACAATGCAGGGCTAGGCAATGCACGGCAAGGCAAGGAAAGGGTAACGCAAGGCAAAGCACGGTGAGGCAAGACAAGGCAAATGCACGACAACGCACGGCTAGGCAATGCACGGCAAGGCAAGGAAAGGGTAACTCAAGGCAAGGCACGGTCAGGCGAGGCAAGGCTAAGGCACGACAACGCAAGGCTAGGCAATGCACGGAAGGCAAGCAAAGAGTAACGGAAGGCAAGGAAGGCAAGGGAAAGCAGGGGAAGGCAAGGGTAACGAAAGGAACGGCACGGTAAGGGGAAACAAGGCTAAGGCACGACAACACAGGGCTAGGCAATGCAGGGCAAGGCAAGGAAAGGGTAACGCAAGGCAAGGCACGGTTTGGGGAGGAAGGCGAATGCACGACAACGCAAGGCTAGGCAATGCACGGAAGGCAAGCAAAGAGTAACGTTAGGCAAGGAAGGCAAGGGAAAGCAAGGCACGGCAAGGGTAACAGAAGGAACGGCACGGCAAGGGGAAACAAGGCTAAGGCACGGCAACGCACGGCTAGGCAATGCACGGCAAGGCAAGGAAAGGGTAACGCAAGGCAAGGCACGGTGAGGCAAGGCAAGGCTGATGCACGACAACGCACGGCTAGGCAATGCACGGCAAGGCAAGGAAAGGGTAACGCAAGGCAAGGCACGGTCAGGCGAGGCAAGGCTAAGGCACGACAACGCAAGGCTAGGCAATGCACGGCAAGGCAAGGAAAGGGTAACACAAGGCAAGGCACGGTAAGGCGCGGCAAGGCTAAGGCAGGACAACGCAAGGCTAGGCAGTAAACGGAAGGCAAGCAACGAGTAACGGAAGGCAAGGAAGGCAAGGGAAAGCAGGGGAAGGCAAGGGTAACGGAAGGAACGGCACGGTAAGGGGAAACAAGGCTAAGACACGACAACGCAGGGCTAGCCAATGCACGGCAAGGCAAGGAAAGGGTAACGCAAGGCAAGGCACGGTCAGGCGAGGCAAGGCTAAGGCACGACAACGCAAGGCTAGGCAATGCACGGAAGGCAAGCAAAGAGGAACGGAAGGCAAGGAAGGCTAGGGAAAGCAGGGAAAGGCAAGGGTAACGGAAGGAACGGCACGGTAAGGGCAAACAAGACTAAGGCACGACAACACAGGGCTAGGCAATGCAGGGCAAGGCAAGGAAATGGTAACGCAAGGCAAGGCACGGTTTGGGGAGGCAAAGCTAATGCACGACAACGCAAGGCTAGACAGTGCACGGCTAGGCAAGGAAAGAGTAACGGAAGGAAAGGAAGGCAAGGCAAAGCAAGGCAAGGCAAGTGTAACAAAAGGCAAGGCACGGCAAGGGGAAACAAGGCTAAGGAACGGCAACGCACGGCTATGCAATGCACGGCCAGGCAAGGAAAGGGTAACGCAAGGCAAGGCACGGTAAGGCAAGACAAGGCTAATGCACGACAACGCACGGCTAGGCAATGCACGGCCAGGCAAGGAAAGGGTAACGCAAGTCAAGGCACGGTGAGGGAAGGCAAGGCAAATGCACGACAACGCACGGCTAGGCAATGCACGGCAAGGCAAGGAAAGGGTAACGCAAGGCAAGGCACGGTCAGGCGAGGCAAGGCTAAGGCACGACAACGCAAGGCTAGGCAATGCACGGCAAGGCAAGGAAAGAGTAACGGAAGGCAAGGAAGGCAAGGGAAAGCAAGGCAAGGCTAGGGTAACGGAAGGAACGGCACGGCAAGGGGAAACAAGGCTAAGGCACGGCAACGCACGGCTAGGCAATGCACGGTCAGGCAAGGAAAGGGTAACGCAAGGCAAGGCACGGTAAGGCAAGACAAGGCTAATGCACGACAACGCACGGGTAGGCAATGCACGGCGAGGCAAGGAAAGGGTAACGCAAGGCAAGGCACGGTGAGGCAAGGCAAGGCAAATGCACGACAACGCACGGCTAGGCAATGCACGGCAAGGCAAGGAAAGGGTAACGCAAGGCAAGGCACGGTCAGGCGAGGCAAGGCTAAGGCACGACAACGCAAGGCTAGGCAATGAACGGAAGGCAAGCAAAGAGTAACGGAAGGCAAGGAAGGCAAGGGAAAGCAAGGGAAGGCAAGGGCAACGAAAGGAACGGCACGGTAAGGGGAAACAAAGCTAAGGCACGACAATGCAGGGCTAGGCAATGCACGGCAAGGCAAGGAAAGGGTAACGCGAGGCAAAGCACGGTGAGGCAAGACAAGGCAAATGCACGACAACGCACGGCTAGGCAATGCACGGCCAGGCAAGGAAAGGGTAACTCAAGGCAAGGCACGGTGAGGGAAGGCAAGGCAAATGCACGACAACGCACGGCTAGGCAATGCACGGCAAGGCAAGGAAAGGGTAACGCAAGGCAAGGCACGGTCAGGCGAGGCAAGGCTAAGGCACGACAACGCAAGGCTAGGCAATGAACGGAAGGCAAGCAAAGAGTAACGGAAGGCAAGGAAGGCAAGGGAAAGCAAGGGAAGGCAAGGGCAACGAAAGGAACGGCACGGTAAGGGGAAACAAAGCTAAGGCACGACAATGCAGGGCTAGGCAATGCACGGCAAGGCAAGGAAAGGGTAACGCAAGGCAAAGCACGGTGAGGCAAGACAAGGCAAATGCACGACAACGCACGGCTAGGCAATGCACGGCCAGGCAAGGAAAGGGTAACTCAAGGCAAGGCACGGTGAGGGAAGGCAAGGCAAATGCACGACAACGCACGGCTAGGCAATGCACGGCAAGGCAAGGAAAGGGTAACGCAAGGCAAGGCACGGTCAGGCGAGGCAAGGCTAAGGCACGACAACGCAAGGCTAGGCAATGAACGGAAGGCAAGCAAAGAGTAACGGAAGGCAAGGAAGGCAAGGGAAAGCAAGGGAAGGCAAGGGCAACGAAAGGAACGGCACGGTAAGGGGAAACAAGGCTAAGGCACGACAACACAGGGCTAGGCAATGCAGGGCAAGGCAAGGAAAGGGTAACGCAAGGCAAGGCACGGTTTGGGGAGGAAGACGAATGCACGACAACGCAAGGCTAGGCAATGCACGGAAGGCAAGCAAAGAGTAACGGAAGGCAAGGAAGGCAAGGGAAAGCAAGGCAAGGCAAGGGTAACAGAAGGAACGGCACGGCAAGGGGAAACAAGGCTAAGGCACGGCAACGCACGGCTAGGCAATGCACGGCAAGGCAAGGAAAGGGTAACGCAAGGCAAGGCACGGTGAGGCAAGGCAAGGCTGATGCACGACAACGCACGGCTAGGCAATGCACGGCAAGGAAAGGAAAGGATAACGCAAGGCAAGGCACCGTTACGCGAGGCAAGGCTAGGGCACAACAACGCAAGGCTAGGCAATGCACGGAAGGCAAGCAAAGAGTAACGGAAGGCAAGGAAGGCAAGGGAAAGCAAGGGAAGGCAAGGGCAACGAAAGGAACGGCACGGTAAGGGGAAACAAAGCTAAGGCACGACAATGCAGGGCTAGGCAATGCACGGCAAGGCAAGGAAAGGGTAACGCGAGGCAAAGCACGGTGAGGCAAGACAAGGCAAATGCACGACAACGCAAGGCTAGGCAATGCACGGAAGGAAAGCAAAGAGTAACGGAAGGCAATGAAAGGAAGGGAAAGCAAGGCAAGGTAAGGGTAACGCAAGGCAAGGCACGGTGAGGCAAGGCAAGGCTGATGCACGACAACGCACGGCTAGGCAATTCACGGCAAGCTAAGGAAAGGGTAACGCAAGGCAAGGCACGGTCAGGCGAGGCAAGGCTAAGGCACGACAACGCAAGGCTAGGCAATGCACGGAAGGCAAGCAAAGAGGAACGGAAGGCAAGGAAGGCTAGGGAAAGCAGGGAAAGGCAAGGGTAACGGAAGGAACGGCACGGTAAGGGCAAACAAGACTAAGGCACGACAACACAGGGCTTGGCAATGCAGGGCAAGGCAAGGAAATGGTAACGCAAGGCAAGGCACGGTTTGGGGAGGCAAAGCTAATGCACGACAACGCAAGGCTAGGCAGTGCACGGCTAGGCAAGGAAAGAGTAACGGAAGGAAAGGAAGGCAAGGCAAAGCAAGGCAAGGCAAGTGTAACAAAAGGCAAGGCACGGCAAGGGGAAACAAGGCTAAGGAACGGCAACGCACAGCTACGCAATCCACGGCCAGGCAAGGAAAGGGTAACGCAAGGCAAGGCACGGTAAGGCAAGACAAGGCTAATGCACGACAACGCACGGCTAGGCAATGCACGGCCAGGCAAGGAAAGGGTAACGCAAGGCAAGGAACGGTGAGGCAAGGCAAGGCAAATGCACGACAACGCACGGCTAGTCAATGCACGGCAAGGCAAGGAAAGGGTAACGCAAGGCAAGGCACGGTCAGGCGAGGCAAGGCTAAGGCACGACAACGCAAGGCTAGGCAATGCACGGAAGGCAAGCAAAGAGTAACGGAAGGCAAGGAAGGCAAGGGAAAGCAGGGGAAGGCAAGGGTAACGAAAGGAACGGCACGGTAAGGGGAAACAAGGCTAAGGCACGACAACACAGGGCTAGGCAATGCAGGGCAAGGCAAGGAAAGGGTAACGCAAGGCAAGGCACGGTTTGGGGAGGAAGGCGAATGCACGACAACGCAGGGCTAGCCAATGCACGGCAAGGAAAGGAAAGGGTAACGCAAGGCAAGGCACCGTTACGCGAGGCAAGGCTAAGGCACGACAACGCAAGGCTAGGCAATGCACGGAAGGCAAGCAAAGAGTAACGGAAGGCAAGGAAGGCAAGGGAAAGCAAGGCAAGGCTAGGGTAACGGAAGGAACGGCACGGCAAGGGGAAACATGGCTAAGGCACGGCAACGCACGGCTAGGCAATGCACGGCCAGGCAAGGAAAGGGTAACGCAAGGCAAGGCACGGTAAGGCAAGACAAGGCTAATGCACGACAACGCACGGGTAGGCAATGCACGGCGAGGCAAGGAAAGGGTAACGCAAGGCAAGGCACGGTGAGGCAAGGCAAGGCAAATGCACGACAACGCACGGCTAGGCAATGCACGGCAAGGCAAGGAAAGGGTAACGCAAGGCAAGGCACGGTCAGGCGAGGCAAGGCTAAGGCACGACAACGCAAGGCTAGGCAATGAACGGAAGGCAAGCAAAGAGTAACGGAAGGCAAGGAAGGCAAGGGAAAGCAAGGGAAGGCAAGGGCAACGAAAGGAACGGCACGGTAAGGGGAAACAAAGCTAAGGCACGACAATGCAGGGCTAGGCAATGCACGGCAAGGCAAGGAAAGGGTAACGCGAGGCAAAGCACGGTGAGGCAAGACAAGGCAAATGCACGACAACGCACGGCTAGGCAATGCACGGCAAGGCAAGGAAAGGGTAACTCAAGGCAAGGCACTGTCAGGCGAGGCAAGGCTAAGGCACGACAACGCAAGGCTAGGCAATGAACGGAAGGCAAGCAAAGAGTAACGGAAGGCAAGGAAGGCAAGGGAAAGCAAGGGAAGGCAAGGGCAACGAAAGGAACGGCACGGTAAGGGGAAACAAAGCTAAGGCACGACAATGCAGGGCTAGGCAATGCACGGCAAGGCAAGGAAAGGGTAACGCAAGGCAAAGCACGGTGAGGCAAGACAAGGCAAATGCACGACAACGCACGGCTAGGCAATGCACGGCAAGGCAAGGAAACGGTAACTCAAGGCAAGGCACGGTCAGGCGAGGCAAGGCTAAGGCACGACAACGCAAGGCTAGGCAATGCACGGAAGGCAAGCAAAGAGCAACGGAAGGCAAGGAAGGCAAGGGAAAGCAGGGGAAGGCAAGGGTAACGAAAGGAACGGCACGGTAAGGGGAAACAAGGCTAAGGCACGACAACACAGGGCTAGGCAATGCAGGGCAAGGCAAGGAAAGGGTAACGCAAGGCAAGGCACGGTTTGGGGAGGAAGGCGAATGCACGACAACGCAAGGCTAGGCAATGCACGGAAGGCAAGCAAAGAGTAACGGAAGGCAAGGAAGGCAAGGGAAAGCAAGGCAAGGGAAGGGTAACGGAAGGAACGGCACGGCAAGGGGAAACAAGGCTAAGGCACGGCAACGCACGGCTAGGCAATGCACGGCAAGGCAAGGAAAGGGTAACGCAAGGCAAGGCACTGTCAGGCGAGGCAAGGCTAAGGCACGACAAAGCAAGGCTAGGCAATGCACGGAAGGAAAGCAAAGAGTAACGGAAGGCAATGAAAGGAAGGGAAAGCAAGGCAAGGTAAGGGTAACGCAAGGCAAGGCACGGTGAGGCAAGGCAAGGCTGATGCACGACAACGCACGGCTAGGCAATTCACGGCAAGCTAAGGAAAGGGTAACGCAAGGCAAGGCACGGTCAGGCGAGGCAAGGCTAAGGCACGACAACGCAAGGCTAGGCAATGCACGGAAGGCAAGCAAAGAGGAACGGAAGGCAAGGAAGGCTAGGGAAAGCAGGGAAAGGCAAGGGTAACGGAAGGAACGGCACGGTAAGGGCAAACAAGACTAAGGCACGACAACACAGGGCTAGGCAATGCAGGGCAAGGCAAGGAAATGGTAACGCAAGGCAAGGCACGGTTTGGGGAGGCAAAGCTAATGCACGACAACGCAAGGCTAGGCAGTGCACGGCTAGGCAAGGAAAGAGTAACGGAAGGAAAGGAAGGCAAGGCAAAGCAAGGCAAGGCAAGTGTAACAAAAGGCAAGGCACGGCAAGGGGAAACAAGGCTAAGGAACGGCAACGCACAGCTACGCAATCCACGGCCAGGCAAGGAAAGGGTAACGCAAGGCAAGGCACGGTAAGGCAAGACAAGGCTAATGCACGACAACGCACGGCTAGGCAATGCACGGCCAGGCAAGGAAAGGGTAACGCAAGGCAAGGAACGGTAAGGCAAGGCAAGGCAAATGCACGACAACGCACGGCTAGTCAATGCACGGCAAGGCAAGGAAAGGGTAACGCAAGGCAAGGCACGGTCAGGCGAGGCAAGGCTAAGGCACGACAACGCAAGGCTAGGCAATGCACGGAAGGCAAGCAAAGAGTAACGGAAGGCAAGGAAGGCAAGGGAAAGCAAGGCAAGGCAAGGGCAACGAAAGGAACGGCACGGTAAGGGGAAACAAAGCTAAGGCACGACAATGCAGGGCTAGGCAATGCACGGCAAGGCAAGGAAAGGGTAACGCAAGGCAAAGCACGGTGAGGCAAGACAAGGCAAATGCACGACAACGCACGGCTAGGCAATGCACGGCAAGGCAAGGAAAGGGTAACTCAAGGCAAGGCACGGTCAGGCGAGGCAAGGCTAAGGCACGACAACGCAAGGCTAGGCAATGCACGGAAGGCAAGCAAAGAGTAACGGAAGGCAAGGAAGGCAAGGGAAAGCAGGGGAAGGCAAGGGTAACGAAAGGAACGGCACGGTAAGGGGAAACAAGGCTAAGGCACGACAACACAGGGCTAGGCAATGCAGGGCAAGGTAAGGAAAGGGTAACGCAAGGCAAGGCACGGTTTGGGGAGGAAGGCGAATGCACGACAACGCAAGGCTAGGCAATGCACGGAAGGCAAGCAAAGAGTAACGGAAGGCAAGGAAGGCAAGGGAAAGCAAGGCACGGCAAGGGTAACAGAAGGAACGGCACGGCAAGGGGAAACAAGGCTAAGGAACGGCAACGCACGGCTAGGCAATGCACGGCAAGGCAAGGAAAGGGTAACGCAAGGCAAGGCACGGTGAGGCAAGGCAAGGCTGATGCACGACAACGCACGGCTAGGCAATGCACGGCAAGGAAGGAAAGGTTAACGCAAGGCAAGGCACGGAAGGCGAGGCAAGGCTAAGGCACGACAACGCAAGGCTAGGCAATGCACGGCAAGGCAAGGAAAGGGTAACTCAGGGCAAGGCACGGTCAGGCGAGGCAAGGCTAAGGCACGACAACACAGGGCTAGGCAATGCACGGAAGGAAAGCAAAGAGTAACGGAAGGCAATGAAAGTAAGGGAAAGCAAAGCAAGGTAAGGGTAACGCAAGGCAAGGCACGGTAAGGCAAGGCAAGGCTAATGCACGACAACGCACGGCTAGGCAATTCACGGCAAGGCAAAGAAAGGGTAACGCAAGGCAAGGCACGGTCAGGCGAGGCAAGGCTAAGGCACGACAACGCAAGGCTAGGCAATGCACGGAAGGCAAGCAAAGAGTAACGGAAGGCAAGGAAGGCAAGGGAAAGCAGAGGAAGGCAAGGGTAACGAAAGGAACGGCACGGTAAGGGGAAACAAGGCTAAGGCACGACAACACAGGGCTAGGCAATGCACGGCAAGGCAAGGAAAGGGTAACGCAAGGCAAGGCACGGTGAAGCAAGGCAAGGCTGATGCACGACAACGCACGGCTAGGCAATGCACGGCAAGGCAAGGAAAGGGTAACGCAAGGCAAGGCACGGTCAGGCGAGGCAAGGCTAAGGCACGACAACGCAAGGCTAGGCAATGCACGGCAAGGCAAGGAAAGGGTAACGCAAGGCAAGGCACGGTAAGGCGCGGCAAGGCTAAGGCACGACAACGCAAGGCTAGGCAATAAACGGAAGGCAAGCAAAGAGTAACGGAAGCAAGGAAGGCAAGGGAAAGCAGGGGAAGGCAAGGGTAACGGAAGGAACGGCACGGTAAGGGGAAACAAGGCTAAGGCACGACAACGCAGGGCTAGCCAATGCACGGCAAGGAAAGGAAAGGGTAACGCAAGGCAAGGCACCGTTACGCGAGGCAAGGCTAAGGCACGACAACGAAAGGCTAGGCAATGCACGGAAGGCAAGCAAAGAGTAACGGAAGGCAAGGAAGGCAAGGGAAAGCAAGGGAAGGCAAGGGCAACGAAAGGAACGGCACGGTAAGGGGAAACAAAGCTAAGGCACGACAATGCAGGGCTAGGCAATGCACGGCAAGGCAAGGAAAGGGTAACGCGAGGCAAAGCACGGTGAGGCAAGACAAGGCAAATGCACGACAACGCACGGCTAGGCAATGCACGGCAAGGCAAGGAAAGGGTAACTCAAGGCAAGGCACGGTCAGGCGAGGCAAGGCTAAGGCACGACAACGCAAGGCTAGGCAATGAACGGAAGGCAAGCAAAGAGTAACGGAAGGCAAGGAAGGCAAGGGAAAGCAAGGGAAGGCAAGGGCAACGAAAGGAACGGCACGGTAAGGGGAAACAAAGCTAAGGCACGACAATGCAGGGCTAGGCAATGCACGGCAAGGCAAGGAAAGGGTAACGCAAGGCAAAGCACGGTGAGGCAAGACAAGGCAAATGCACGACAACGCACGGCTAGGCAATGCACGGCAAGGCAAGGAAAGGGTAACTCAAGGCAAGGCACGGTCAGGCGAGGCAAGGCTAAGGCACGACAACGCAAGGCTAGGCAATGCACGGAAGGCAATCAAAGAGTAACGGAAGGCAAGGAAGGCAAGGGAAAGCAGGGGAAGGCAAGGGTAACGAAAGGAACGGCACGGTAAGGGGAAACAAGGCTAAGGCACGACAACACAGGGCTAGGCAATGCAGGGCAAGGCAAGGAAAGGGTAACGCAAGGCAAGGCACGGTTTGGGGAGGAAGGCCAATGCACGACAACGCAAGGCTAGGCAATGCACGGAAGGCAAGCAAAGAGTAACGGAAGGCAAGGAAGGCAAGGGAAAGCAAGGCAAGGCAAGGGTAACAGAAGGAACGGCACGGAAAGGGGAAACAAGGCTAAGGCACGGCAACGCACGGCTAGGCAATGCACGGCAAGGCAAGGAAAGGGTAACGCAAGGCAAGGCACTGTCAGGCGAGGCAAGGCTAAGGCACGACAACGCAAGGCTAGGCAATGCACGGAAGGAAAGCAAAGAGTAACGGAAGGCAATGAAAGGTAGGGAAAGCAAGGCAAGGTAAGGGTAACGCAAGGCAAGGCACGGTGAGGCAAGGCAAGGCTGATGCACGACAACGCACGGCTAGGCAATTCACGGCAAGCGAAGGAAAGGGTAACGCAAGGCAAGGCACGGTCAGGCGAGGCAAGGCTAAGGCACGACAACGCAAGGCTAGGCAATGCACGGAAGGCAAGCAAAGAGGAACGGAAGGCAAGGAAGGCTAGGGAAAGCAGGGAAAGGCAAGGGTAACGGAAGGAACGGCACGGTAAGGGCAAACAAGACTAAGGCACGACAACACAGGGCTAGGCAATGCAGGGCAAGGCAAGGAAATGGTAACGCAAGGCAAGGCACGGTTTGGGGAGGCAAAGCTAATGCACGACAACGCAAGGCTAGGCAGTGCACGGCTAGGCAAGGAAAGAGTAACGGAAGGAAAGGAAGGCAAGGCAAAGCAAGGCAAGGCAAGTGTAACAAAAGGCAAGGCACGGCAAGGGGAAACAAGGCTAAGGAACGGCAACGCACAGCTACGCAATCCACGGCCAGCAAGGAAAGGGTAACGCAAGGCAAGGCACGGTGAGGCAAGGCAAGGCTGATGCACGACAACGCACGGCTAGGCAATGCACGGCAAGGCAAGGAAAGGGTAACGCAAGGCAAGGCACGGTCAGGCGAGGCAAGGCTAAGGCACGACAATGCAAGGCTAGGCAATGCACGGAAGGCAAGCAAAGAGTAACGGAAGGCAAGGAAGGCAAGGGAAAGCAAGGCAAGGCAAGGGCAACGAAAGGAACGGCACGGTAAGGGGAAACAAAGCTAAGGCACGACAATGCAGGGCTAGGCAATGCACGGCAAGGCAAGGAAAGGGTAACGCAAGGCAAAGCACGGTGAGGCAAGACAAGGCAAATGCACGACAACGCACGGCTAGGCAATGCACGGCAAGGCAAGGAAAGGGTAACTCAAGGCAAGGCACGGTCAGGCGAGGCAAGGCTAAGGCACGACAACGCAAGGCTAGGCAATGCACGGAAGGCAAGCAAAGAGTAACGGAAGGCAAGGAAGGCAAGGGAAAGCAGGGGAAGGCAAGGGTAACGAAAGGAACGGCACGGTAAGGGGAAACAAGGCTAAGGCACGACAACACAGGGCTAGGCAATGCAGGGCAAGGCAAGGAAAGGGTAACGCAAGGCAAGGCACGGTTTGGGGAGGAAGGCGAATGCACGACAACGCAAGGCTAGGCAATGCACGGAAGGCAAGCAAAGAGTAACGTTAGGCAAGGAAGGCAAGGGAAAGCAAGGCACGGCAAGGGTAACAGAAGGAACGGCACGGCAAGGGGAAACAAGGCTAAGGCACGGCAACGCACGGCTAGGCAATGCACGGCAAGGCAAGGAAAGGGTAACGCAAGGCAAGGCACGGTGAGGCAAGGCAAGGCTGATGCACGACAACGCACGGCTAGGCAATGCACGGCAAGGCAAGGAAAGGGTAACGCAAGGCAAGGCACGGTCAGGCGAGGCAAGGCTAAGGCACGACAACGCAAGGCTAGGCAATGCACGGCAAGGCAAGGAAAGGGTAACACAAGGCAAGGCACGGTAAGGCGCGGCAAGGCTAAGGCAGGACAACGCAAGGCTAGGCAGTAAACGGAAGGCAAGCAACGAGTAACGGAAGGCAAGGAAGGCAAGGGAAAGCAGGGGAAGGCAAGGGTAACGGAAGGAACGGCACGGTAAGGGGAAACAAGGCTAAGGCACGACAACGCAGGGCTAGCCAATGCACGGCAAGGAAAGGAAAGGGTAACGCAAGGCAAGGCACCGTTACGCGACGGTAAGGGGAAACAAGGCTAAGACACGACAACGCAGGGCTAGCCAATGCACGGCAAGGCAAGGAAAGGGTAACGCAAGGCAAGGCACGGTCAGGCGAGGCAAGGCTAAGGCACGACAACGCAAGGCTAGGCAATGCACGGAAGGCAAGCAAAGAGGAACGGAAGGCAAGGAAGGCTAGGGAAAGCAGGGAAAGGCAAGGGTAACGGAAGGAACGGCACGGTAAGGGCAAACAAGACTAAGGCACGACAACACAGGGCTAGGCAATGCAGGGCAAGGCAAGGAAATGGTAACGCAAGGCAAGGCACGGTTTGGGGAGGCAAAGCTAATGCACGACAACGCAAGGCTAGACAGTGCACGGCTAGGCAAGGAAAGAGTAACGGAAGGAAAGGAAGGCAAGGCAAAGCAAGGCAAGGCAAGTGTAACAAAAGGCAAGGCACGGCAAGGGGAAACAAGGCTAAGGAACGGCAACGCACGGCTATGCAATGCACGGCCAGGCAAGGAAAGGGTAACGCAAGGCAAGGCACGGTAAGGCAAGACAAGGCTAATGCACGACAACGCACGGCTAGGCAATGCACGGCCAGGCAAGGAAAGGGTAACGCAAGTCAAGGCACGGTGAGGGAAGGCAAGGCAAATGCACGACAACGCACGGCTAGGCAATGCACGGCAAGGCAAGGAAAGGGTAACGCAAGGCAAGGCACGGTCAGGCGAGGCAAGGCTAAGGCACGACAACGCAAGGCTAGGCAATGCACGGCAAGGCAAGGAAAGAGTAACGGAAGGCAAGGAAGGCAAGGGAAAGCAAGGCAAGGCTAGGGTAACGGAAGGAACGGCACGGCAAGGGGAAACAAGGCTAAGGCACGGCAACGCACGGCTAGGCAATGCACGGTCAGGCAAGGAAAGGGTAACGCAAGGCAAGGCACGGTAAGGCAAGACAAGGCTAATGCACGACAACGCACGGGTAGGCAATGCACGGCGAGGCAAGGAAAGGGTAACGCAAGGCAAGGCACGGTGAGGCAAGGCAAGGCAAATGCACGACAACGCACGGCTAGGCAATGCACGGCAAGGCAAGGAAAGGGTAACGCAAGGCAAGGCACGGTCAGGCGAGGCAAGGCTAAGGCACGACAACGCAAGGCTAGGCAATGAACGGAAGGCAAGCAAAGAGTAACGGAAGGCAAGGAAGGCAAGGGAAAGCAAGGGAAGGCAAGGGCAACGAAAGGAACGGCACGGTAAGGGGAAACAAAGCTAAGGCACGACAATGCAGGGCTAGGCAATGCACGGCAAGGCAAGGAAAGGGTAACGCGAGGCAAAGCACGGTGAGGCAAGACAAGGCAAATGCACGACAACGCACGGCTAGGCAATGCACGGCCAGGCAAGGAAAGGGTAACTCAAGGCAAGGCACGGTGAGGGAAGGCAAGGCAAATGCACGACAACGCACGGCTAGGCAATGCACGGCAAGGCAAGGAAAGGGTAACGCAAGGCAAGGCACGGTCAGGCGAGGCAAGGCTAAGGCACGACAACGCAAGGCTAGGCAATGAACGGAAGGCAAGCAAAGAGTAACGGAAGGCAAGGAAGGCAAGGGAAAGCAAGGGAAGGCAAGGGCAACGAAAGGAACGGCACGGTAAGGGGAAACAAAGCTAAGGCACGACAATGCAGGGCTAGGCAATGCACGGCAAGGCAAGGAAAGGGTAACGCAAGGCAAAGCACGGTGAGGCAAGACAAGGCAAATGCACGACAACGCACGGCTAGGCAATGCACGGCCAGGCAAGGAAAGGGTAACTCAAGGCAAGGCACGGTGAGGGAAGGCAAGGCAAATGCACGACAACGCACGGCTAGGCAATGCACGGCAAGGCAAGGAAAGGGTAACGCAAGGCAAGGCACGGTCAGGCGAGGCAAGGCTAAGGCACGACAACGCAAGGCTAGGCAATGAACGGAAGGCAAGCAAAGAGTAACGGAAGGCAAGGAAGGCAAGGGAAAGCAAGGGAAGGCAAGGGCAACGAAAGGAACGGCACGGTAAGGGGAAACAAGGCTAAGGCACGACAACACAGGGCTAGGCAATGCAGGGCAAGGCAAGGAAAGGGTAACGCAAGGCAAGGCACGGTTTGGGGAGGAAGACGAATGCACGACAACGCAAGGCTAGGCAATGCACGGAAGGCAAGCAAAGAGTAACGGAAGGCAAGGAAGGCAAGGGAAAGCAAGGCAAGGCAAGGGTAACAGAAGGAACGGCACGGCAAGGGGAAACAAGGCTAAGGCACGGCAACGCACGGCTAGGCAATGCACGGCAAGGCAAGGAAAGGGTAACGCAAGGCAAGGCACGGTGAGGCAAGGCAAGGCTGATGCACGACAACGCACGGCTAGGCAATGCACGGCAAGGAAAGGAAAGGATAACGCAAGGCAAGGCACCGTTACGCGAGGCAAGGCTAGGGCACAACAACGCAAGGCTAGGCAATGCACGGAAGGCAAGCAAAGAGTAACGGAAGGCAAGGAAGGCAAGGGAAAGCAAGGGAAGGCAAGGGCAACGAAAGGAACGGCACGGTAAGGGGAAACAAAGCTAAGGCACGACAATGCAGGGCTAGGCAATGCACGGCAAGGCAAGGAAAGGGTAACGCGAGGCAAAGCACGGTGAGGCAAGACAAGGCAAATGCACGACAACGCAAGGCTAGGCAATGCACGGAAGGAAAGCAAAGAGTAACGGAAGGCAATGAAAGGAAGGGAAAGCAAGGCAAGGTAAGGGTAACGCAAGGCAAGGCACGGTGAGGCAAGGCAAGGCTGATGCACGACAACGCACGGCTAGGCAATTCACGGCAAGCTAAGGAAAGGGTAACGCAAGGCAAGGCACGGTCAGGCGAGGCAAGGCTAAGGCACGACAACGCAAGGCTAGGCAATGCACGGAAGGCAAGCAAAGAGGAACGGAAGGCAAGGAAGGCTAGGGAAAG
Organism: Macrotis lagotis; assembly: GCF_037893015.1. Taxonomy (NCBI): domain Eukaryota; kingdom Metazoa; phylum Chordata; class Mammalia; order Peramelemorphia; family Peramelidae; genus Macrotis; species Macrotis lagotis. The sequence goes on from NW_027421977.1 coordinate 81,334, forward strand.
CAGGGAAAGGCAAGGGTAACGGAAGGAACGGCACGGTAAGGGCAAACAAGACTAAGGCACGACAACACAGGGCTTGGCAATGCAGGGCAAGGCAAGGAAATGGTAACGCAAGGCAAGGCACGGTTTGGGGAGGCAAAGCTAATGCACGACAACGCAAGGCTAGGCAGTGCACGGCTAGGCAAGGAAAGAGTAACGGAAGGAAAGGAAGGCAAGGCAAAGCAAGGCAAGGCAAGTGTAACAAAAGGCAAGGCACGGCAAGGGGAAACAAGGCTAAGGAACGGCAACGCACAGCTACGCAATCCACGGCCAGGCAAGGAAAGGGTAACGCAAGGCAAGGCACGGTAAGGCAAGACAAGGCTAATGCACGACAACGCACGGCTAGGCAATGCACGGCCAGGCAAGGAAAGGGTAACGCAAGGCAAGGAACGGTGAGGCAAGGCAAGGCAAATGCACGACAACGCACGGCTAGTCAATGCACGGCAAGGCAAGGAAAGGGTAACGCAAGGCAAGGCACGGTCAGGCGAGGCAAGGCTAAGGCACGACAACGCAAGGCTAGGCAATGCACGGAAGGCAAGCAAAGAGTAACGGAAGGCAAGGAAGGCAAGGGAAAGCAAGGCAAGGCAAGGGCAACGAAAGGAACGGCACGGTAAGGGGAAACAAAGCTAAGGCACGACAATGCAGGGCTAGGCAATGCACGGCAAGGCAAGGAAAGGGTAACGCAAGGCAAAGCACGGTGAGGCAAGACAAGGCAAATGCACGACAACGCACGGCTAGGCAATGCACGGCAAGGCAAGGAAAGGGTAACTCAAGGCAAGGCACGGTCAGGCGAGGCAAGGCTAAGGCACGACAACGCAAGGCTAGGCAATGCACGGAAGGCAAGCAAAGAGTAACGGAAGGCAAGGAAGGCAAGGGAAAGCAGGGGAAGGCAAGGGTAACGAAAGGAACGGCACGGTAAGGGGAAACAAGGCTAAGGCACGACAACACAGGGCTAGGCAATGCAGGGCAAGGCAAGGAAAGGGTAACGCAAGGCAAGGCACGGTTTGGGGAGGAAGGCGAATGCACGACAACGCAAGGCTAGGCAATGCACGGAAGGCAAGCAAAGAGTAACGGAAGGCAAGGAAGGCAAGGGAAAGTAAGGCACGGCAAGGGTAACAGAAGGAACGGCACGGCAAGGGGAAACAAGGCTAAGGCACGGCAACGCACGGCTAGGCAATGCACGGCAAGGCAAGGAAAGGGTAACGCAAGGCAAGGCACGGTGAGGCAAGGCAAGGCTGATGCACGACAACGCACGGCTAGGCAATGCACGGCAAGGCAAGGAAAGGGTAACGCAAGGCAAGGCACGGTCAGGCGAGGCAAGGCTAAGGCACGACAACGCAAGGCTAGGCAATGCACGGCAAGGCAAGGAAAGGGTAACGCAAGGCAAGGCACGGTAAGGGGCGGCAAGGCTAAGGCACGACAACGCAAGGCTAGGCAGTAAACGGAAGGCAAGCAACGAGTAACGGAAGGCAAGGAAGGCAAGGGAAAGCAGGGGAAGGCAAGGGTAACGGAAGGAACGGCACGGTGAGGGGAAACAAGGCTAAGGCACGACAACGCAGGGCTAGCCAATGCACGGCAAGGAAAGGAAAGGGTAACGCAAGGCAAGGCACCGTTACGCGAGGCAAGGCTAGGGCACGACAACGCAAGGCTAGGCAATGCACGGAAGGCAAACAAAGAGTAACGGAAGGCAAGGAAGGCAAGGGAAAGCAAGGCAAGGCAAGGGTAACGGAAGGAACGGCACGGCAAGGGGAAACAAGGCTAAGGCACGGCAACGCACGGCTAGGCAATGCACGGCAAGGCAAGGAAAGGGTAACGCAAGGCAAGGCACGGTCAGGCGAGGCAAGGCTAAGGCACGACAACGCAAGGCTAGGCAATGCGCGGAAGGCAAGCAAAGAGGAACGGAAGGCAAGGAAGGCTAGGGAAAGCAGGGAAAGGCAAGGGTAACGGAAGGAACGGCACGGTAAGGGCAAACAAGACTAAGGCACGACAACACAGGGCTAGGCAATGCAGGGCAAGGCAAGGAAATGGTAACGCAAGGCAAGGCACGGTTTGGGGAGGCAAAGCTAATGCACGACAACGCAAGGCTAGGCAGTGCACGGCTAGGCAAGGAAAGAGTAACGGAAGGAAAGGAAGGCAAGGCAAAGCAAGGCAAGGCAAGTGTAACAAAAGGCAAGGCACGGCAAGGGGAAACAAGGCTAAGGAACGGCAACGCACGGCTATGCAATGCACGGCCAGGCAAGGAAAGGGTAACGCAAGGCAAGGCACGGTAAGGCAAGACAAGGCTAATGCACGACAACGCACGGCTAGGCAATGCACGGCCAGGCAAGGAAAGGGTAACGCAAGGCAAGGCACGGTGAGGGAAGGCAAGGCAAATGCACGACAACGCACGGCTAGGCAATGCACGGCAAGGCAAGGAAAGGGTAACGCAAGGCAAGGCACGGTCAGGCGAGGCAAGGCTAAGGCACGACAACGCAAGGCTAGGCAATGCACGGCAAGGCAAGGAAAGGGTAACGCAAGGCAAGGCACGGTAAGGCGCGGCAAGGCTAAGGCACGACAACGCAAGGCTAGGCAATAAACGGAAGGCAAGCAAAGAGTAACGGAAGCAAGGAAGGCAAGGGAAAGCAGGGGAAGGCAAGGGTAACGGAAGGAACGGCACGGTAAGGGGAAACAAGGCTAAGGCACGACAACGCAGGGCTAGCCAATGCACGGCAAGGAAAGGAAAGGGTAACGCAAGGCAAGGCACCGTTACGCGAGGCAAGGCTAAGGCACGACAACGCAAGGCTAGGCAATGCACGGAAGGCAAGCAAAGAGTAACGGAAGGCAAGGAAGGCAAGGGAAAGCAAGGCAAGGCTAGGGTAACGGAAGGAACGGCACGGCAAGGGGAAACAAGGCTAAGGCACGGCAACGCACGGCTAGGCAATGCACGGCCAGGCAAGGAAAGGGTAACGCAAGGCAAGGCACGGTAAGGCAAGACAAGGCTAATGCACGACAACGCACGGGTAGGCAATGCACGGCGAGGCAAGGAAAGGGTAACGCAAGGCAAGGCACGGTGAGGCAAGGCAAGGCAAATGCACGACAACGCACGGCTAGGCAATGCACGGCAAGGCAAGGAAAGGGTAACGCAAGGCAAGGCACGGTCAGGCGAGGCAAGGCTAAGGCACGACAACGCAAGGCTAGGCAATGAACGGAAGGCAAGCAAAGAGTAACGGAAGGCAAGGAAGGCAAGGGAAAGCAAGGGAAGGCAAGGGCAACCAAAGGAACGGCACGGTAAGGGGAAACAAAGCTAAGGCACGACAATGCAGGGCTAGGCAATGCACGGCAAGGCAAGGAAAGGGTAACGCGAGGCAAAGCACGGTGAGGCAAGACAAGGCAAATGCACGACAACGCACGGCTAGGCAATGCACGGCAAGGCAAGGAAAGGGTAACTCAAGGCAAGGCACGGTCAGGCGAGGCAAGGCTAAGGCACGACAACGCAAGGCTAGGCAATGAACGGAAGGCAAGCAAAGAGTAACGGAAGGCAAGGAAGGCAAGGGAAAGCAAGGGAAGGCAAGGGCAACGAAAGGAACGGCACGGTAAGGGGAAACAAAGCTAAGGCACGACAATGCAGGGCTAGGCAATGCACGGCAAGGCAAGGAAAGGGTAACGCAAGGCAAAGCACGGTGAGGCAAGACAAGGCAAATGCACGACAACGCACGGCTAGGCAATGCACGGCAAGGCAAGGAAAGGGTAACTCAAGGCAAGGCACGGTCAGGCGAGGCAAGGCTAAGGCACGACAACGCAAGGCTAGGCAATGCACGGAAGGCAAGCAAAGAGTAACGGAAGGCAAGGAAGGCAAGGGAAAGCAGGGGAAGGCAAGGTTAACGAAAGGAACGGCACGGTAAGGGGAAACAAGGCTAAGGCACGACAACACAGGGCTAGGCAATGCAGGGCAAGGTAAGGAAAGGGTAACGCAAGGCAAGGCACGGTTTGGGGAGGAAGGCGAATGCACGACAACGCAAGGCTAGGCAATGCACGGAAGGCAAGCAAAGAGTAACGGAAGGAAAGGAAGGCAAGGGAAAGCAAGGCAAGGCAAGGGTAACAGAAGGAACGGCACGGCAAGGGGAAACAAGGCTAAGGCACGGCAACGCACGGCTAGGCAATGCACGGCAAGGCAAGGAAAGGGTAACGCAAGGCCAGGCACGGTGAGGCAAGGCAAGGCTGATGCACGACAACGCACGGCTAGGCAATGCACGGCAAGGAAAGGAAAGGATAACGCAAGGCAAGGCACCGTTACGCGAGGCAAGGCTAGGGCACGACAACGCAAGGCTAGGCAATGCACGGAAGGCAAGCAAAGAGTAACGGAAGGCAAGGAAGGCAAGGGAAAGCAAGGCAAGGCAAGGGTAACGGAAGGAACGGCACGGCAAGGGGAAACAAGGCTAAGGCACGGCAACGCACTGCTAGGCAATGCACGGCAAGGCAAGGAAAGGGTAACGCAAGGCAAGGCACTGTCAGGCGAGGCAAGGCTAAGGCACGACAACGCAAGGCTAGGCAATGCACAGAAGGAAAGCAAAGAGTAACGGAAGGCAATGAAAGGAAGGGAAAGCAAGGCAAGGTAAGGGTAACGCAAGGCAAGGCACGGTGAGGCAAGGCAAGGCTGATGCACGACAACGCACGGCTAGGCAATTCACGGCAAGGCAAGGAAAGGGTAACGCAAGGCAAGGCACGGTCAGGCGAGGCAAGGCTAAGGCACGACAACGCAAGGCTAGGCAATGCACGGAAGGCAAGCAAAGAGGAACGGAAGGCAAGGAAGGCTAGGGAAAGCAGGGAAAGGCAAGGGTAACGGAAGGAACGGCACGGTAAGGGCAAACAAGACTAAGGCACGACAACACAGGGCTAGGCAATGCAGGGCAAGGCAAGGAAATGGTAACGCAAGGCAAGGCACGGTTTGGGGAGGCAAAGCTAATGCACGACAACGCAAGGCTAGGCAGTGCACGGCTAGGCAAGGAAAGAGTAACGGAAGGAAAGGAAGGCAAGGCAAAGCAAGGCAAGGCAAGTGTAACAAAAGGCAAGGAACGGCAAGGGGAAACAAGGCTAAGGAACGGCAACGCACAGCTACGCAATCCACGGCCAGGCAAGGAAAGGGTAACGCAAGGCAAGGCACGGTAAGGCAAGACAAGGCTAATGCACGACAACGCACGGCTAGGCAATGCACGGCCAGGCAAGGAAAGGGTAACGCAAGGCAAGGAACGGTGAGGCAAGGCAAGGCAAATGCACGACAACGCACGGCTAGTCAATGCACGGCAAGGCAAGGAAAGGGTAACGCAAGGCAAGGCACGGTCAGGCGAGGCAAGGCTAAGGCACGACAACGCAAGGCTAGGCAATGCACGGAAGGCAAGCAAAGAGTAACGGAAGGCAAGGAAGGCAAGGGAAAGCAAGGGAAGGCAAGGGCAACGAAAGGAACGGCACGGTAAGGGGAAACAAAGCTAAGGCACGACAATGCAGGGCTAGGCAATGCACGGCAAGGCAAGGAAAGGGTAACGCAAGGCAAAGCACGGTGAGGCAAGGCACGGCTAGGCAATGCACGGCAAGGCAAGGAAAGGGTAACTCAAGGCACGGCACGGTCAGGCGAGGCAAGGCTAAGGCACGACAACGCAAGGCTAGGCAATGCACGGCAAGGCAAGGAAAGGGTAACGCAAGGCAAGGCACGGTAAGGCGCGGCAAGGCTAAGGCACGACAACGCAAGGCTAGGCAGTAAACGGAAGGCAAGCAACGAGTAACGGAAGGCAAGGAAGGCAAGGGAAAGCAAGGCAAGGCAAGGGTAACGGAAGGAACGGCACGGCAAGGGGAAACAAGGCTAAGGCACGGCAACGCACGGCTAGGCAATGCACGGCAAGGCAAGGAAAGGGTAACGCAAGGCAAGGCACGGTAAGGCAAGACAAGGCTAATGCACGACAACGCACGGCTAGGCAATGCACGGCCAGGCAAGGAAAGGGTAACGCAAGGCAAGGCACGGTGAGGCAAGGCAAGGCAAATGCACGACAACACACGGCTAGGCAATGCACGGCAAGGCAAGGAAAGGGTAACGCAAGGCAAGGCACGGTCAGGCGAGGCAAGGCTAAGGCACGACAACGCAAGGCTAGGCAATGAACGGAAGGCAAGCAAAGAGTAACGGAAGGCAAGGAAGGCAAGGGAAAGCAAGGGAAGGCAAGGGCAACGAAAGGAACGGCACGGTAAGGGGAAACAAAGCTAAGGCACGACAATGCAGGCCTAGGAAATGCACGGCAAGGCAAGGAAAGGGTAACGCAAGGCAAAGCACGGTGAGGCAAGAAAAGGCAAATGCACGACAACGCACGGCTAGGCAATGCACGGCAAGGCAAGGAAAGGGTAACTCAAGGGAAGGCACGGTCAGGCGAGGCAAGGCTAAGGCACGACAACGCAAGGCTAGGCAATGCACGGAAGGCAAGCAAAGAGTAACGGAAGGCAAGGAAGGCAAGGGAAAGCAGGGGAAGGCAAGGGTAACGAAAGGAACGACACGGTAAGGGGAAACAAGGCTAAGGCACGACAACACAGGGCTAGGCAATGCAGGGCAAGGCAAGGAAAGGGTAACGCAAGGCAAGGCACGGTTTGGGGAGGAAGGCGAATGCACGACAACGCAAGGCTAGGCAATGCACGGAAGGCAAGCAAAGAGTAACGGAAGGCAAGGAAGGCAAGGGAAAGCAAGGCAAGGCAAGGGTAACAGAAGGAACGGCACGGCAAGGGGAAACAAGGCTAAGGCACGGCAACGCACGGCTAGGCAATGCACGGCAAGGCAAGGAAAGGGTAACGCAAGGCAAGGCACGGTGAGGCAAGGCAAGGCTGATGCACGACAACGCACGGCTAGGCAATGCACGGCAAGGCAAGGAAAGGGTAACGCAAGGCAAGGCACGGTCAGGCGAGGCAAGGCTAAGGCACGACAACGCAAGGCTAGGCAATGCACGGCAAGGCAAGGAAAGGGTAACGCAAGGCAAGGCACGGTCAGGCGAGGCAAGGCTAAGGCACGACAACGCAAGGCTAGGCAATGAACGGAAGGCAAGCAAAGAGTAACGGAAGGCAAGGAAGGCAAGGGAAAGCAAGGGAAGGCAAGGGCAACGAAAGGAACGGTACGGTAAGGGGAAACAAAGCTAAGGCACGACAATGCAGGGCTAGACAATGCACGGCAAGGCAAGGAAAGGGTAACGCAAGGCAAAGCACGGTGAGGCAAGACAAGGCAAATGCACGACAACGCACGGCTAGGCAATGCACGGCAAGGCAAGGAAAGGGTAACTCAAGGCAAGGCACGGTCAGGCGAGGCAAGGCTAAGGCACGACAACGCAAGGCTAGGCAATGAACGGAAGGGAAGCAAAGAGTAACGGAAGGCAAGGAAGGCAAGGGAAAGCAAGGGAAGGCAAGGGCAACGAAAGGAACGGCACGGTAAGGGGAAACAAAGCTAAGGCACGACAATGCAGGGCTAGGCAATGCACGGCAAGGCAAGGAAAGGGTAACGCAAGGCAAAGCACGGTGAGGCAAGACAAGGCAAATGCACGACAACGCACGGCTAGGCAATGCACGGCAAGGCAAGGAAAGGGTAACTCAAGGCAAGGCACGGTCAGGCGAGGCAAGGCTAAGGCACGACAACGCAAGGCTAGGCAATGCACGGAAGGCAATCAAAGAGTAACGGAAGGCAAGGAAGGCAAGGGAAAGCAGGGGAAGGCAAGGTAACGAAAGGAACGGCACGGTAAGGGGAAACAAGGCTAAGGCACGACAACACAGGGCTAGGCAATGCAGGGCAAGGCAAGGAAAGGGTAACGCAAGGCAAGGCACGGTTTGGGGAGGAAGGCCAATGCACGACAACGCAAGGCTAGGCAATGCACGGAAGGCAAGCAAAGAGTAACGGAAGGCAAGGAAGGCAAGGGAAAGCAAGGCAAGGCAAGGGTAACAGAAGGAACGGCACGGAAAGGGGAAACAAGGCTAAGGCACGGCAACGCACGGCTAGGCAATGCACGGCAAGGCAAGGAAAGGGTAACGCAAGGCAAGGCACTGTCAGGCGAGGCAAGGCTAAGGCACGACAACGCAAGGCTAGGCAATGCACGGAAGGAAAGCAAAGAGTAACGGAAGGCAATGAAAGGAAGGGAAAGCAAGGCAAGGTAAGGGTAACGCAAGGCAAGGCACGGTGAGGCAAGGCAAGGCTGATGCACGACAACGCACGGCTAGGCAATTCACGGCAAGCTAAGGAAAGGGTAACGCAAGGCAAGGCACGGTCAGGCGAGGCAAGGCTAAGGCACGACAACGCAAGGCTAGGCAATGCACGGAAGGCAAGCAAAGAGGAACGGAAGGCAAGGAAGGCTAGGGAAAGCAGGGAAAGGCAAGGGTAACGGAAGGAACGGCACGGTAAGGGCAAACAAGACTAAGGCACGACAACACAGGGCTAGGCAATGCAGGGCAAGGCAAGGAAATGGTAACGCAAGGCAAGGCACGGTTTGGGGAGGCAAAGCTAATGCACGACAACGCAAGGCTAGGCAGTGCACGGCTAGGCAAGGAAAGAGTAACGGAAGGAAAGGAAGGCAAGGCAAAGCAAGGCAAGGCAAGTGTAACAAAAGGCAAGGCACGGCAAGGGGAAACAAGGCTAAGGAACGGCAACGCACAGCTACGCAATCCACGGCCAGCAAGGAAAGGGTAACGCAAGGCAAGGCACGGTAAGGCAAGACAAGGCTAATGCACGACAACGCACGGCTAGGCAATTCACGGCAAGGCAAAGAAAGGGTAACGCAAGGCAAGGCACGGTCAGGCGAGGCAAGGCTAAGGCACGACAACGCAAGGCTAGGCAATGCACGGAAGGCAAGCAAAGAGTAACGGAAGGCAAGGAAGGCAAGGGAAAGCAGAGGAAGGCAAGGGTAACGAAAGGAACGGCACGGTAAGGGGAAACAAGGCTAAGGCACGACAACACAGGGCTAGGCAATGCACGGCAAGGCAAGGAAAGGGTAACGCAAGGCAAGGCACGGTGAAGCAAGGCAAGGCTGATGCACGACAACGCACGGCTAGGCAATGCACGGCAAGGCAAGGAAAGGGTAACGCAAGGCAAGGCACGGTCAGGCGAGGCAAGGCTAAGGCACGACAACGCAAGGCTAGGCAATAAACGGAAGGCAAGCAAAGAGTAACGGAAGCAAGGAAGGCAAGGGAAAGCAGGGGAAGGCAAGGGTAACGGAAGGAACGGCACGGTAAGGGGAAACAAGGCTAAGGCACGACAACGCAGGGCTAGCCAATGCACGGCAAGGAAAGGAAAGGGTAACGCAAGGCAAGGCACCGTTACGCGAGGCACGGCTAAGGCACGACAACGAAAGGCTAGGCAATGCACGGAAGGCAAGCAAAGAGTAACGGAAGGCAAGGAAGGCAAGGGAAAGCAAGGCAAGGCTAGGGTAACGGAAGGAACGGCACGGCAAGGGGAAACATGGCTAAGGCACGGCAACGCACGGCTAGGCAATGCACGGCCAGGCAAGGAAAGGGTAACGCAAGGCAAGGCACGGTAAGGCAAGACAAGGCTAATGCACGACAACGCACGGGTAGGCAATGCACGGCGAGGCAAGGAAAGGGTAACGCAAGGCAAGGCACGGTGAGGCAAGGCAAGGCAAATGCACGACAACGCACGGCTAGGCAATGCACGGCAAGGCAAGGAAAGGGTAACGCAAGGCAAGGCACGGTCAGGCGAGGCAAGGCTAAGGCACGACAACGCAAGGCTAGGCAATGAACGGAAGGCAAGCAAAGAGTAACGGAAGGCAAGGAAGGCAAGGGAAAGCAAGGGAAGGCAAGGGCAACGAAAGGAACGGCACGGTAAGGGGAAACAAAGCTAAGGCACGACAATGCAGGGCTAGGCAATGCACGGCAAGGCAAGGAAAGGGTAACGCGAGGCAAAGCACGGTGAGGCAAGACAAGGCAAATGCACGACAACGCACGGCTAGGCAATGCACGGCAAGGCAAGGAAAGGGTAACTCAAGGCAAGGCACGGTCAGGCGAGGCAAGGCTAAGGCACGACAACGCAAGGCTAGGCAATGAACGGAAGGCAAGCAAAGAGTAACGGAAGGCAAGGAAGGCAAGGGAAAGCAAGGGAAGGCAAGGGCAACGAAAGGAACGGCACGGTAAGGGGAAACAAAGCTAAGGCACGACAATGCAGGGCTAGGCAATGCACGGCAAGGCAAGGAAAGGGTAACGCAAGGCAAAGCACGGTGAGGCAAGACAAGGCAAATGCACGACAACGCACGGCTAGGCAATGCACGGCAAGGCAAGGAAACGGTAACTCAAGGCAAGGCACGGTCAGGCGAGGCAAGGCTAAGGCACGACAACGCAAGGCTAGGCAATGCACGGAAGGCAAGCAAAGAGTAACGGAAGGCAAGGAAGGCAAGGGAAAGCAGGGGAAGGCAAGGGTAACGAAAGGAACGGCACGGTAAGGGGAAACAAGGCTAAGGCACGACAACACAGGGCTAGGCAATGCAGGGCAAGGCAAGGAAAGGGTAACGCAAGGCAAGGCACGGTTTGGGGAGGAAGGCGAATGCACGACAACGCAAGGCTAGGCAATGCACGGAAGGCAAGCAAAGAGTAACGGAAGGCAAGGAAGGCAAGGGAAAGCAAGGCAAGGGAAGGGTAACGGAAGGAACGGCACGGCAAGGGGAAACAAGGCTAAGGCACGGCAACGCACGGCTAGGCAATGCACGGCAAGGCAAGGAAAGGGTAACGCAAGGCAAGGCACTGTCAGGCGAGGCAAGGCTAAGGCACGACAAAGCAAGGCTAGGCAATGCACGGAAGGAAAGCAAAGAGTAACGGAAGGCAATGAAAGGAAGGGAAAGCAAGGCAAGGTAAGGGTAACGCAAGGCAAGGCACGGTGAGGCAAGGCAAGGCTGATGCACGACAACGCACGGCTAGGCAATTCACGGCAAGCTAAGGAAAGGGTAACGCAAGGCAAGGCACGGTCAGGCGAGGCAAGGCTAAGGCACGACAACGCAAGGCTAGGCAATGCACGGAAGGCAAGCAAAGAGGAACGGAAGGCAAGGAAGGCTAGGGAAAGCAGGGAAAGGCAAGGGTAACGGAAGGAACGGCACGGTAAGGGCAAACAAGACTAAGGCACGACAACACAGGGCTAGGCAATGCAGGGCAAGGCAAGGAAATGGTAACGCAAGGCAAGGCACGGTTTGGGGAGGCAAAGCTAATGCACGACAACGCAAGGCTAGGCAGTGCACGGCTAGGCAAGGAAAGAGTAACGGAAGGAAAGGAAGGCAAGGCAAAGCAAGGCAAGGCAAGTGTAACAAAAGGCAAGGCACGGCAAGGGGAAACAAGGCTAAGGAACGGCAACGCACAGCTACGCAATCCACGGCCAGGCAAGGAAAGGGTAACGCAAGGCAAGGCACGGTAAGGCAAGACAAGGCTAATGCACGACAACGCACGGCTAGGCAATGCACGGCCAGGCAAGGAAAGGGTAACGCAAGGCAAGGAACGGTAAGGCAAGGCAAGGCAAATGCACGACAACGCACGGCTAGTCAATGCACGGCAAGGCAAGGAAAGGGTAACGCAAGGCAAGGCACGGTCAGGCGAGGCAAGGCTAAGGCACGACAACGCAAGGCTAGGCAATGCACGGAAGGCAAGCAAAGAGTAACGGAAGGCAAGGAAGGCAAGGGAAAGCAAGGCAAGGCAAGGGCAACGAAAGGAACGGCACGGTAAGGGGAAACAAAGCTAAGGCACGACAATGCAGGGCTAGGCAATGCACGGCAAGGCAAGGAAAGGGTAACGCAAGGCAAAGCACGGTGAGGCAAGACAAGGCAAATGCACGACAACGCACGGCTAGGCAATGCACGGCAAGGCAAGGAAAGGGTAACTCAAGGCAAGGCACGGTCAGGCGAGGCAAGGCTAAGGCACGACAACGCAAGGCTAGGCAATGCACGGAAGGCAAGCAAAGAGTAACGGAAGGCAAGGAAGGCAAGGGAAAGCAGGGGAAGGCAAGGGTAACGAAAGGAACGGCACGGTAAGGGGAAACAAGGCTAAGGCACGACAACACAGGGCTAGGCAATGCAGGGCAAGGTAAGGAAAGGGTAACGCAAGGCAAGGCACGGTTTGGGGAGGAAGGCGAATGCACGACAACGCAAGGCTAGGCAATGCACGGAAGGCAAGCAAAGAGTAACGGAAGGCAAGGAAGGCAAGGGAAAGCAAGGCACGGCAAGGGTAACAGAAGGAACGGCACGGCAAGGGGAAACAAGGCTAAGGAACGGCAACGCACGGCTAGGCAATGCACGGCAAGGCAAGGAAAGGTTAACGCAAGGCAAGGCACGGTGAGGCAAGGCAAGGCTGATGCACGACAACGCACGGCTAGGCAATGCACGGCAAGGAAGGAAAGGTTAACGCAAGGCAAGGCACGGAAGGCGAGGCAAGGCTAAGGCACGACAACGCAAGGCTAGGCAATGCACGGCAAGGCAAGGAAAGGGTAACTCAAGGCAAGGCACGGTCAGGCGAGGCAAGGCTAAGGCACGACAACACAGGGCTAGGCAATGCACGGAAGGAAAGCAAAGAGTAACGGAAGGCAATGAAAGTAAGGGAAAGCAAAGCAAGGTAAGGGTAACGCAAGGCAAGGCACGGTAAGGCAAGGCAAGGCTAATGCACGACAACGCACGGCTAGGCAATTCACGGCAAGGCAAAGAAAGGGTAACGCAAGGCAAGGCACGGTCAGGCGAGGCAAGGCTAAGGCACGACAACGCAAGGCTAGGCAATGCACGGAAGGCAAGCAAAGAGTAACGGAAGGCAAGGAAGGCAAGGGAAAGCAGAGGAAGGCAAGGGTAACGAAAGGAACGGCACGGTAAGGGGAAACAAGGCTAAGGCACGACAACACAGGGCTAGGCAATGCACGGCAAGGCAAGGAAAGGGTAACGCAAGGCAAGGCACGGTGAAGCAAGGCAAGGCTGATGCACGACAACGCACGGCTAGGCAATGCACGGCAAGGCAAGGAAAGGGTAACGCAAGGCAAGGCACGGTCAGGCGAGGCAAGGCTAAGGCACGACAACGCAAGGCTAGGCAATGCACGGCAAGGCAAGGAAAGGGTAACGCAAGGCAAGGCACGGTAAGGCGCGGCAAGGCTAAGGCACGACAACGCAAGGCTAGGCAATAAACGGAAGGCAAGCAAAGAGTAACGGAAGCAAGGAAGGCAAGGGAAAGCAGGGGAAGGCAAGGGTAACGGAAGGAACGGCACGGTAAGGGGAAACAAGGCTAAGGCACGACAACGCAGGGCTAGCCAATGCACGGCAAGGAAAGGAAAGGGTAACGCAAGGCAAGGCACCGTTACGCGAGGCAAGGCTAAGGCACGACAACGAAAGGCTAGGCAATGCACGGAAGGCAAGCAAAGAGTAACGGAAGGCAAGGAAGGCAAGGGAAAGCAAGGGAAGGCAAGGGCAACGAAAGGAACGGCACGGTAAGGGGAAACAAAGCTAAGGCACGACAATGCAGGGCTAGGCAATGCACGGCAAGGCAAGGAAAGGGTAACGCGAGGCAAAGCACGGTGAGGCAAGACAAGGCAAATGCACGACAACGCACGGCTAGGCAATGCACGGCAAGGCAAGGAAAGGGTAACTCAAGGCAAGGCACGGTCAGGCGAGGCAAGGCTAAGGCACGACAACGCAAGGCTAGGCAATGAACGGAAGGCAAGCAAAGAGTAACGGAAGGCAAGGAAGGCAAGGGAAAGCAAGGGAAGGCAAGGGCAACGAAAGGAACGGCACGGTAAGGGGAAACAAAGCTAAGGCACGACAATGCAGGGCTAGGCAATGCACGGCAAGGCAAGGAAAGGGTAACGCAAGGCAAAGCACGGTGAGGCAAGACAAGGCAAATGCACGACAACGCACGGCTAGGCAATGCACGGCAAGGCAAGGAAAGGGTAACTCAAGGCAAGGCACGGTCAGGCGAGGCAAGGCTAAGGCACGACAACGCAAGGCTAGGCAATGCACGGAAGGCAATCAAAGAGTAACGGAAGGCAAGGAAGGCAAGGGAAAGCAGGGGAAGGCAAGGGTAACGAAAGGAACGGCACGGTAAGGGGAAACAAGGCTAAGGCACGACAACACAGGGCTAGGCAATGCAGGGCAAGGCAAGGAAAGGGTAACGCAAGGCAAGGCACGGTTTGGGGAGGAAGGCCAATGCACGACAACGCAAGGCTAGGCAATGCACGGAAGGCAAGCAAAGAGTAACGGAAGGCAAGGAAGGCAAGGGAAAGCAAGGCAAGGCAAGGGTAACAGAAGGAACGGCACGGAAAGGGGAAACAAGGCTAAGGCACGGCAACGCACGGCTAGGCAATGCACGGCAAGGCAAGGAAAGGGTAACGCAAGGCAAGGCACTGTCAGGCGAGGCAAGGCTAAGGCACGACAACGCAAGGCTAGGCAATGCACGGAAGGAAAGCAAAGAGTAACGGAAGGCAATGAAAGGTAGGGAAAGCAAGGCAAGGTAAGGGTAACGCAAGGCAAGGCACGGTGAGGCAAGGCAAGGCTGATGCACGACAACGCACGGCTAGGCAATTCACGGCAAGCTAAGGAAAGGGTAACGCAAGGCAAGGCACGGTCAGGCGAGGCAAGGCTAAGGCACGACAACGCAAGGCTAGGCAATGCACGGAAGGCAAGCAAAGAGGAACGGAAGGCAAGGAAGGCTAGGGAAAGCAGGGAAAGGCAAGGGTAACGGAAGGAACGGCACGGTAAGGGCAAACAAGACTAAGGCACGACAACACAGGGCTAGGCAATGCAGGGCAAGGCAAGGAAATGGTAACGCAAGGCAAGGCACGGTTTGGGGAGGCAAAGCTAGTGCACGACAACGCAAGGCTAGGCAGTGCACGGCTAGGCAAGGAAAGAGTAACGGAAGGAAAGGAAGGCAAGGCAAAGCAAGGCAAGGCAAGTGTAACAAAAGGCAAGGCACGGCAAGGGGAAACAAGGCTAAGGAACGGCAACGCACAGCTACGCAATCCACGGCCAGCAAGGAAAGGGTAACGCAAGGCAAGGCACGGTGAGGCAAGGCAAGGCTGATGCACGACAACGCACGGCTAGGCAATGCACGGCAAGGCAAGGAAAGGGTAACGCAAGGCAAGGCACGGTCAGGCGAGGCAAGGCTAAGGCACGACAATGCAAGGCTAGGCAATGCACGGAAGGCAAGCAAAGAGTAACGGAAGGCAAGGAAGGCAAGGGAAAGCAAGGCAAGGCAAGGGCAACGAAAGGAACGGCACGGTAAGGGGAAACAAAGCTAAGGCACGACAATGCAGGGCTAGGCAATGCACGGCAAGGCAAGGAAAGGGTAACGCAAGGCAAAGCACGGTGAGGCAAGACAAGGCAAATGCACGACAACGCACGGCTAGGCAATGCACGGCAAGGCAAGGAAAGGGTAACTCAAGGCAAGGCACGGTCAGGCGAGGCAAGGCTAAGGCACGACAACGCAAGGCTAGGCAATGCACGGAAGGCAAGCAAAGAGTAACGGAAGGCAAGGAAGGCAAGGGAAAGCAGGGGAAGGCAAGGGTAACGAAAGGAACGGCACGGTACGGGGAAACAAGGCTAAGGCACGACAACACAGGGCTAGGCAATGCAGGGCAAGGCAAGGAAAGGGTAACGCAAGGCAAGGCACGGTTTGGGGAGGAAGGCGAATGCACGACAACGCAAGGCTAGGCAATGCACGGAAGGCAAGCAAAGAGTAACGTTAGGCAAGGAAGGCAAGGGAAAGCAAGGCACGGCAAGGGTAACAGAAGGAACGGCACGGCAAGGGGAAACAAGGCTAAGGCACGGCAACGCACGGCTAGGCAATGCACGGCAAGGCAAGGAAAGGGTAACGCAAGGCAAGGCACGGTGAGGCAAGGCAAGGCTGATGCACGACAACGCACGGCTAGGCAATGCACGGCAAGGCAAGGAAAGGGTAACGCAAGGCAAGGCACGGTCAGGCGAGGCAAGGCTAAGGCACGACAACGCAAGGCTAGGCAATGCACGGCAAGGCAAGGAAAGGGTAACACAAGGCAAGGCACGGTAAGGCGCGGCAAGGCTAAGGCAGGACAACGCAAGGCTAGGCAGTAAACGGAAGGCAAGCAACGAGTAACGGAAGGCAAGGAAGGCAAGGGAAAGCAGGGGAAGGCAAGGGTAACGGAAGGAACGGCACGGTAAGGGGAAACAAGGCTAAGGCACGACAACGCAGGGCTAGCCAATGCACGGCAAGGAAAGGAAAGGGTAACGCAAGGCAAGGCACCGTTACGCGAGGCAAGGCTAGGGCACGACAACGCAAGGCTAGGCAATGCACGGAAGGCAAGCAAAGAGTAACGGAAGGCAAGGAAGGCAAGGGAAAGCAAGGCAAGGCAAGGGTAACGGAAGGAACGGCACGGCAAGGGGAAACAAGGCTAAGGCACGGCAACGCACGGCTAGGCAATGCACGGCAAGGCAAGGAAAGGGTAACGCAAGGCAAGGCACGGTCAGGCGAGGCAAGGCTAAGGCACGACAACGCAAGGCTAGGCAATGCACGGAAGGCAAGCAAAGAGGAACGGAAGGCAAGGAAGGCTAGGGAAAGCAGGGAAAGGCAAGGGTAACGGAAGGAACGGCACGGTAAGGGCAAACAAGACTAAGGCACGACAACACAGGGCTAGGCAATGCAGGGCAAGGCAAGGAAATGGTAACGCAAGGCAAGGCACGGTTTGGGGAGGCAAAGCTAATGCACGACAACGCAAGGCTAGACAGTGCACGGCTAGGCAAGGAAAGAGTAACGGAAGGAAAGGAAGGCAAGGCAAAGCAAGGCAAGGCAAGTGTAACAAAAGGCAAGGCACGGCAAGGGGAAACAAGGCTAAGGAACGGCAACGCACGGCTATGCAATGCACGGCCAGGCAAGGAAAGGGTAACGCAAGGCAAGGCACGGTAAGGCAAGACAAGGCTAATGCACGACAACGCACGGCTAGGCAATGCACGGCCAGGCAAGGAAAGGGTAACGCAAGTCAAGGCACGGTGAGGGAAGGCAAGGCAAATGCACGACAACGCACGGCTAGGCAATGCACGGCAAGGCAAGGAAAGGGTAACGCAAGGCAAGGCACGGTCAGGCGAGGCAAGGCTAAGGCACGACAACGCAAGGCTAGGCAATGCACGGCAAGGCAAGGAAAGAGTAACGGAAGGCAAGGAAGGCAAGGGAAAGCAAGGCAAGGCTAGGGTAACGGAAGGAACGGCACGGCAAGGGGAAACAAGGCTAAGGCACGGCAACGCACGGCTAGGCAATGCACGGTCAGGCAAGGAAAGGGTAACGCAAGGCAAGGCACGGTAAGGCAAGACAAGGCTAATGCACGACAACGCACGGGTAGGCAATGCACGGCGAGGCAAGGAAAGGGTAACGCAAGGCAAGGCACGGTGAGGCAAGGCAAGGCAAATGCACGACAACGCACGGCTAGGCAATGCACGGCAAGGCAAGGAAAGGGTAACGCAAGGCAAGGCACGGTCAGGCGAGGCAAGGCTAAGGCACGACAACGCAAGGCTAGGCAATGAACGGAAGGCAAGCAAAGAGTAACGGAAGGCAAGGAAGGCAAGGGAAAGCAAGGGAAGGCAAGGGCAACGAAAGGAACGGCACGGTAAGGGGAAACAAAGCTAAGGCACGACAATGCAGGGCTAGGCAATGCACGGCAAGGCAAGGAAAGGGTAACGCGAGGCAAAGCACGGTGAGGCAAGACAAGGCAAATGCACGACAACGCACGGCTAGGCAATGCACGGCAAGGCAAGGAAAGGGTAACTCAAGGCAAGGCACGGTCAGGCGAGGCAAGGCTAAGGCACGACAACGCAAGGCTAGGCAATGCACGGAAGGCAAGCAAAGAGTAACGGAAGGCAAGGAAGGCAAGGGAAAGCAGGGGAAGGCAAGGGTAACGAAAGGAACGGCACGGTAAGGGGAAACAAGGCTAAGGCACGACAACACAGGGCTAGGCAATGCAGGGCAAGGCAAGGAAAGGGTAACGCAAGGCAAGGCACGGTTTGGGGAGGAAGACGAATGCACGACAACGCAAGGCTAGGCAATGCACGGAAGGCAAGCAAAGAGTAACGGAAGGCAAGGAAGGCAAGGGAAAGCAAGGCAAGGCAAGGGTAACAGAAGGAACGGCACGGCAAGGGGAAACAAGGCTAAGGCACGGCAACGCACGGCTAGGCAATGCACGGCAAGGCAAGGAAAGGGTAACGCAAGGCAAGGCACGGTGAGGCAAGGCAAGGCTGATGCACGACAACGCACGGCTAGGCAATGCACGGCAAGGAAAGGAAAGGATAACGCAAGGCAAGGCACCGTTACGCGAGGCAAGGCTAGGGCACAACAACGCAAGGCTAGGCAATGCACGGAAGGCAAGCAAAGAGTAACGGAAGGCAAGGAAGGCAAGGGAAAGCAAGGGAAGGCAAGGGCAACGAAAGGAACGGCACGGTAAGGGGAAACAAAGCTAAGGCACGACAATGCAGGGCTAGGCAATGCACGGCAAGGCAAGGAAAGGGTAACGCGAGGCAAAGCACGGTGAGGCAAGACAAGGCAAATGCACGACAACGCAAGGCTAGGCAATGCACGGAAGGAAAGCAAAGAGTAACGGAAGGCAATGAAAGGAAGGGAAAGCAAGGCAAGGTAAGGGTAACGCAAGGCAAGGCACGGTGAGGCAAGGCAAGGCTGATGCACGACAACGCACGGCTAGGCAATTCACGGCAAGCTAAGGAAAGGGTAACGCAAGGCAAGGCACGGTCAGGCGAGGCAAGGCTAAGGCACGACAACGCAAGGCTAGGCAATGCACGGAAGGCAAGCAAAGAGGAACGGAAGGCAAGGAAGGCTAGGGAAAGCAGGGAAAGGCAAGGGTAACGGAAGGAACGGCACGGTAAGGGCAAACAAGACTAAGGCACGACAACACAGGGCTTGGCAATGCAGGGCAAGGCAAGGAAATGGTAACGCAAGGCAAGGCACGGTTTGGGGAGGCAAAGCTAATGCACGACAACGCAAGGCTAGGCAGTGCACGGCTAGGCAAGGAAAGAGTAACGGAAGGAAAGGAAGGCAAGGCAAAGCAAGGCAAGGCAAGTGTAACAAAAGGCAAGGCACGGCAAGGGGAAACAAGGCTAAGGAACGGCAACGCACAGCTACGCAATCCACGGCCAGGCAAGGAAAGGGTAACGCAAGGCAAGGCACGGTAAGGCAAGACAAGGCTAATGCACGACGACGCACGGCTAGGCAATGCACGGCCAGGCAAGGAAAGGGTAACGCAAGGCAAGGAACGGTGAGGCAAGGCAAGGCAAATGCACGACAACGCACGGCTAGTCAATGCACGGCAAGGCAAGGAAAGGGTAACGCAAGGCAAGGCACGGTCAGGCGAGGCAAGGCTAAGGCACGACAACGCAAGGCTAGGCAATGCACGGAAGGCAAGCAAAGAGTAACGGAAGGCAAGGAAGGCAAGGGAAAGCAAGGCAAGGCAAGGGCAACGAAAGGAACGGCACGGTAAGGGGAAACAAAGCTAAGGCACGACAATGCAGGGCTAGGCAATGCACGGCAAGGCAAGGAAAGGGTAACGCAAGGCAAAGCACGGTGAGGCAAGACAAGGCAAATGCACGACAACGCACGGCTAGGCAATGCACGGCAAGGCAAGGAAAGGGTAACTCAAGGCAAGGCACGGTCAGGCGAGGCAAGGCTAAGGCACGACAACGCAAGGCTAGGCAATGCACGGAAGGCAAGCAAAGAGTAACGGAAGGCAAGGAAGGCAAGGGAAAGCAGGGGAAGGCAAGGGTAACGAAAGGAACGGCACGGTAAGGGGAAACAAGGCTAAGGCACGACAACACAGGGCTAGGCAATGCAGGGCAAGGCAAGGAAAGGGTAACGCAAGGCAAGGCACGGTTTGGGGAGGAAGGCGAATGCACGACAACGCAAGGCTAGGCAATGCACGGAAGGCAAGCAAAGAGTAACGGAAGGCAAGGAAGGCAAGGGAAAGTAAGGCACGGCAAGGGTAACAGAAGGAACGGCACGGCAAGGGGAAACAAGGCTAAGGCACGGCAACGCACGGCTAGGCAATGCACGGCAAGGCAAGGAAAGGGTAACGCAAGGCAAGGCACGGTGAGGCAAGGCAAGGCTGATGCACGACAACGCACGGCTAGGCAATGCACGGCAAGGCAAGGAAAGGGTAACGCAAGGCAAGGCACGGTCAGGCGAGGCAAGGCTAAGGCACGACAACGCAAGGCTAGGCAATGCACGGCAAGGCAAGGAAAGGGTAACGCAAGGCAAGGCACGGTAAGGGGCGGCAAGGCTAAGGCACGACAACGCAAGGCTAGGCAGTAAACGGAAGGCAAGCAACGAGTAACGGAAGGCAAGGAAGGCAAGGGAAAGCAGGGGAAGGCAAGGGTAACGGAAGGAACGGCACGGTGAGGGGAAACAAGGCTAAGGCACGACAACGCAGGGCTAGCCAATGCACGGCAAGGAAAGGAAAGGGTAACGCAAGGCAAGGCACCGTTACGCGAGGCAAGGCTAGGGCACGACAACGCAAGGCTAGGCAATGCACGGAAGGCAAACAAAGAGTAACGGAAGGCAAGGAAGGCAAGGGAAAGCAAGGCAAGGCAAGGGTAACGGAAGGAACGGCACGGCAAGGGGAAACAAGGCTAAGGCACGGCAACGCACGGCTAGGCAATGCACGGCAAGGCAAGGAAAGGGTAACGCAAGGCAAGGCACGGTCAGGCGAGGCAAGGCTAAGGCACGACAACGCAAGGCTAGGCAATGCGCGGAAGGCAAGCAAAGAGGAACGG
The DNA here is from genome assembly GCF_037893015.1 of Macrotis lagotis. Taxonomy (NCBI): domain Eukaryota; kingdom Metazoa; phylum Chordata; class Mammalia; order Peramelemorphia; family Peramelidae; genus Macrotis; species Macrotis lagotis. Next base: position 102,111 of record NW_027421977.1, read on the forward strand.
AAGGCAAGGAAGGCTAGGGAAAGCAGGGAAAGGCAAGGGTAACGGAAGGAACGGCACGGTAAGGGCAAACAAGACTAAGGCACGACAACACAGGGCTAGGCAATGCAGGGCAAGGCAAGGAAATGGTAACGCAAGGCAAGGCACGGTTTGGGGAGGCAAAGCTAATGCACGACAACGCAAGGCTAGGCAGTGCACGGCTAGGCAAGGAAAGAGTAACGGAAGGAAAGGAAGGCAAGGCAAAGCAAGGCAAGGCAAGTGTAACAAAAGGAAAGGCACGGCAAGGGGAAACAAGGCTAAGGAACGGCAACGCACGGCTATGCAATGCACGGCCAGGCAAGGAAAGGGTAACGCAAGGCAAGGCACGGTAAGGCAAGACAAGGCTAATGCACGACAACGCACGGCTAGGCAATGCACGGCCAGGCAAGGAAAGGGTAACGCAAGGCAAGGCACGGTGAGGGAAGGCAAGGCAAATGCACGACAACGCACGGCTAGGCAATGCACGGCAAGGCAAGGAAAGGGTAACGCAAGGCAAGGCACGGTCAGGCGAGGCAAGGCTAAGGCACGACAACGCAAGGCTAGGCAATGCACGGCAAGGCAAGGAAAGGGTAACGCAAGGCAAGGCACGGTAAGGCGCGGCAAGGCTAAGGCACGACAACGCAAGGCTAGGCAATAAACGGAAGGCAAGCAAAGAGTAACGGAAGCAAGGAAGGCAAGGGAAAGCAGGGGAAGGCAAGGGTAACGGAAGGAACGGCACGGTAAGGGGAAACAAGGCTAAGGCACGACAACGCAGGGCTAGCCAATGCACGGCAAGGAAAGGAAAGGGTAACGCAAGGCAAGGCACCGTTACGCGAGGCAAGGCTAAGGCACGACAACGCAAGGCTAGGCAATGCACGGAAGGCAAGCAAAGAGTAACGGAAGGCAAGGAAGGCAAGGGAAAGCAAGGCAAGGCTAGGGTAACGGAAGGAACGGCACGGCAAGGGGAAACAAGGCTAAGGCACGGCAACGCACGGCTAGGCAATGCACGGCCAGGCAAGGAAAGGGTAACGCAAGGCAAGGCACGGTAAGGCAAGACAAGGCTAATGCACGACAACGCACGGGTAGGCAATGCACGGCGAGGCAAGGAAAGGGTAACGCAAGGCAAAGCACGGTGAGGCAAGGCAAGGCAAATGCACGACAACGCACGGCTAGGCAATGCACGGCAAGGCAAGGAAAGGGTAACGCAAGGCAAGGCACGGTCAGGCGAGGCAAGGCTAAGGCACGACAACGCAAGGCTAGGCAATGAACGGAAGGCAAGCAAAGAGTAACGGAAGGCAAGGAAGGCAAGGGAAAGCAAGGGAAGGCAAGGGCAACGAAAGGAACGGCACGGTAAGGGGAAACAAAGCTAAGGCACGACAATGCAGGGCTAGGCAATGCACGGCAAGGCAAGGAAAGGGTAACGCGAGGCAAAGCACGGTGAGGCAAGACAAGGCAAATGCACGACAACGCACGGCTAGGCAATGCACGGCAAGGCAAGGAAAGGGTAACTCAAGGCAAGGCACGGTCAGGCGAGGCAAGGCTAAGGCACGACAACGCAAGGCTAGGCAATGAACGGAAGGCAAGCAAAGAGTAACGGAAGGCAAGGAAGGCAAGGGAAAGCAAGGGAAGGCAAGGGCAACGAAAGGAACGGCACGGTAAGGGGAAACAAAGCTAAGGCACGACAATGCAGGGCTAGGCAATGCACGGCAAGGCAAGGAAAGGGTAACGCGAGGCAAAGCACGGTGAGGCAAGACAAGGCAAATGCACGACAACGCACGGCTAGGCAATGCACGGCAAGGCAAGGAAAGGGTAACTCAAGGCAAGGCACGGTCAGGCGAGGCAAGGCTAAGGCACGACAACGCAAGGCTAGGCAATGCACGGAAGGCAAGCAAAGAGTAACGGAAGGCAAGGAAGGCAAGGGAAAGCAGGGGAAGGCAAGGGTAACGAAAGGAACGGCACGGTAAGGGGAAACAAGGCTAAGGCACGACAACACAGGGCTAGGCAATGCAGGGCAAGGCAAGGAAAGGGTAACGCAAGGCAAGGCACGGTTTGGGGAGGAAGACGAATGCACGACAACGCAAGGCTAGGCAATGCACGGAAGGCAAGCAAAGAGTAACGGAAGGCAAGGAAGGCAAGGGAAAGCAAGGCAAGGCAAGGGTAACAGAAGGAACGGCACGGCAAGGGGAAACAAGGCTAAGGCACGGCAACGCACGGCTAGGCAATGCACGGCAAGGCAAGGAAAGGGTAACGCAAGGCAAGGCACGGTGAGGCAAGGCAAGGCTGATGCACGACAACGCACGGCTAGGCAATGCACGGCAAGGAAAGGAAAGGATAACGCAAGGCAAGGCACCGTTACGCGAGGCAAGGCTAGGGCACAACAACGCAAGGCTAGGCAATGCACGGAAGGCAAGCAAAGAGTAACGGAAGGCAAGGAAGGCAAGGGAAAGCAAGGGAAGGCAAGGGCAACGAAAGGAACGGCACGGTAAGGGGAAACAAAGCTAAGGCACGACAATGCAGGGCTAGGCAATGCACGGCAAGGCAAGGAAAGGGTAACGCGAGGCAAAGCACGGTGAGGCAAGACAAGGCAAATGCACGACAACGCAAGGCTAGGCAATGCACGGAAGGAAAGCAAAGAGTAACGGAAGGCAATGAAAGGAAGGGAAAGCAAGGCAAGGTAAGGGTAACGCAAGGCAAGGCACGGTGAGGCAAGGCAAGGCTGATGCACGACAACGCACGGCTAGGCAATTCACGGCAAGCTAAGGAAAGGGTAACGCAAGGCAAGGCACGGTCAGGCGAGGCAAGGCTAAGGCACGACAACGCAAGGCTAGGCAATGCACGGAAGGCAAGCAAAGAGGAACGGAAGGCAAGGAAGGCTAGGGAAAGCAGGGAAAGGCAAGGGTAACGGAAGGAACGGCACGGTAAGGGCAAACAAGACTAAGGCACGACAACACAGGGCTTGGCAATGCAGGGCAAGGCAAGGAAATGGTAACGCAAGGCAAGGCACGGTTTGGGGAGGCAAAGCTAATGCACGACAACGCAAGGCTAGGCAGTGCACGGCTAGGCAAGGAAAGAGTAACGGAAGGAAAGGAAGGCAAGGCAAAGCAAGGCAAGGCAAGTGTAACAAAAGGCAAGGCACGGCAAGGGGAAACAAGGCTAAGGAACGGCAACGCACAGCTACGCAATCCACGGCCAGGCAAGGAAAGGGTAACGCAAGGCAAGGCACGGTAAGGCAAGACAAGGCTAATGCACGACGACGCACGGCTAGGCAATGCACGGCCAGGCAAGGAAAGGGTAACGCAAGGCAAGGAACGGTGAGGCAAGGCAAGGCAAATGCACGACAACGCACGGCTAGTCAATGCACGGCAAGGCAAGGAAAGGGTAACGCAAGGCAAGGCACGGTCAGGCGAGGCAAGGCTAAGGCACGACAACGCAAGGCTAGGCAATGCACGGAAGGCAAGCAAAGAGTAACGGAAGGCAAGGAAGGCAAGGGAAAGCAAGGCAAGGCAAGGGCAACGAAAGGAACGGCACGGTAAGGGGAAACAAAGCTAAGGCACGACAATGCAGGGCTAGGCAATGCACGGCAAGGCAAGGAAAGGGTAACGCAAGGCAAAGCACGGTGAGGCAAGACAAGGCAAATGCACGACAACGCACGGCTAGGCAATGCACGGCAAGGCAAGGAAAGGGTAACTCAAGGCAAGGCACGGTCAGGCGAGGCAAGGCTAAGGCACGACAACGCAAGGCTAGGCAATGCACGGAAGGCAAGCAAAGAGTAACGGAAGGCAAGGAAGGCAAGGGAAAGCAGGGGAAGGCAAGGGTAACGAAAGGAACGGCACGGTAAGGGGAAACAAGGCTAAGGCACGACAACACAGGGCTAGGCAATGCAGGGCAAGGCAAGGAAAGGGTAACGCAAGGCAAGGCACGGTTTGGGGAGGAAGGCGAATGCACGACAACGCAAGGCTAGGCAATGCACGGAAGGCAAGCAAAGAGTAACGGAAGGCAAGGAAGGCAAGGGAAAGTAAGGCACGGCAAGGGTAACAGAAGGAACGGCACGGCAAGGGGAAACAAGGCTAAGGCACGGCAACGCACGGCTAGGCAATGCACGGCAAGGCAAGGAAAGGGTAACGCAAGGCAAGGCACGGTGAGGCAAGGCAAGGCTGATGCACGACAACGCACGGCTAGGCAATGCACGGCAAGGCAAGGAAAGGGTAACGCAAGGCAAGGCACGGTCAGGCGAGGCAAGGCTAAGGCACGACAACGCAAGGCTAGGCAATGCACGGCAAGGCAAGGAAAGGGTAACGCAAGGCAAGGCACGGTAAGGGGCGGCAAGGCTAAGGCACGACAACGCAAGGCTAGGCAGTAAACGGAAGGCAAGCAACGAGTAACGGAAGGCAAGGAAGGCAAGGGAAAGCAGGGGAAGGCAAGGGTAACGGAAGGAACGGCACGGTGAGGGGAAACAAGGCTAAGGCACGACAACGCAGGGCTAGCCAATGCACGGCAAGGAAAGGAAAGGGTAACGCAAGGCAAGGCACCGTTACGCGAGGCAAGGCTAGGGCACGACAACGCAAGGCTAGGCAATGCACGGAAGGCAAACAAAGAGTAACGGAAGGCAAGGAAGGCAAGGGAAAGCAAGGCAAGGCAAGGGTAACGGAAGGAACGGCACGGCAAGGGGAAACAAGGCTAAGGCACGGCAACGCACGGCTAGGCAATGCACGGCAAGGCAAGGAAAGGGTAACGCAAGGCAAGGCACGGTCAGGCGAGGCAAGGCTAAGGCACGACAACGCAAGGCTAGGCAATGCGCGGAAGGCAAGCAAAGAGGAACGGAAGGCAAGGAAGGCTAGGGAAAGCAGGGAAAGGCAAGGGTAACGGAAGGAACGGCACGGTAAGGGCAAACAAGACTAAGGCACGACAACACAGGGCTAGGCAATGCAGGGCAAGGCAAGGAAATGGTAACGCAAGGCAAGGCACGGTTTGGGGAGGCAAAGCTAATGCACGACAACGCAAGGCTAGGCAGTGCACGGCTAGGCAAGGAAAGAGTAACGGAAGGAAAGGAAGGCAAGGCAAAGCAAGGCAAGGCAAGTGTAACAAAAGGAAAGGCACGGCAAGGGGAAACAAGGCTAAGGAACGGCAACGCACGGCTATGCAATGCACGGCCAGGCAAGGAAAGGGTAACGCAAGGCAAGGCACGGTAAGGCAAGACAAGGCTAATGCACGACAACGCACGGCTAGGCAATGCACGGCCAGGCAAGGAAAGGGTAACGCAAGGCAAGGCACGGTGAGGGAAGGCAAGGCAAATGCACGACAACGCACGGCTAGGCAATGCACGGCAAGGCAAGGAAAGGGTAACGCAAGGCAAGGCACGGTCAGGCGAGGCAAGGCTAAGGCACGACAACGCAAGGCTAGGCAATGCACGGCAAGGCAAGGAAAGGGTAACGCAAGGCAAGGCACGGTAAGGCGCGGCAAGGCTAAGGCACGACAACGCAAGGCTAGGCAATAAACGGAAGGCAAGCAAAGAGTAACGGAAGCAAGGAAGGCAAGGGAAAGCAGGGGAAGGCAAGGGTAACGGAAGGAACGGCACGGTAAGGGGAAACAAGGCTAAGGCACGACAACGCAGGGCTAGCCAATGCACGGCAAGGAAAGGAAAGGGTAACGCAAGGCAAGGCACCGTTACGCGAGGCAAGGCTAAGGCACGACAACGCAAGGCTAGGCAATGCACGGAAGGCAAGCAAAGAGTAACGGAAGGCAAGGAAGGCAAGGGAAAGCAAGGCAAGGCTAGGGTAACGGAAGGAACGGCACGGCAAGGGGAAACAAGGCTAAGGCACGGCAACGCACGGCTAGGCAATGCACGGCCAGGCAAGGAAAGGGTAACGCAAGGCAAGGCACGGTAAGGCAAGACAAGGCTAATGCACGACAACGCACGGGTAGGCAATGCACGGCGAGGCAAGGAAAGGGTAACGCAAGGCAAAGCACGGTGAGGCAAGGCAAGGCAAATGCACGACAACGCACGGCTAGGCAATGCACGGCAAGGCAAGGAAAGGGTAACGCAAGGCAAGGCACGGTCAGGCGAGGCAAGGCTAAGGCACGACAACGCAAGGCTAGGCAATGAACGGAAGGCAAGCAAAGAGTAACGGAAGGCAAGGAAGGCAAGGGAAAGCAAGGGAAGGCAAGGGCAACGAAAGGAACGGCACGGTAAGGGGAAACAAAGCTAAGGCACGACAATGCAGGGCTAGGCAATGCACGGCAAGGCAAGGAAAGGGTAACGCGAGGCAAAGCACGGTGAGGCAAGACAAGGCAAATGCACGACAACGCACGGCTAGGCAATGCACGGCAAGGCAAGGAAAGGGTAACTCAAGGCAAGGCACGGTCAGGCGAGGCAAGGCTAAGGCACGACAACGCAAGGCTAGGCAATGAACGGAAGGCAAGCAAAGAGTAACGGAAGGCAAGGAAGGCAAGGGAAAGCAAGGGAAGGCAAGGGCAACGAAAGGAACGGCACGGTAAGGGGAAACAAAGCTAAGGCACGACAATGCAGGGCTAGGCAATGCACGGCAAGGCAAGGAAAGGGTAACGCAAGGCAAAGCACGGTGAGGCAAGACAAGGCAAATGCACGACAACGCACGGCTAGGCAATGCACGGCAAGGCAAGGAAAGGGTAACTCAAGGCAAGGCACGGTCAGGCGAGGCAAGGCTAAGGCACGACAACGCAAGGCTAGGCAATGCACGGAAGGCAAGCAAAGAGTAACGGAAGGCAAGGAAGGCAAGGGAAAGCAGGGGAAGGCAAGGTTAACGAAAGGAACGGCACGGTAAGGGGAAACAAGGCTAAGGCACGACAACACAGGGCTAGGCAATGCAGGGCAAGGCAAGGAAAGGGTAACGCAAGGCAAGGCACGGTTTGGGGAGGAAGGCGAATGCACGACAACGCAAGGCTAGGCAATGCACGGAAGGCAAGCAAAGAGTAACGGAAGGAAAGGAAGGCAAGGGAAAGCAAGGCAAGGCAAGGGTAACAGAAGGAACGGCACGGCAAGGGGAAACAAGGCTAAGGCACGGCAACGCACGGCTAGGCAATGCACGGCAAGGCAAGGAAAGGGTAACGCAAGGCCAGGCACGGTGAGGCAAGGCAAGGCTGATGCACGACAACGCACGGCTAGGCAATGCACGGCAAGGAAAGGAAATGATAACGCAAGGCAAGGCACCGTTACGCGAGGCAAGGCTAGGGCACGACAACGCAAGGCTAGGCAATGCACGGAAGGCAAGCAAAGAGTAACGGAAGGCAAGGAAGGCAAGGGAAAGCAAGGCAAGGCAAGGGTAACGGAAGGAACGGCACGGCAAGGGGAAACAAGGCTAAGGCACGGCAACGCACGGCTAGGCAATGCACGGCAAGGCAAGGAAAGGGTAACGCAAGGCAAGGCACTGTCAGGCGAGGCAAGGCTAAGGCACGACAACGCAAGGCTAGGCAATGCACGGAAGGAAAGCAAAGAGTAACGGAAGGCAATGAAAGGAAGGGAAAGCAAGGCAAGGTAAGGGTAACGCAAGGCAAGGCACGGTGAGGCAAGGCAAGGCTGATGCACGACAACGCACGGCTAGGCAATTCACGGCAAGGCAAGGAAAGGGTAACGCAAGGCAAGGCACGGTCAGGCGAGGCAAGGCTAAGGCACGACAACGCAAGGCTAGGCAATGCACGGAAGGCAAGCAAAGAGGAACGGAAGGCAAGGAAGGCTAGGGAAAGCAGGGAAAGGCAAGGGTAACGGAAGGAACGGCACGGTAAGGGCAAACAAGACTAAGGCACGACAACACAGGGCTAGGCAATGCAGGGCAAGGCAAGGAAATGGTAACGCAAGGCAAGGCACGGTTTGGGGAGGCAAAGCTAATGCACGACAACGCAAGGCTAGGCAGTGCACGGCTAGGCAAGGAAAGAGTAACGGAAGGAAAGGAAGGCAAGGCAAAGCAAGGCAAGGCAAGTGTAACAAAAGGCAAGGAACGGCAAGGGGAAACAAGGCTAAGGAACGGCAACGCACAGCTACGCAATCCACGGCCAGGCAAGGAAAGGGTAACGCAAGGCAAGGCACGGTAAGGCAAGACAAGGCTAATGCACGACAACGCACGGCTAGGCAATGCACGGCCAGGCAAGGAAAGGGTAACGCAAGGCAAGGAACGGTGAGGCAAGGCAAGGCAAATGCACGACAACGCACGGCTAGTCAATGCACGGCAAGGCAAGGAAAGGGTAACGCAAGGCAAGGCACGGTCAGGCGAGGCAAGGCTAAGGCACGACAACGCAAGGCTAGGCAATGCACGGAAGGCAAGCAAAGAGTAACGGAAGGCAAGGAAGGCAAGGGAAAGCAAGGGAAGGCAAGGGCAACGAAAGGAACGGCACGGTAAGGGGAAACAAAGCTAAGGCACGACAATGCAGGGCTAGGCAATGCACGGCAAGGCAAGGAAAGGGTAACGCAAGGCAAAGCACGGTGAGGCAAGACAAGGCAAATGCACGACAACGCACGGCTAGGCAATGCACGGCAAGGCAAGGAAAGGGTAACTCAAGGCAAGGCACGGTCAGGCGAGGCAAGGCTAAGGCACGACAACGCAAGGCTAGGCAATGCACGGCAAGGCAAGGAAAGGGTAACGCAAGGCAAGGCACGGTAAGGCGCGGCAAGGCTAAGGCACGACAACGCAAGGCTAGGCAGTAAACGGAAGGCAAGCAACGAGTAACGGAAGGCAAGGAAGGCAAGGGAAAGCAAGGCAAGGCAAGGGTAACGGAAGGAACTGCACGGCAAGGGGAAACAAGGCTAAGGCACGGCAACGCACGGCTAGGCAATGCACGGCAAGGCAAGGAAAGGGTAACGCAAGGCAAGGCACGGTCAGGCGAGGCAAGGCTAAGGCACGACAACGCAAGGCTAGGCAATGCACGGAAGGCAAGCAAAGAGGAACGGAAGGCAAGGAAGGCTAGGGAAAGCAGGGAAAGGCAAGGGTAACGGAAGGAACGGCACGGTAAGGGCAAACAAGACTAAGGCACGACAACACAGGGCTAGGCAATGCAGGGCAAGGCAAGGAAATGGTAACGCAAGGCAAGGCACGGTTTGGGGAGGCAAAGCTAATGCACGACAACGCAAGGCTAGGCAGTGCACGGCTAGGCAAGGAAAGAGTAACGGAAGGAAAGGAAGGCAAGGCAAAGCAAGGCAAGGCAAGTGTAACAAAAGGCAAGGCACGGCAAGGGGAAACAAGGCTAAGGAACGGCAACGCACGGCTACGCAATGCACGGCCAGGCAAGGAAAGGGTAACGCAAGTCAAGGCACGGTGAGGCAAGACAAGGCTAATGCACGACAACGCACGGCTAGGCAATGCACGGCCAGGCAAGGAAAGGGTAACGCAAGGCAAGGAACGGTGAGGCAAGGCAAGGCAAATGCACGACAACGCACGGCTAGGCAATGCACGGCAAGGCAAGGAAAGGGTAACTCAAGGCAAGGCACGGTCAGGCGAGGCAAGGCTAAGGCACGACAACGCAAGGCTAGGCAATGCACGGAAGGCAAGCAAAGAGTAACGGAAGGCAAGGAAGGCAAGGGAAAGCAGGGGAAGGCAAGGGTAACGAAAGGAACGGCACGGTAAGGGGAAACAAGGCTAAGGCACGACAACACAGGGCTAGGCAATGCACGGCAAGGCAAGGAAAGGGTAACGCAAGGCAAGGCACGGTGAAGCAAGGCAAGGCTGATGCACGACAACGCACCGCTAGGCAATGCACGGCAAGGCAAGGAAAGGGTAACGCAAGGCAAGGCACGGTCAGGCGAGGCAAGGCTAAGGCACGACAACGCAAGGCTAGGCAAAGCACGGCAAGGCAAGGAAAGGGTAACGCAAGGCAAGGCACGGTAAGGCGCGGCAAGGCTAAGGCACGACAACGCAAGGCTAGGCAATAAACGGAAGGCAAGCAAAGAGTAACGGAAGGCAAGGAAGGTAAGGGAAAGCAGGGGAAGGCAAGGGTAACGGAAGCAACGGCACGGTAAGGGGAAACTAGGCTAAGGCACGACAACGCAGGGCTAGCCAATGCACGGCAAGGAAAGGAAAGGGTAACGCAAGGCAAGGCACCGTTACGCGAGGCAAGGCTAAGGCACGACAACGCAAGGCTAGGCAATGCACGGAAGGCAAGCAAAGAGTAACGGAAGGCAAGGAAGGCAAGGGAAAGCAAGGCAAAGCTAGGGTAACGGAAGGAACGGCACGGCAAGGGGAAACAAGGCTAAGGCACGGCAACGCACGGCTAGGCAATGCACGGCCAGGCAAGGAAAGGGTAACGCAAGGCAAGGCACGGTAAGGCAAGACAAGGCTAATGCACGACAACGCACGGCTAGGCAATGCACGGCGAGGCAAGGAAAGGGTAACGCAAGGCAAGGCACGGTGAGGCAAGGCAAGGCAAATGCACGACAACGCACGGCTAGGCAATGCACGGCAAGGCAAGGAAAGGGTAACGCAAGGCAAGGCACGGTCAGGCGAGGCAAGGCTAAGGCACGACAACGCAAGGCTAGGCAATGAACGGAAGGCAAGCAAAGAGTAACGGAAGGCAAGGAAGGCAAGGGAAAGCAAGGGAAGGCAAGGGCAACGAAAGGAACGGCACGGTAAGGGGAAACAAAGCTAAGGCACGACAATGCAGGGCTAGGCAATGCACGGCAAGGCAAGGAAAGGGTAACGCGAGGCAAAGCACGGTGAGGGAAGACAAGGCAAATGCACGACAACGCACGGCTAGGCAATGCACGGCAAGGCAAGGAAAGGGTAACCCAAGGCAAGGCACGGTCAGGCGAGGCAAGGCTAAGGCACGACAACGCAAGGCTAGGCAATGCACGGAAGGCAAGCAAAGAGTAACGGAAGGCAAGGAAGGCAAGGGAAAGCAAGGGAAGGCAAGGGTAACGGAATGAACGGCACGGCAAGGGGAAACAAGGCTAAGGCACGACAACGCAGGGCTAGCCAATGCACGACAAGGAAAGGAAAGGGTAACGCAAGGCAAGGCACCGTTACGCGAGGCAAAGCTAAGGCACGACAACGCAAGGCTAGGTAATGCACGGAAGGCAAGCAAAGAGTAACGGAAGGCAAGGAAGGCAAGGGAAAGCAAGGCAAGGCAAGGGTAACGGAAGGAACGGCACGGCAAGGGGAAACAAGGCTAAGGCACGGAAACGCACGGCTAGGCAATGCACGGCAAGGCAAGGAAAGCGTAACGCAAGGCAAGGCACTGTCAGGCGAGGCAAGGCTAAGGCACGACAACGCAAGGCTAGGCAATGCACGGAAGGAAAGCAAAGAGTAACGGAAGGCAATGAAAGGAAGGGAAAGCAAGGCAAGTTAAGGGTAACGCAAGGCAAGTCACGGTGAGGCAAGGCAAGGCTGATGCACGACAACGCACGGCTAGGCAGTTCACGGCAAGGCAAGGAAAGGGTAACGCAAGGCAAGGCACGGTCAGGCGAGGCAAGGCTAAGGCACGACAACGCAAGGCTAGGCAATGCACGGAAGGCAAGCAAAGAGGAACGGAAGGCAAGGAAGGCTAGGGAAAGCAGGGAAAGGCAAGGGTAACGGAAGGAACGGCACGGTAAGGGCAAACAAGACTAAGGCACGACAACACAGGGCTAGGCAATGCAGGGCAAGGCAAGGAAATGGTAACGCAAGGCAAGGCACGGTTTGGGGAGGCAAAGCTAATGCACGACAACGCAAGGCTAGGCAGTGCACGGCTAGGCAAGGAAAGAGTAACGGAAGGAAAGGAAGGCAAGGCAAAGCAAGGCAAGGCAAGTGTAACAAAAGGCAAGGAACGGCAAGGGGAAACAAGGCTAAGGAACGGCAACGCACAGCTACGCAATCCACGGCCAGGCAAGGAAAGGGTAACGCAAGGCAAGGCACGGTAAGGCAAGACAAGGCTAATGCACGACAACGCACGGCTAGGCAATGCACGGCCAGGCAAGGAAAGGGTAACGCAAGGCAAGGAACGGTGAGGCAAGGCAAGGCAAATGCACGACAACGCACGGCTAGTCAATGCACGGCAAGGCAAGGAAAGGGTAACGCAAGGCAAGGCACGGTCAGGCGAGGCAAGGCTAAGGCACGACAACGCAAGGCTAGGCAATGCACGGAAGGCAAGCAAAGAGTAACGGAAGGCAAGGAAGGCAAGGGAAAGCAAGGGAAGGCAAGGGCAACGAAAGGAACGGCACGGTAAGGGGAAACAAAGCTAAGGCACGACAATGCAGGGCTAGGCAATGCACGGCAAGGCAAGGAAAGGGTAACGCAAGGCAAAGCACGGTGAGGCAAGACAAGGCAAATGCACGACAACGCACGGCTAGGCAATGCACGGCAAGGCAAGGAAAGGGTAACTCAAGGCAAGGCACGGTCAGGCGAGGCAAGGCTAAGGCACGACAACGCAAGGCTAGGCAATGCACGGCAAGGCAAGGAAAGGGTAACGCAAGGCAAGGCACGGTAAGGCGCTGCAAGGCTAAGGCACGACAACGCAAGGCTAGGCAGTAAACGGAAGGCAAGCAACGAGTAACGGAAGGCAAGGAAGGCAAGGGAAAGCAAGGCAAGGCAAGGGTAACGGAAGGAACGGCACGGCAAGGGGAAACAAGGCTAAGGCACGGCAACGCACGGCTAGGCAATGCACGGCAAGGCAAGGAAAGGGTAACGCAAGGCAAGGCACGGTCAGGCGAGGCAAGGCTAGGGCACGACAACGCAAGGCTAGGCAATGCACGGAAGGCAAGCAAAGAGGAACGGAAGGCAAGGAAGGCTAGGGAAAGCAGGGAAAGGCAAGGGTAACGGAAGGAACGGCACGGTAAGGGCAAACAAGACTAAGGCACGACAACACAGGGCTAGGCAATGCAGGGCAAGGCAAGGAAATGGTAACGCAAGGCCAGGCACGGTTTGGGGAGGCAAAGCTAATGCACGACAACGCAAGGCTAGGCAGTGCACGGCTAGGCAAGGAAAGAGTAACGGAAGGAAAGGAAGGCAAGGCAAAGCAAGGCAAGGCAAGTGTAACAAAAGGCAAGGCACGGCAAGGGGAAACAAGGCTAAGGAACGGCAACGCACGGCTACGCAATGCACGGCCAGGCAAGGAAAGGGTAACGCAAGTCAAGGCACGGTAAGGCAAGACAAGGCTAATGCACGACAACGCACGGCTAGGCAATGCACGGCCAGGCAAGGAAAGGGTAACGCAAGGCAAGGAACGGTGAGGCAAGGCAAGGCAAATGCACGACAACGCACGGCTAGGCAATGCACGGCAAGGCAAGGAAAGGGTAACTCAAGGCAAGGCACGGTCAGGCGAGGCAAGGCTAAGGCACGACAACGCAAGGCTAGGCAATGCACGGAAGGCAAGCAAAGAGTAACGGAAGGCAAGGAAGGCAAGGGAAAGCAGGGGAAGGCAAGGGTAACGAAAGGAACGGCACGGTAAGGGGAAACAAGGCTAAGGCACGACAACACAGGGCTAGGCAATGCACGGCAAGGCAAGGAAAGGGTAACGCAAGGCAAGGCACGGTGAAGCAAGGCAAGGCTGATGCACGACAACGCACCGCTAGGCAATGCACGGCAAGGCAAGGAAAGGGTAACGCAAGGCAAGGCACGGTCAGGCGAAGCAAGGCTAAGGCACGACAACGCAAGGCTAGGCAAAGCACGGCAAGGCAAGGAAAGGGTAACGCAAGGCAAGGCACGGTAAGGCGCGGCAAGGCTAAGGCACGACAACGCAAGGCTAGGCAATAAACGGAAGGCAAGCAAAGAGTAACGGAAGGCAAGGAAGGTAAGGGAAAGCAGGGGAAGTCAAGGGTAACGGAAGCAACGGCACGGTAAGGGGAAACAAGGCTAAGGCACGACAACGCAGGGCTAGCCAATGCACGGCAAGGAAAGGAAAGGGTAACGCAAGGCAAGGCACCGTTACGCGAGGCAAGGCTAAGGCACGACAACGCAAGGCTAGGCAATGCACGGAAGGCAAGCAAAGAGTAACGGAAGGCAAGGAAGGCAAGGGAAAGCAAGGCAAAGCTAGGGTAACGGAAGGAACGGCACGGCAAGGGGAAACAAGGCTAAGGCACGGCAACGCACGGCTAGGCAATGCACGGCCAGGCAAGGAAAGGGTAACGCAAGGCAAGGCACGGTAAGGCAAGACAAGGCTAATGCACGACAACGCACGGCTAGGCAATGCACGGCGAGGCAAGGAAAGGGTAACGCAAGGCAAGGCACGGTGAGGCAAGGCAAGGCAAATGCACGACAACGCACGGCTAGGCAATGCACGGCAAGGCAAGGAAAGGGTAACGCAAGGCAAGGCACGGTCAGGCGAGGCAAGGCTAAGGCACGACAACGCAAGGCTAGGCAATGAACGGAAGGCAAGCAAAGAGTAACGGAAGGCAAGGAAGGCAAGGGAAAGCAAGGGAAGGCAAGGGCAACGAAAGGAACGGCACGGTAAGGGGAAACAAAGCTAAGGACGACAATGCAGGGCTAGGCAATGCACGGCAAGGCAAGGAAAGGGTAACGCGAGGCAAAGCACGGTGAGGCAAGACAAGGCAAATGCACGACAACGCACGACTAGGCAATGCACGGCAAGGCAAGGAAAGGGTAACCCAAGGCAAGGCACGGTCAGGCGAGGCAAGGCTAAGGCACGACAACGCAAGGCTAGGCAATGCACGGAAGGCAAGCAAAGAGTAACGGAAGGCAAGGAAGGCAAGGGAAAGCAAGGGAATGCAAGGGTAATGGAATGAACGGCACGGCAAGGGGAAACAAGGCTAAGGCACGACAACGCAGGGCTAGCCAATGCACGGCAAGGAAAGGAAAGGGTAACGCAAGGCAAGGCACCGTTACGCGAGGCAAAGCTAAGGCACGACAACGCAAGGCTAGGTAATGCACGGAAGGCAAGCAAAGAGTAACGGAAGGCAAGGAAGGCAAGGGAAAGCAAGGCAAGGCAAGGGTAACGGAAGGAACGGCACGGCAAGGGGAAACAAGGCTAAGGCACGGAAACGCACGGCTAGGCAATGCACGGCAAGGCAAGGAAAGCGTAACGCAAGGCAAGGCACTGTCAGGCGAGGCAAGGCTAAGGCACGACAACGCAAGGCTAGGCAATGCACGGAAGGAAAGCAAAGAGTAACGGAAGGCAATGAAAGGAAGGGAAAGCAAGGCAAGTTAAGGGTAACGCAAGGCAAGTCACGGTGAGGCAAGGCAAGGCTGATGCACGACAACGCACGGCTAGGCAGTTCACGGCAAGGCAAGGAAAGGGTAACGCAAGGCAAGGCACGGTCAGGCGAGGCAAGGCTAAGGCACGACAACGCAAGGCTAGGCAATGCACGGAAGGCAAGCAAAGAGGAACGGAAGGCAAGGAAGGCTAGGGAAAGCAGGGAAAGGCAAGGGTAACGGAAGGAACGGCACGGTAAGGGCAAACAAGACTAAGGCACGACAACACAGGGCTAGGCAATGCAGGGCAAGGCAAGGAAATGGTAACGCAAGGCAAGGCACGGTTTGGGGAGGCAAAGCTAATGCACGACAACGCAAGGCTAGGCAGTGCACGGCTAGGCAAGGAAAGAGTAACGGAAGGAAAGGAAGGCAAGGCAAAGCAAGGCAAGGCAAGTGTAACAAAAGGCAAGGCACGGCAAGGGGAAACAAGGCTAAGGAACGGCAACGCACGGCTACGCAATGCACGGCCAGGCAAGGAAAGGGTAACGCAAGGCAAGGCACGGTGAAGCAAGGCAAGGCTGATGCACGACAACGCACGGCTAGGCAATGCACGGCAAGGCAAGGAAAGGGTAACGCAAGGCAAGGCACGGTCAGGCGAGGCAAGGCTAAGGCACGACAACGCAAGGCTAGGCAATGCACGGAAGGCAAGCAAAGAGTAACGGAAGGCAAGGAAGGCAAGGGAAAGCAAGGGAAGGCAAGGGCAACGAAAGGAACGGCACGGTAAGGGGAAACAAAGCTAAGGCACGACAATGCAGGGCTAGGCAATGCACGGCAAGGCAAGGAAAGGGTAACGCAAGGCAAAGCACGGTGAGGCAAGACAAGGCAAATGCACGACAACGCACGGCTAGGCAATGCACGGCAAGGCAAGGAAAGGGTAACTCAAGGCAAGGCACGGTCAGGCGAGGCAAGGCTAAGGCACGACAACGCAAGGCTAGGCAATGCACGGCAAGGCAAGGAAAGGGTAACGCAAGGCAAGGCACGGTAAGGCGCGGCAAGGCTAAGGCACGACAACGCAAGGCTAGGCAGTAAACGGAAGGCAAGCAACGAGTAACGGAAGGCAAGGAAGGCAAGGGAAAGCAAGGCAAGGCAAGGGTAACGGAAGGAACGGCACGGCAAGGGGAAACAAGGCTAAGGCACGGCAACGCACGGCTAGGCAATGCACGGCAAGGCAAGGAAAGGGTAACGCAAGGCAAGGCACGGTCAGGCGAGGCAAGGCTAAGGCACGACAACGCAAGGCTAGGCAATGCACGGAAGGCAAGCAAAGAGGAACGGAAGGCAAGGAAGGCTAGGGAAAGCAGGGAAAGGCAAGGGTAACGGAAGGAACGGCACGGTAAGGTCAAACAAGACTAAGGCACGACAACACAGGGCTAGGCAATGCAGGGCAAGGCAAGGAAATGGTAACGCAAGGCCAGGCACGGTTTGGGGAGGCAAAGCTAATGCACGACAACGCAAGGCTAGGCAGTGCACGGCTAGGCAAGGAAAGAGTAACGGAAGGAAAGGAAGGCAAGGCAAAGCAAGGCAAGGCAAGTGTAACAAAAGGCAAGGCACGGCAAGGGGAAACAAGGCTAAGGAACGGCAACGCACGGCTACGCAATGCACGGCCAGGCAAGGAAAGGGTAACGCAAGTCAAGGCACGGTAAGGCAAGACAAGGCTAATGCACGACAACGCACGGCTAGGCAATGCACGGCCAGGCAAGGAAAGGGTAACGCAAGGCAAGGAACGGTGAGGCAAGGCAAGGCAAATGCACGACAACGCACGGCTAGGCAATGCACGGCAAGGCAAGGAAAGGGTAACTCAAGGCAAGGCACGGTCAGGCGAGGCAAGGCTAAGGCACGACAACGCAAGGCTAGGCAATGCACGGAAGGCAAGCAAAGAGTAACGGAAGGCAAGGAAGGCAAGGGAAAGCAGGGGAAGGCAAGGGTAACGAAAGGAACGGCACGGTAAGGGGAAACAAGGCTAAGGCACGACAACACAGGGCTAGGCAATGCACGGCAAGGCAAGGAAAGGGTAACGCAAGGCAAGGCACGGTGAAGCAAGGCAAGGCTGATGCACGACAACGCACCGCTAGGCAATGCACGGCAAGGCAAGGAAAGGGTAACGCAAGGCAAGGCACGGTCAGGCGAGGCAAGGCTAAGGCACGACAACGCAAGGCTAGGCAAAGCACGGCAAGGCAAGGAAAGGGTAACGCAAGGCAAGGCACGGTAAGGCGCGGCAAGGCTAAGGCACGACAACGCAAGGCTAGGCAATAAACGGAAGGCAAGCAAAGAGTAACGGAAGGCAAGGAAGGTAAGGGAAAGCAGGGGAAGGCAAGGGTAACGGAAGCAACGGCACGGTAAGGGGAAACAAGGCTAAGGCACGACAACGCAGGGCTAGCCAATGCACGGCAAGGAAAGGAAAGGGTAACGCAAGGCAAGGCACCGTTACGCGAGGCAAGGCTAAGGCACGACAACGCAAGGCTAGGCAATGCACGGAAGGCAAGCAAAGAGTAACGGAAGGCAAGGAAGGCAAGGGAAAGCAAGGCAAAGCTAGGGTAACGGAAGGAACGGCACGGCAAGGGGAAACAAGGCTAAGGCACGGCAACGCACGGCTAGGCAATGCACGGCCAGGCAAGGAAAGGGTAACGCAAGGCAAGGCACGGTAAGGCAAGACAAGGCTAATGCACGACAACGCACGGCTAGGCAATGCACGGCGAGGCAAGGAAAGGGTAACGCAAGGCAAGGCACGGTGAGGCAAGGCAAGGCAAATGCACGACAACGCACGGCTAGGCAATGCACGGCAAGGCAAGGAAAGGGTAACGCAAGGCAAGGCACGGTCAGGCGAGGCAAGGCTAAGGCACGACAACGCAAGGCTAGGCAATGAACGGAAGGCAAGCAAAGAGTAACGGAAGGCAAGGAAGGCAAGGGAAAGCAAGGGAAGGCAAGGGCAACGAAAGGAACGGCACGGTAAGGGGAAACAAAGCTAAGGCACGACAATGCAGGGCTAGGCAATGCACGGCAAGGCAAGGAAAGGGTAACGCGAGGCAAAGCACGGTGAGGCAAGACAAGGCAAATGCACGACAACGCACGGCTAGGCAATGCACGGCAAGGCAAGGAAAGGGTAACCCAAGGCAAGGCACGGTCAGGCGAGGCAAGGCTAAGGCACGACAACGCAAGGCTAGGCAATGCACGGAAGGCAAGCAAAGAGTAACGGAAGGCAAGGAAGGCAAGGGAAAGCAAGGGAAGGCAAGGGTAACGGAATGAACGGCACGGCAAGGGGAAACAAGGCTAAGGCACGACAACGCAGGGCTAGCCAATGCACGGCAAGGAAAGGAAAGGGTAACGCAAGGCAAGGCACCGTTACGCGAGGCAAAGCTAAGGCACGACAACGCAAGGCTAGGTAATGCACGGAAGGCAAGCAAAGAGTAACGGAAGGCAAGGAAGGCAAGAGAAAGCAAGGCAAGGCAAGGGTAACGGAAGGAACGGCACGGCAAGGGGAAACAAGGCTAAGGCACGGAAACGCACGGCTAGGCAATGCACGGCAAGGCAAGGAAAGCGTAACGCAAGGCAAGGCACTGTCAGGCGAGGCAAGGCTAAGGCACGACAACGCAAGGCTAGGCAATGCACGGAAGGAAAGCAAAGAGTAACGGAAGGCAATGAAAGGAAGGGAAAGCAAGGCAAGTTAAGGGTAACGCAAGGCAAGTCACGGTGAGGCAAGGCAAGGCTGATGCACGACAACGCACGGCTAGGCAGTTCACGGCAAGGCAAGGAAAGGGTAACGCAAGGCAAGGCACGGTCAGGCGAGGCAAGGCTAAGGCACGACAACGCAAGGCTAGGCAATGCACGGAAGGCAAGCAAAGAGGAACGGAAGGCAAGGAAGGCTAGGGAAAGCAGGGAAAGGCAAGGGTAACGGAAGGAACGGCACGGTAAGGGCAAACAAGACTAAGGCACGACAACACAGGGCTAGGCAATGCAGGGCAAGGCAAGGAAATGGTAACGCAAGGCAAGGCACGGTTTGGGGAGGCAAAGCTAATGCACGACAACGCAAGGCTAGGCAGTGCACGGCTAGGCAAGGAAAGAGTAACGGAAGGAAAGGAAGGCAAGGCAAAGCAAGGCAAGGCAAGTGTAACAAAAGGCAAGGAACGGCAAGGGGAAACAAGGCTAAGGAACGGCAACGCACAGCTACGCAATCCACGGCCAGGCAAGGAAAGGGTAACGCAAGGCAAGGCACGGTAAGGCAAGACAAGGCTAATGCACGACAACGCACGGCTAGGCAATGCACGGCCAGGCAAGGAAAGGGTAACGCAAGGCAAGGAACGGTGAGGCAAGGCAAGGCAAATGCACGACAACGCACGGCTAGTCAATGCACGGCAAGGCAAGGAAAGGGTAACGCAAGGCAAGGCACGGTCAGGCGAGGCAAGGCTAAGGCACGACAACGCAAGGCTAGGCAATGCACGGAAGGCAAGCAAAGAGTAACGGAAGGCAAGGAAGGCAAGGGAAAGCAAGGGAAGGCAAGGGCAACGAAAGGAACGGCACGGTAAGGGGAAACAAAGCTAAGGCACGACAATGCAGGGCTAGGCAATGCACGGCAAGGCAAGGAAAGGGTAACGCAAGGCAAAGCACGGTGAGGCAAGACAAGGCAAATGCACGACAACGCACGGCTAGGCAATGCACGGCAAGGCAAGGAAAGGGTAACTCAAGGCAAGGCACGGTCAGGCGAGGCAAGGCTAAGGCACGAGGCAAGGCTAAGGCACGACAACGCGAGGCAAGGCTAAGGCACGACAACGCAAGGCTAGGCAATGCACGGCAAGGCAAGGAAAGGGTAACGCAAGGCAAGGCACGGTAAGGCGCGGCAAGGCTAAGGCACGACAACGCAAGGCTAGGCAGTAAACGGAAGGCAAGCAACGAGTAACGGAAGGCAAGGAAGGCAAGGGAAAGCAAGGCAAGGCAAGGGTAACGGAAGGAACGGCACGGCAAGGGGAAACAAGGCTAAGGCACGGCAACGCACGGCTAGGCAATGCACGGCAAGGCAAGGAAAGGGTAACGCAAGGCAAGGCACGGTCAGGCGAGGCAAGGCTAAGGCACGACAACGCAAGGCTAGGCAATGCACGGAAGGCAAGCAAAGAGGAACGGAAGGCAAGGAAGGCTAGGGAAAGCAGGGAAAGGCAAGGGTAACGGAAGGAACGGCACGGTAAGGGCAAACAAGACTAAGGCACGACAACACAGGGCTAGGCAATGCAGGGCAAGGCAAGGAAATGGTAACGCAAGGCCAGGCACGGTTTGGGGAGGCAAAGCTAATGCACGACAACGCAAGGCTAGGCAGTGCACGGCTAGGCAAGGAAAGAGTAACGGAAGGAAAGGAAGGCAAGGCAAAGCAAGGCAAGGCAAGTGTAACAAAAGGCAAGGCACGGCAAGGGGAAACAAGGCTAAGGAACGGCAACGCACGGCTGCGCAATGCACGGCCAGGCAAGGAAAGGGTAACGCAAGTCAAGGCACGGTAAGGCAAGACAAGGCTAATGCACGACAACGCACGGCTAGGCAATGCACGGCCAGGCAAGGAAAGGGTAACGCAAGGCAAGGAACGGTGAGGCAAGGCAAGGCAAATGCACGACAACGCACGGCTAGGCAATGCACGGCAAGGCAAGGAAAGGGTAACTCAAGGCAAGGCACGGTCAGGCGAGGCAAGGCTAAGGCACGACAACGCAAGGCTAGGCAATGAACGGAAGAGAAGCAAAGAGTAACGGAAGGCAAGGAAGGCAAGGGAAAGCAAGGGAAGGCAAGGGCAACGAAAGGAACGGCACGGTAAGGGGATACAAAGCTAAGGCACGACAATGCAGGGCTAGGCAATGCACGGCAAGGCAAGGAAAGGGTAACGCAAGGCAAAGCACGGTGAGGCAAGACAAGGCAAATGCACGACAACGCACGGCTAGGCAATGCACGGCAAGGCAAGGAAAGGGTAACTCAAGGCAAGGCACGGTCAGGCGAGGCAAGGCTAAGGCACGACAACGCAAGGCTAGGCAATGCACGGAAGGCAAGCAAAGAGTAACGGAAGGCAAGGAAGGCAAGGGAAAGCAGGGGAAGGCAAGGGTAACGAAAGGAACGGCACGGTAAGGGGAAAAAGGCTAAGGCACGACAACACAGGGCTAGGCAATGCAGGGCAAGGCAAGGAAAGGGTAACGCAAGGCAAGGCACGGTTTCGGGAGGAAGGCGCATGCACGACAACGCAAGGCTAGGCAATGCACGGAAGGCAAGCAAAGAGTAACGGAAGGCAAGGAAGGCAAGGGAAAGCAAGGCAAGGCAAGGGTAACAGAAGGAACGGCACGGCAAGGGGAAACAAGGCTAAGGAACGGCAACGCACGGCTAGGCAATGCACGGCAAGGCAAGGAAAGGGTAATGCAAGGCAAGGCACGGTGAGGCAAGGCAAGGCTGATGCACGACAACGCACGGCTAGGCAATGCACGGCAAGGCAAGGAAAGGGTAACGCAAGGCAAGGCACGGTCAGGCGAGGCAAGGCTAAGGCACGACAACGCAAGGCTAGGCAATGCACGGCAAGGCAAGGAAAGGGTAACGCAAGGCAAGGCACGGTAAGGCGCGGCAAGGCTAAGGCACGACAACGCAAGGCTAGGCAATAAACGGAAGGCAAGCAAAGAGTAACGGAAGGCAAGGAAGGCAAGGGAAAGCAAGGCAAGGCAAGGGTAACGGAAGGAACGGCACGGCAAGGGGAAACAAGGCTAAGGCACGGCAACGCACGGCTAGGCAATGCACGGCAAGGCAAGGAAAGGGTAACGCAAGGCAAGGCACTGTCAGGAGAGGCAAGGCTAAGGCACGACAACGCAAGGCTAGGCAATGCACGGAAGGAAAGCAAAGAGTAACGGAAAGCAATGAAACGAAGGGAAAGCAAGGCAAGGTAAGGGTAACGCAAGGCAAGGCACGGTGAGGCAAGGCAAGGCTGATGCACGACAACGCACGGCTAGGCAATTCACGGCAAGGCAAGGAAAGGGTAACGCAAGGCAAGGCACGGTCAGGCGAGGCAAGGCTAAGGCACGACAACGCAAGGCTAGGCAATGCACGGAAGGCAAGCAAAGAGGAACGGAAGGCAAGGAAGGCTAGGGAAAGCAGGGAAAGGCAAGGGTAACGGAAGGAACGGCACGGTAAGGGCAAACAAGACTAAGGCACGACAACACAGGGCTAGGCAATGCAGGGCAAGGCAAGGAAATGGTAACGCAAGGCAAGGCACGGTTTGGGGAGGCAAAGCTAATGCACGACAACGCAAGGCTAGGCAGTGCACGGCTAGGCAAGGAAAGAGTAACGGAAGGAAAGGAAGGCAAGGCAAAGCAAGGCAAGGCAAGTGTAACAAAAGGCAAGGCACGGCAAGGGGAAACAAGGCTAAGGAACGGCAACGCACGGCTACGCAATGCACGGCCAGGCAAGGAAAGGGTAACGCAAGGCAAGGCACGGTGAAGCAAGGCAAGGCTGATGCACGACAACGCACGGCTAGGCAATGCACGGCAAGGCAAGGAAAGGGTAACTCAAGGCAAGGCACTGTCAGGCGAGGCAAGGCTAAGGCACGACAACGCAAGGCTAGGCAATGCACGGAAGGCAAGCAAAGAGTAACGGAAGGCAAGGAAGGCAAGGGAAAGCACGGGAAGGCAAGGGTAACGAAAGGAACGGCACGGTAAGGGGAAACAAGGCTAAGGCACGACAACACAGCGCTAGGCAATGCAGGGCAAGGGAAGGAAAGGGTAACGCAAATCAAGGCACGGTTTGGGGAGGAAGGCGAATGCACGACAACGCAAGGCTAGGCAATGCACGGAAGGCAAGCAAAGAGTAACGGAAGGCAAGGAAGGCAAGGGAAAGCAAGGCAAGGCAAGGGTAACAGAAGGAACGGCACGGCAAGGGGAAACAAGGCTAAGGAACGGCAACGCACGGCTAGGCAATGCACGGCAAGGCAAGGAAAGGGTAACGCAAGGCAAGGCACGGTGAGGCAAGGCAAGGCTGATGCACGACAACGCACGGCTAGGCAATGCACGGCAAGGCAAGGAAAGGTTAACGCAAGGCAAGGCACGGTCAGGCGAGGCAAGGCTAAGGCACGACAACGCAAGGCTAGGCAATGCACGGAAGGAAAGCAAAGAGTAACGGAAGGCAATGAAAGTAAGGGAAACCAAAGCAAGGTAAGGGTAACGCAAGGCAAGGCACGGTAAGGCAAGGCAAGGCTAATGCACGACAACGCACGGCTAGGCAATTCACGGCAAGGCAAAGAAAGGGTAACGCAAGGCAAGGCACGGTCAGGCGAGGCAAGGCTAAGGCACGACAACGCAAGGCTAGGCAATGCACGGAAGGCAAGCAAAGAGGAACGGAAGGCAAGGAAGGCTAGGGAAAGCAGGGAAAGGCAAGGGTAACGGAAGGAACGGCACGGTAAGGGCAAACAAGACTAAGGCACGACAACACAGGGCTAGGCAATGCAGGGCAAGGCAAGGAAATGGTAACGCAAGGCAAGGCACGGTTTGGGGAGGCAAAGCTAATGCACGACAACGCAAGGCTAGGCAGTGCACGGCTAGGCAAGGAAAGAGTAACGGAAGGAAAGGAAGGCAAGGCAAAGCAAGGCAAAGCAAGTGTAACAAAAGGCAAGGGACGGCAAGGGGAAACAAAGCTAAGGCACGACAATGCAGGGCTAGGCAATGCACGGCAAGGAAAGGAACGGGTAACGCAAGGCAAGGCACCGTTACGCGAGGCAAGGCTAAGGCACGACAACGCAAGGCTAGGCAATGCACGGAAGGCAAGCAAAGAGTAACGGAAGGCAAGGAAGGCAAGGGAATGCAAGGCAAGGCAAGGGCAAGGAAAGGAAGGGCACGGTAAGGGGAAACAAAGCTAAGGCACGACAATGCAGGGCTAGGCAATGCACGGCAAGGCAAGGAAAGGGTAACGCAAGGCAAAGCACGGTGAGGCAAGACAAGGCAAATGCACGACAACGCACGGCTAGGCAATGCACGGCAAGGCAAGGAAAGGGTAACTCAAGGCAAGGCACGGTCAGGCGAGGCAAGGCTAAGGCACGACAACGCAAGGCTAGGCAATGCACGGAAGGCAAGCAAAGAGTAACGGAAGGCAAGGAAGGCAAGGGAAAGCAGGGGAAGGCAAGGGTAACGAAAGGAACGGCACGGTAAGGGGAAACAAGGCTAAGGCACGACAACACAGGGCTAGGCAATGCAGGGCAAGGCAAGGAAAGGGTAACGCAAGGCAAGGCACGGTTTGGGGTGGAAGGCGAATGCACGACAACGCAAGGCTAGGCAATGCACGGAAGGCAAGCAAAGAGTAACGGAAGGCAAGGAAGGCAAGGGAAAGCAAGGCAAGGCAAGGGTAACAGAAGGAACGGCACGGCAAGGGGAAAGAAGGCTAAGGCACGGCAACGCACGGCTAGGCAATGCACGGCAAGGCAAGGAAAGGGTAACGCAAGGCAAGGCACGGTGAGGCAAGGCAAGGCTGATGCACGACAATGCACGGCTAGGCAATGCACGGCAAGGCAAGGAAAGGGTAACGCAAGGCAAGGCACGGTCAGGCGAGGCAAGGCTAAGGCACGACAACGCAAGGCTAGGCAATGCACGGCAAGGCAAGGAAAGGGTAACGCAAGGCAAGGCACGGTAAGGCGCGGCAAGGCTAAGGCACGACAACGCAAGGCTAGGCAGTAAACGGAAGGCAAGCAAAGAGTAACGGAAGGCAAGGAAGGCAAGGGAAAGCAGGGGAAGGCAAGGGTAACGGAAGGAACGGCACGGTAAGGGGAAACAAGGCTAAGGCACGACAACGCAGGGCTAGCCAATGCACGGCAAGGAAAGGAAAGGGTAACGCAAGGCAAGGCACCGTTACGCGAGGCAAGGCTAGGGCACGACAACGCAAGGCTAGGCAATGCACGGAAGGCAAGCAAAGAATAACGCAAGGCAAGGAAGGCTAGGGAAAGCAGGGAAAGGCAAGGGTAACGGAAGGAACGGCACGGTAAGGGCAAACAAGACTAAGGCACGACAACACAGGGCTAGGCAATGCAGGGCAAGGCAAGGAAATGGTAACGCAAGGCAAGGCACGGTTTGGGGAGGCAAAGCTAATGCACGACAACGCAAGGCTAGGCAGTGCACGGCTAGGCAAGGAAAGAGTAACGGAAGGAAAGGAAGGCAAGGCAAAGCAAGGCAAGGCAAGTGTAACAAAAGGCAAGGCACGGCATGGGGAAACAAGGCTAAGGAACGGCAACGCACGGCTATGCAATGCACAGCCAGAGAAGGAAAGGGTAACGCAAGGCAAGGCACGGTAAGGCAAGACAAGGCTAATGCACGACAACGCACGGCTAGGCAATGCACGGCCAGGCAAGGAAAGGGTAACGCAAGGCAAGGCACGGTGAGGGAAGGCAAGGCAAATGCACGACAACGCACGGCTAGGCAATGCACGGCAAGGCAAGGAACGGGTAACGCAAGGCAAGGCACGGTCAGGCGAGGCAAGGCTAAGGCACGACAACGCAAGGCTAGGCAATGAACGGAAGGCAAGCAAAGAGTAACGGAAGGCAAGGAAGGCAAGGGAAAGCAAGGGAAGGCAAGGGCAACGAAAGGAACGGCACGGTAAGGGGATACAAAGCTAAGGCACGACAATGCAGGGCTAGGCAATGCACGGCAAGGCAAGGAAAGGGTAACGCAAGGCAAAGCACGGTGAGTCAAGACAAGGCAAATGCACGACAACGCACGGCTAGGCAATGCACGGCAAGGCAAGGAAAGGGTAACTCAAGGCAAGGCACGGTCAGGCGAGGCAAGGCTAAGGCATGACAACGCAAGGCTAGGCAATGCACGGAAGGCAAGCAAAGAGTAACGGAAGGCAAGGAAGGCAAGGGAAAGCAGGGGAAGGCAAGGGTAACGAAAGGAACGGCACGGTAAGGGGAAAAAGGCTAAGGCACGACAACACAGGGCTAGGCAATGCAGGGCAAGGCAAGGAAAGGGTAACGCAAGGCAAGGCACGGTTTCGGGAGGAAGGCGCATGCACGACAACGCAAGGCTAGGCAATGCACGGAAGGCAAGCAAAGAGTAACGGAAGGCAAGGAAGGCAAGGGAAAGCAAGGCAAGGCAAGGGTAACAGAAGGAACGGCACGGCAAGGGGAAACAAGGCTAAGGCACGGCAACGCACGGCTAGGCAATGCACGGCAAGGCAAGGAAAGGGTAATGCAAGGCAAGGCACCGTGAGGCAAGGCAAGGCTGATGCACGACAACGCACGGCTAGGCAATGCACGGCAAGGCAAGGAAAGGGTAACGCAAGGCAAGGCACGGTAAGGCGCGGCAAGGCTAAGGCACGACAACGCAAGGCTAGGCAATAAACGGAAGGCAAGCAAAGAGTAACGGAAGGCAAGGAAGGCAAGGGAAAGCAGGGGAAGGGAAGGGTAACGGAAGGAACGGCACGGTAAGGGGAAACAAGGCTAAGGCACGACAACGCAGGGCTAGCCAATGCACGGCAAGGAAAGGAAAGGGTAACGCAAGGCAAGGCACCGTTACGCGAGGCAAGTCTAAGGCACGACAACGCAAGGCTGGGCAATGCACGGAAGGCAAGCAAAGAGTAACGGAAGGCAAGGAAGGCAAGGGAAAGCAAGGCAAGGCAAGGGTAACGCAAGGGAAGGCACGGTGAGGCAAGGCAAGGCTGATGCACGACAACGCACGGCTAGGCAATTCACGGCAAGGCAAGGAAAGGGTAACGCAAGGCAAGGCACGGTCAGGCGAGGCAAGGCTAAGGCACGACAACGCAAGGCTAGGCAATGCACGGAAGGCAAGCAAAGAGGAACGGAAGGCAAGGAAGGCTAGGGAAAGCAGGGAAAGGCAAGGGTAACGGAAGGAACGGCACGGTAAGGGCAAACAAGACTAAGGCACGACAACACAGGGCTAGGCAATGCAGGGCAAGGCAAGGAAAGGGTAACGCAAGGCAAGGCACGGTTTGGGGAGGCAAAGCTAATGCACGACAACGCAAGGCTAGGCAGTGCACGGCTAGGCAAGGAAAGAGTAACGGAAGGAAAGGAAGGCAAGGCAAAGCAAGGCAAGGCAAGTGTAACAAAAGGCAAGGCACGGCAAGGGGAAACAAGGCTAAGGAACGGCAACGCACGGCTACGCAATGCACGGCCAGGCAAGGAAAGGGTAACGCAAGGCAAGGCACGGTGAAGCAAGGCAAGGCTGATGCACGACAACGCACGGCTAGGCAATGCACGGCAAGGCAAGGAAAGGGTAACGCAAGGCAAGGCACGGTCAGGCGAGGCAAGGCTAAGGCACGACAACGCAAGGCTAGGCAATGCACGGCAAGGCAAGGAAAGGGTAACGCAAGGCAAGGCACGGTAAGGCGCGGCAAGGCTAAGGCACGACAACGCAAGGCTAGGCAATAAACGGAAGGCAAGGAAAGAGTAACGGAAGGCAAGGAAGGCAAGGGAAAGCAGGGGAAGGCAAGGGTAAGGGGAAACAAGGCTAAGGCACGACAACGCAGGGCTAGCCAATGCACGGCAAGGAAAGGAAAGGGTAACGCAAGGCAAGGCACCGTTACGCGAGGCAAGGCTAAGGCACGACAACGCAAGGCTAAGCAATAAACGGAAGGCAAGCAAAGAGTAACGGAAGGCAAGGAAGGCAAGGGAAAGCAAGGGAAGGCAAGGGCAACGAAAGGAACGGCACGGTAAGGGGAAACAAAGCTAAGGCAGGACAATGCAGGGCTAGGCAATGCACGGCAAGGCAAGGAAAGGGTAACGCAAGGCAAAGCACGGTGAGGCAAGACAAGGCAAATGCACGACAACGCACGGCTAGGCAATGCACGGCAAGGCAAGGAAAGGGTAACTCAAGGCAAGGCACGGTCAGGCGAGGCAAGGCTAAGGCACGACAACGCAAGGCTAGGCAATGCACGGAAGGCAAGCAAAGAGTAACGGAAGGCAAGGAAGGCAAGGGAAAGCACGGGAAGGCAAGGGTAACGAAAGGAACGGCACGGTAAGGGGAAACAAGGCTAAGGCACGACAACACAGGGCTAGGCAATGCAGGGCAAGGGATGGATAGGGTAACGCAAATCAAGGCACGGTTTGGGGAGGAAGGCGAATGCACGACAACGCAAGGCTAGGCAATGCACGGAAGGCAAGCAAAGAGTAACGAAAGGCAAGGAAGGCAAGGGAAAGCAAGGCAAGGCAAGGGTAACAGAAGGAACGGCACGGCAAGGGGAAACAAGGCTAAGGAACGGCAACGCACGGCTAGGCAATGCACGGCAAGGCAAGGAAAGGGTAACGCAAGGCAAGGCACGGTGAGGCAAGGCAAGGCTGATGCACGACAACGCACGGCTAGGCAATGCACGGCAAGGCAAGGAAAGGTTAACGCAAGGCAAGGCACGGTCAGGCGAGGCAAGGCTAAGGCACGACAACGCAAGGCTAGGCAATGCACGGCAAGGCAAGGAAAGGGTAACTCAAGGCAAGGCACGGTCAGGCGAGGCAAGGCTAAGGCACGACAACACAGGGCTAGGCAATGCACGGAAGGAAAGCAAAGAGTAACGGAAGGCAATGAAAATAAGGGAAAGCAAAGCAAGGTAAGGGTAACGCAAGGCAAGGCACGGTAAGGCAAGGCAAGGCTAATGCACGACAACGCACGGCTAAGCAATTCACGGCAAGGCAAAGAAAGGGTAACGCAAGGCAAGGCACGGTCAGGCGAGGCAAGGCTAAGGCACGACAACGCAAGGCTAGGCAATGCACGGAAGGCAGGCAAAGAGGAACGGAAGGCAAGGAAGGCTAGGGAAAGCAAGGAAAGGCAAGGGTAACGGAAGGAACGGCACGGTAAGGGCAAACAAGACTAAGGCACGACAACACAGGGCTAGGCAATGCAGGGCAAGGCAAGGAAATGGTAACGCAAGGCAAGGCACGGTTTGGGGAGGCAAAGCTAATGCAAGACAACGCAAGGCTAGGCAGTGCACGGCTAGGCAAGGAAAGAGTAACGGAAGGAAAGGAAGGCAAGGCAAAGCAAGGCAAGGCAAGTGTAACAAAAGGCAAGGCACGGCAAGGGGAAACAAGGCTAAGGAACGGCAACGCACGGCTACGCAATGCACGGCCAGGCAAGGAAAGGGTAACGCAAGGCAAGGCACGGTAAGGCAAGACAAGGCTAATGCACGACAACGCACGGCTAGGCAATGCACGGCGAGGCAAGAAAGGGTAACGCAAGGCAAGGCACGGTGAGGCAAGGCTAGGCAAATGCACGACAACGCACGGCTAGGCAATGCACGGCAAGGCAAGGAAAGGGTAACGCAAGGCAAGGCACGATCAGGCGAGGCAAGGCTAAGGCACGACAACGCAAGGCTAGGCAATGAACGGAATTCAAGCAAAGAATAACGGAAGGCAAGGAAGGCCAGGGAAAGCAGGGAAAGGCAAGGGTAACGGAAGGAACGGCACGGTAAGGGCAAACAAGACTAACGCACCACAACACAGGGCTAGGCAATGCAGGGCAAGGCAAGGAAATGGTAACGCAAGGCAAGGCACGGTTTGGGGAGGCAAAGCTAATGCACGACAACGCAAGGCTAGGCAGTGCACGGCTAGGCAAGGAAAGAGTAACGGAAGGAAAGGAAGGCAAGGCAAAGCAAGGCAAGGCAAGTGTAACAAAAGGCAAGGCACGGCAAGGGGAAACAAGGCTAAGGAACGGCAACGCACGGCTATGCAATGCACGGCCAGGCAAGGAAAGGGTAACGCAAGGCAAGGCACGGTAAGGCAAGACAAGGCTAATGCACGACAACGCACGGCTAGGCAATGCACGGCCAGGCAAGGAAAGGGTAACGCAAGGCAAGGCACGGTGAGGGAAGGCAAGGGAAATGCACGACAACGCACGGCTAGGCAATGCACGGCAAGGCAAGGAAAGGGTAACGCAAGGCAAGGCACGGTCAGGCGAGGCAAGGCTAAGGCACGACAACGCAAGGCTAGGCAATGAACGGAAGGCAAGCAAAGAGTAACGGAAGGCAAGGAAGGCAAGGGAAAGCAAGGGAAGGCAAGGGCAACGAAAGGAACGGCACGGTAAGGGGAAACAAAGCTAAGGCACGACAATGCAGGGCTAGGCAATGCACGGCAAGGCAAGGAAAGGGTAACGCAAGGCAAAGCACGGTGAGGAAAGACAAGGCAAATGCACGACAACGCACGGCTAGGCAATGCACGGCAAGGCAAGGAAAGGGTAACTCAAGGCAAGGCACGGTCAGGCGAGGCAAGGCTAAGGCACGACAACGCAAGGCTAGGCAATGCACGGAAGGCAAGCAAAGAGTAACGGAAGGCAAGGAAGGCAAGGGAAAGCAGGGGAAGGCAAGGGTAACGAAAGGAACGGCACGGTAAGGGGAAACAAGGATAAGGCACGACAACACAGGGCTAGGCAATGCAGGGCAAGGCAAGGAAAGGGTAACGCAAGGCAAGGCACGGTTTGGGGAGGAAGGCGCATGCACGACAACGCAAGGCTAGGCAATGCACGGAAGGCAAGCAAAGAGTAACGGAAGGCAAGGAAGGCAAGGGAAAGCAAGGCAAGGCAAGGGTAACAGAAGGAACGGCACGGCAAGGGGAAACAAGGCTAAGGCACGGCAACACACGGCTAGGCAATGCACGGCAAGGCAAGGAACGGGTAACGCAAGGCAAGGCACGGTGAGGCAAGGCAAGGCTGATGCACGACAACGCACGGCTAGGCAATGCACGGCAAGGCAAGGAAAGGGTAACGCAAGGCAAGGCACGGTGAGGCAAGGCAAGGCAAATGCACGACAACGCACGGCTAGGCAATGCACGGCAAGGCAAGGAAAGGGTAACGCAAGGCAAGGCACGGTCAGGCGAGGCAAGGCTAAGGCACGACAACGCAAGGCTAGGCAATGCACGGAAGGCAAGCAAAGAGTAACGGAAGGCAAGGAAGGCAAGGGAATGCAAGGCAAGGCAAGGGTAACGGAAGGAACGGCATGGCAAGGGGAAACAAGGCTAAGGCACGGCAACGCACGGCTAGGCAATTCACGGCAAGGCAAGGAAAGGGTAACGCAAGGCAAGGCACTGTCAGGCGAGGCAAGGCCAAGACACGACAACGCAAGGCTAGGCAATGCACGGAAGGAAAGCAAAGAGTAACGGAAGGCAATGAAAGTAAGGGAAAGCAAAGCAAGGTAAGGGTAACGCAAGGCAAGGCACGGTAAGGCAAGACAAGGCAAATGCACGACAACGCACGGCTAGGCAATTCACGGCAAGGCAAGGAAAGGGTAACGCAAGGCAAGGCACGGTCAGGCGAGGCAAGGCTAAGGCACGACAACGCAAGGCTAGGCAATGCACGGAAGGCAAGCAAAGAGGAACGGAAGGCAAGGAAGGGTAGGGAAAGCAGGGAAAGGCAAGGGTAACGGAAGGAACGGCACGGTAAGGGCAAACAAGACTACGGCACGACAACACAGGGCTAGGCAATGCAGGGCAAGGCAAGGAAATGGTAACGCAAGGCAAGGCACGATTTGGGGAGGCAAAGCTAATGCACGACAACGCAAGGCTAGGCAGTGCACGGCTAGGCAAGGAAAGAGTAACGGAAGGAAAGGAAGGCAAGGCAAAGCAAGGCAAGGCAAGTGTAACAAAAGGCAAGGCACGGCAAGGGGAAACAAGGCTAAGGAACGGCAACGCACGGCTACGCAATGCACGGCCAGGCAAGGAAAGGGTAACGCAAGGCAAGGCACGGTAAGGCAAGACAAGGCTAATGCACGACAACGCACGGCTAGGCAATTCACGGCAAGGCAAGGAAAGGGTAACGCAAGGCAAGGCACGGTCAGGCGAGGCAAGGCTAAGGCACGACAACGCAAGGCTAGGCAATGCACGGAAGGCAAACAAAGAGTAACGGAAGGCAAGGAAGGCAAGGGAAAGCAGGGGAAGGCAAGGGTAACGAAAGGAACGGCACGGTAAGGGGAAACAAGGCTAAGGCACGACAACACGGGGCTAGGCAATGCAGGGCAAGGCAAGGAAAGGGTAACGCAAGGCAAGGCACGGTTCGGGGAGGAAGGCGAATGCACGACAACGCAAGGCTAGGCAAAGCACGGAAGGCAAGCAAAGAGTAACGGAAGGCAAGGAAGGCAAGGGAAAGCAAGGCAAGGCAAGAGTAACAGAAGGAACGGCACGGCAAGGGGAAACAAGGCTAAGGCACGGCAACGCACGGCTAGGCAATGCACGGCAAGGCAAGGAAAGGGTAACGCAAGGCAAGGCACGGTGAGGCAAGGCAAGGCTGATGCACGACAACGCACGGCTAGGCAGTGCACGGCTAGGCAAGGAAAGGGTAACGCAAGGCAAGGCACGGTGAGGCAAGGCAAGGCAAATGCACGACAACGCAAGGCTAAGCAATGAACGGAAGGCATGCAAAGAGTAACGGAAGGCAAGGAAGGCAAGGGAAAGCAAGGGAAGGCAAGGGCAACGAAAGGAACGTCACGATAAGGGGAAACAAAGCTAAGGCAGGACAATGCAGGGCTAGGCAATGCACGGCAAGCAAGGAAAGGGTAACGCAAGGCAAAGCACGGTGAGGCAAGACAAAGCAAATGCACGACAACGCACGGCTAGGCAATGCACGTCAAGGCAAGGAAAGGGTAACGCAAGGCAAGGCACGGTCAGGCGAGGCAAGGCTAAGGCACGACAACGCAAGGCTAGGCAATGAACGGAAGGCAAGCAAAGAGTAACGGAAGGCAAGGAAGGCAAGGGAAAGCAAGGCAAGGCAAGGGTAACAGAAGGGACGGCACGGCAAGGGGAAACAAGGATAAGGAACGGCAACGCAAGGCTAGGCAATGCACGGCAAGGAAAGGAAAGGGTAACGCAAGGCAAGGCACCGTTACGCGAGGCAAGGCTAAGGCACGACAACGCAAGGCTAGGCAATGCACGGAAGGCAAGCAAAGAGTAACGGAAGGCAAGGAAGGCAAGGGAATGCAAGGCAAGGCAAGGGTAACGGAAGGAACGGCACGGCAAGGGGAAACAAGGCTAAGGCACGGCAACGCACGGCTAGGCAATGCACGGCAAGGCAAGGAAAGGGTAACGCAAGGCAAGGCACTGTCAGGCGAGGCAAGGCCAAGACACGACAATGCAAGGCTAGGCAATGCACGGAAGGAAAGCAAAGAGTAACGGAAGGCAATGAAAGTAAGGGAAAGCAAAGCAAGGTAAGGGTAACGCAAGGCAAGGCACGGTAAGGCAAGACAAGGCTAATGCACGACAACGCACGGCTAGGCAATTCACGGCAAGGCCAGGAAAGGGTAACGCAAGGCAAGGCACGGTGAGGCAAGGCAAGGCAAATGCACGACAACGCAAGGCTAAGCAATGAACGGAAGGCAAGCAAAGAGTAACGGAAGGCAAGGAAGGCAAGGGAAAGTAAGGGAAGGCAAGGGCAACGAAAGGAACGGCACGGTAAGGGGAAACAAAGTTAAGGCAGGACAATGCAGGGCTAGGCAATGCACGGCAAGCAAGGAAAGGGTAACGCAAGGCAAAGCACGGTGAGGCAAGACAAAGCAAATGCACGACAACGCACGGCTAGGCAATGCACGGCAAGGCAAGGAAAGGGTAACTCAAGGCAAGGCACGGTCAGGCGAGGCAAGGCTAAGGCACGACAACGCAAGGCTAGGCAATGCACGGAAGGCAAGCAAAGAGTAACGGAAGGCAAGGAAGGCAAGGGAAAGCAAGGCAAGGCAAGGGTAACAGAAGGAACGGCACGGCAAGGGGAAACAAGGCTAAGGAACGGCAACGCACGGCTAGGCAATGCACGGTAAGGCAAGGAAAGGGTAACGCAAGGCAAGGCACGGTGAGGCAAGGCAAGGCTGATGCACGACAACGCACGGCTAGGCAATGCACGGCAAGGCACGGAAAGGGTAACGCAAGGCAAGGCACGGTCAGGCGAGGCAAGGCTAAGGCACGACAACGCAAGGCTAGGCAATGCACGGCAAGGCAAGGAAAGGGTAACGCAAGGCAAGGCACGGTAAGGCGCGGCAAGGCTAAGGCACGACAACGCAAGGCTAGGCAATAAACGGAAGGCAAGCAAAGAGGAACGGAAGGCAAGGAAGGCTAGGGAAAGCAGGGAAAGGCAAGGGTAACGGAAGGAACGGCACGGTGAGGGCAAACAAGACTAAGGCACGACAACACAGGGCTAGGCAATGCAGGGCAAGGCAAGGAAATGGTAACGCAAGGCAAGGCACGGTTTGGGGAGGCAAAGCTAATGCACGACAACGCAAGGCTAGGCAGTGCACGGCTAGGCAAGGAAAGAGTAACGGAAGGAAAGGAAGGCAAGGCAAAGCAAGGCAAGGCAAGTGTAACAAAAGGCAAGGCACGGCAAGGGGAAACAAGGCTAAGGAACGGCAACGGACGGCTACGCAATGCACGGCCAGGCAAGGAAAGGGTAACGCAAGGCAAGGCACGGTAAGGCAAGACAAGGCTAATGCACGACAACGCACGGCTAGGCAATGCACGGCGAGGCAAGGAAAGGGTAACGCAAGGCAAGGCACGGTGAGGCAAGGCAAGGCAAATGAACGACAACGCACGGCTAGGCAATGCACGGCAAGGCGAGGAAAGGGTAACGCAAGGCAAGGCAGGGTGAGGCAAGGCAAGGCTGATGCACGACAACGCACGGCTAGGCAATTCACGGCAAGGCAAGGAAAGGGTAACGCAAGGCAAGGCACGGTCAGGCGAGGCAAGGCTAAGGCACGACAACGCAAGGCTAGGCAATGCACGGAAGGCAAGCAAAGAGGAACGGAAGGCAAGGAAGGCTAGGGAAAGCAGGGAAAGGCAAGGGTAACGGAAGGAACGGCACGGTAAGGGCAAACAAGACTAAGGCACGACAACACAGGGCTAGGCAATGCAGGGCAAGGCAAGGAAATGGTAACGCAAGGCAAGGCACGGTTTGGGGAGGCAAAGCTAATGCACGACAACGCAAGGCTAGGCAGTGCACGGCTAGGCAAGGAAAGAGTAACGGAAGGAAAGGAAGGCAAGGCAAAGCAAGGCAAGGCAAGTGTAACAAAAGGCAAGGCACGGCAAGGGGAAACAAGGCTAAGGAACGGCAACGCACGGCTATGCAATGCACGGCCAGACAAGGAAAGGGTAACGCAAGGCAAGGCACGGTAAGGCAAGACAAGGCTAATGCACGACAACGCACGGCTAGGCAATGCACGGCCAGGCAAGGAAAGGGTAACGCAAGGCAAGGCACGGTGAGGGAAGGCAAGGCAAATGCACGACAACGCACGGCTGGCAATGCACGGAAAGGCAAGGAAAGTGTAACGCAAGGCAAGGCACGGTCAGGCGAGGCAAGGCTGAGGCACGACAACGCAAGGCTAGGCAATGAACGGAAGGCAAGCAAAGAGTAACGGAAGGCAAGGAAGGCAAGGGAAAGCAAGGGAAGGCAAGGGCAACGAAAGGAACGGCACGGTAAGGGGAAACAAAGCTAAGGCACGACAATGCAGGGCTAGGCAATGCACGGCAAGGCAAGGAAAGGGTAACGAAAGGCAAAGCACGGTGAGGCAAGACAAGGCAAATGCACGACAACGCACGGCTAGGCAATGCACGGCAAGGCAAGGAAAGGGTAACTCAAGGCAAGGCACGGTCAGGCGAGGCAAGGCTAAGGCACGACAACGCAAGGCTAGGCAATGCACGGAAGGCAAGCAAAAAGTAACCGAAGGCAAGGAAGGCAAGGGAAAGCAGGGGAAGGCAAGTGTAACGAAAGGAACGGCACGGTAAGGGGAAACAAGGCTAAGGCACGACAACACAGGGCTAGGCAATGCAGGGCAAGGCAAGGAAAGGGTAACGCAAGGCAAGGCACGGTTTGGGGAGGAAGGCGAATGCACGACAACGCAAGGCTAGGCAATGCACGGAAGGCAAGCAAAGAGTAACGGAAGGCAAGGAAGGCAAGGGAAAGCAAGGCAAGGCAAGGGTAACGGAAGGAACGGCACGGCAAGGGGAAACAAGGCTAAGGCACGGCAACGCACGGCTAGGCAATACACGGCAAGGCCAGGAAAGGGTAACGCAAGGCAAGGCACGGTCAGGCGAGGCAAGGCTAAGGCACGACAACGCAAGGCTAGGCAATGCACGGCAAGGCAAGGAAAGGGTAACGCAAGGCAAGGCACGGTAAGGCGCGGCAAGGCTAAGGCACGACAACGCAAGGCTAGGCAATAAACGGAAGGCAAGCAAAGAGTAACGGAAGGCAAGGAAGGCAAGGGAAAGCAGGGGAAGGCAAGGGTAACGGAAGGAACGGCACGGTAAGGGGAAACAAGGCTAGGGCACGACAACGCAGGGCTAGCCAATGCACGGCAAGGAAAGGAAAGGGTAACGCCAGGCAAGGCACCGTTACGCGAGGCAAGGCTAAGGCACGACAACGCAAGGCTAGGCAATGCACGGAAGGCAAGCAAAGAGTAACGGAAGGCAAGGAAGGCAAGGGAAAGCAAGGCAAGGCAAGGGTAACGGAAGGAACGGCACGGCAAGGGGAAACAAGGCTAAGGCACGGCAACGCACGGCTAGGCAATGCACGGCCAGGCAAGGAAAGGGTAACGCAAGGCAAGGCACTGTCAGGCGAGGGAAGGCTAAGGCACGACAACGCAAGGCTAGGCAATGCACGGAAGGCAAGCAAAGAGGAACGGAAGGCAAGGAAGGCTAGGGAAAGCAGGGAAAGGCAAGGATAACGGAAGGAACGGCACGGTAAGGGCAAACAAGACTAAGGCACGACAACACAGGGCTAGGCAATGCAGGGCAAGGCAAGGAAATGGTAACGCAAGGCAAGGCACGGTTTGGGGAGGCAAAGCTAATGCACGACAACGCAAGGCTAGGCAGTGCACGGCTAGGCAAGGAAAGAGTAACGGAAGGAAAGGAAGGCAAGGCAAAGCAAGGCAAGGCAAGTGTAACAAAAGGCAAGGCACGGCAAGGGGAAACAAGGCTAAGGAACGGCAACGCACGGCTACGCAATGCACGGCCAGGCAAGGAAAGGGTAACGCAAGGCAAGGCACGGTAAGGCAAGACAAGGCTAATGCACGACAACGCACGGCTAGGCAATGCACGGCCAGGCAAGGAAAGGGTAACGCAAGGCAAGGCACGGTGAGGCAAGGCAAGGCAAATGCACGACAACGCACGGCTAGGCAATGCAGGGCAAGGCAAGGAAAGGGTAACGCAAGGCAAGGCACGGTTTGGGGAGGAAGGCGCATGCACGACAACGCAAGGCTAGGCAATGCACGGAAGGCAAGCAAAGAGTAACGGAAGGCAAGGAAGGCAAGGGAAAGCAAGGCAAGGCAAGGGTAACAGAAGGAACGGCACGGCAAGGGGAAACAAGGCTAAGGCACGGCAACACACGGCTAGGCAATGCACGGCAAGGCAAGGAACGGGTAACGCAAGGCAAGGCACGGTGAGGCAAGGCAAGGCTGATGCACGACAACGCACGGCTAGGCAATGCACGGCAAGGCAAGGAAAGGGTAACGCAAGGCAAGGCACGGTGAGGCAAGGCAAGGCAAATGCACGACAACGCACGGCTAGGCAATGCACGGCAAGGCAAGGAAAGGGTAACGCAAGGCAAGGCACGGTCAGGCGAGGCAAGGCTAAGGCACGACAACGCAAGGCTAGGCAATGCACGGAAGGCAAGCAAAGAGTAACGGAAGGCAAGGAAGGCAAGGGAATGCAAGGCAAGGCAAGGGTAACGGAAGGAACGGCATGGCAAGGGGAAACAAGGCTAAGGCACGGCAACGCACGGCTAGGCAATTCACGGCAAGGCAAGGAAAGGGTAACGCAAGGCAAGGCACTGTCAGGCGAGGCAAGGCCAAGACACGACAACGCAAGGCTAGGCAATGCACGGAAGGAAAGCAAAGAGTAACGGAAGGCAATGAAAGTAAGGGAAAGCAAAGCAAGGTAAGGGTAACGCAAGGCAAGGCACGGTAAGGCAAGACAAGGCAAATGCACGACAACGCACGGCTAGGCAATTCACGGCAAGGCAAGGAAAGGGTAACGCAAGGCAAGGCACGGTCAGGCGAGGCAAGGCTAAGGCACGACAACGCAAGGCTAGGCAATGCACGGAAGGCAAGCAAAGAGGAACGGAAGGCAAGGAAGGGTAGGGAAAGCAGGGAAAGGCAAGGGTAACGGAAGGAACGGCACGGTAAGGGCAAACAAGACTACGGCACGACAACACAGGGCTAGGCAATGCAGGGCAAGGCAAGGAAATGGTAACGCAAGGCAAGGCACGATTTGGGGAGGCAAAGCTAATGCACGACAACGCAAGGCTAGGCAGTGCACGGCTAGGCAAGGAAAGAGTAACGGAAGGAAAGGAAGGCAAGGCAAAGCAAGGCAAGGCAAGTGTAACAAAAGGCAAGGCACGGCAAGGGGAAACAAGGCTAAGGAACGGCAACGCACGGCTACGCAATGCACGGCCAGGCAAGGAAAGGGTAACGCAAGGCAAGGCACGGTAAGGCAAGACAAGGCTAATGCACGACAACGCACGGCTAGGCAATTCACGGCAAGGCAAGGAAAGGGTAACGCAAGGCAAGGCACGGTCAGGCGAGGCAAGGCTAAGGCACGACAACGCAAGGCTAGGCAATGCACGGAAGGCAAACAAAGAGTAACGGAAGGCAAGGAAGGCAAGGGAAAGCAGGGGAAGGCAAGGGTAACGAAAGGAACGGCACGGTAAGGGGAAACAAGGCTAAGGCACGACAACACGGGGCTAGGCAATGCAGGGCAAGGCAAGGAAAGGGTAACGCAAGGCAAGGCACGGTTCGGGGAGGAAGGCGAATGCACGACAACGCAAGGCTAGGCAAAGCACGGAAGGCAAGCAAAGAGTAACGGAAGGCAAGGAAGGCAAGGGAAAGCAAGGCAAGGCAAGAGTAACAGAAGGAACGGCACGGCAAGGGGAAACAAGGCTAAGGCACGGCAACGCACGGCTAGGCAATGCACGGCAAGGCAAGGAAAGGGTAACGCAAGGCAAGGCACGGTGAGGCAAGGCAAGGCTGATGCACGACAACGCACGGCTAGGCAGTGCACGGCTAGGCAAGGAAAGGGTAACGCAAGGCAAGGCACGGTGAGGCAAGGCAAGGCAAATGCACGACAACGCAAGGCTAAGCAATGAACGGAAGGCATGCAAAGAGTAACGGAAGGCAAGGAAGGCAAGGGAAAGCAAGGCAAGGCAAGAGTAACAGAAGGAACGGCACGGCAAGGGGAAACAAGGCTAAGGCACGGCAACGCACGGCTAGGCAATGCACGGCAAGGCAAGGAAAGGGTAACGCAAGGCAAGGCACGGTGAGGCAAGGCAAGGCTGATGCACGACAACGCACGGCTAGGCAGTGCACGGCTAGGCAAGGAAAGGGTAACGCAAGGCAAGGCACGGTGAGGCAAGGCAAGGCAAATGCACGACAACGCAAGGCTAAGCAATGAACGGAAGGCATGCAAAGAGTAACGGAAGGCAAGGAAGGCAAGGGAAAGCAAGGGAAGGCAAGGGCAACGAAAGGAACGTCACGATAAGGGGAAACAAAGCTAAGGCAGGACAATGCAGGGCTAGGCAATGCACGGCCAGGCAAGGAAAGGGTAACGCAAGGCAAGGCACGGTAAGGCAAGACAAGGCTAATGCACGACAACGCACGGCTAGGCAATGCACGGCCAGGCAAGGAAAGGGTAACGCAAGGCAAGGCACGGTGAGGCAAGGCAAGGCAAATGCACGACAACGCACGGCTAGGCAATGCAGGGCAAGGCAAGGAAAGGGTAACGCAAGGCAAGGCACGGTTTGGGGAGGAAGGCGCATGCACGACAACGCAAGGCTAGGCAATGCACGGAAGGCAAGCAAAGAGTAACGGAAGGCAAGGAAGGCAAGGGAAAGCAAGGGAAGGCAAGGGCAACGAAAGGAACGTCACGATAAGGGGAAACAAAGCTGAGGCAGGACAATGCAGGGCTAGGCAATGCACGGCAAGCAAGGAAAGGGTAACGCAAGGCAAAGCACGGTGAGGCAAGACAAAGCAAATGCACGACAACGCACGGCTAGGCAATGCACGGCAAGGCAAGGAAAGGGTAACGCAAGGCAAGGCACGGTCAGGCGAGGCAAGGCTAAGGCACGACAACGCAAGGCTAGGCAATGAACGGAAGGCAAGCAAAGAGTAACGGAAGGCAAGGAAGGCAAGGGAAAGCAAGGCAAGGCAAGGGTAACAGAAGGGACGGCACGGCAAGGGGAAACAAGGATAAGGAACGGCAACGCACGGCTAGGCAATGCACGGCAAGGAAAGGAAAGGGTAACGCAAGGCAAGGCACCGTTACGCGAGGCAAGGCTAAGGCACGACAACGCAAGGCTAGGCAATGCACGGAAGGCAAGCAAAGAGTAACGGAAGGCAAGGAAGGCAAGGGAATGCAAGGCAAGGCAAGGGTAACGGAAGGAACGGCACGGCAAGGGGAAACAAGGCTAAGGCACGGCAACGCACGGCTAGGCAATGCACGGCAAGGCAAGGAAAGGGTAACGCAAGGCAAGGCACTGTCAGGCGAGGCAAGGCCAAGACACGACAATACAAGGCTAGGCAATGCACGGAAGGAAAGCAAAGAGTAACGGAAGGCAATGAAAGTAAGGGAAAGCAAAGCAAGGTAAGGGTAACGCAAGGCAAGGCACGGTAAGGCAAGACAAGGCTAATGCACGACAACGCACGGCTAGGCAATTCACGGCAAGGCCAGGAAAGGGTAACGCAAGGCAAGGCACGGTGAGGCAAGGCAAGGCAAATGCACGACAACGCAAGGCTAAGCAATGAACGGAAGGCAAGCAAAGAGTAACGGAAGGCAAGGAAGGCAAGGGAAAGTAAGGGAAGGCAAGGGCAACGAAAGGAACGGCACGGTAAGGGGAAACAAAGCTAAGGCAGGACAATGCAGGGCTAGGCAATGCACGGCAAGCAAGGAAAGGGTAACGCAAGGCAAAGCACGGTGAGGCAAGACAAAGCAAATGCACGACAACGCACGGCTAGGCAATGCACGGCAAGGCAAGGAAAGGGTAACTCAAGGCAAGGCACGGTCAGGCGAGGCAAGGCTAAGGCACGACAACGCAAGGCTAGGCAATGCACGGAAGGCAAGCAAAGAGTAACGGAAGGCAAGGAAGGCAAGGGAAAGCAAGGCAAGGCAAGGGTAACAGAAGGAACGGCACGGCAAGGGGAAACAAGGCTAAGGAACGGCAACGCACGGCTAGGCAATGCACGGTAAGGCAAGGAAAGGGTAACGCAAGGCAAGGCACGGTGAGGCAAGGCAAGGCTGATGCACGACAACGCACGGCTAGGCAATGCACGGCAAGGCACGGAAAGGGTAACGCAAGGCAAGGCACGGTCAGGCGAGGCAAGGCTAAGGCACGACAACGCAAGGCTAGGCAATGCACGGCAAGGCAAGGAAAGGGTAACGCAAGGCAAGGCACGGTAAGGCGCGGCAAGGCTAAGGCACGACAACGCAAGGCTAGGCAATAAACGGAAGGCAAGCAAAGAGGAACGGAAGGCAAGGAAGGCTAGGGAAAGCAGGGAAAGGCAAGGGTAACGGAAGGAACGGCACGGTGAGGGCAAACAAGACTAAGGCACGACAACACAGGGCTAGGCAATGCAGGGCAAGGCAAGGAAATGGTAACGCAAGGCAAGGCACGGTTTGGGGAGGCAAAGCTAATGCACGACAACGCAAGGCTAGGCAGTGCACGGCTAGGCAAGGAAAGAGTAACGGAAGGAAAGGAAGGCAAGGCAAAGCAAGGCAAGGCAAGTGTAACAAAAGGCAAGGCACGGCAAGGGGAAACAAGGCTAAGGAACGGCAACGGACGGCTACGCAATGCACGGCCAGGCAAGGAAAGGGTAACGCAAGGCAAGGCACGGTAAGGCAAGACAAGGCTAATGCACGACAACGCACGGCTAGGCAATGCACGGCGAGGCAAGGAAAGGGTAACGCAAGGCAAGTCACGGTGAGGCAAGGCAAGGCAAATGAACGACAACGCACGGCTAGGCAATGCACGGCAAGGCGAGGAAAGGGTAACGCAAGGCAAGGCAGGGTGAGGCAAGGCAAGGCTGATGCACGACAACGCACGGCTAGGCAATTCACGGCAAGGCAAGGAAAGGGTAACGCAAGGCAAGGCACGGTCAGGCGAGGCAAGGCTAAGGCACGACAAC
This sequence comes from Macrotis lagotis, assembly GCF_037893015.1. Taxonomy (NCBI): domain Eukaryota; kingdom Metazoa; phylum Chordata; class Mammalia; order Peramelemorphia; family Peramelidae; genus Macrotis; species Macrotis lagotis. Next base: position 144,317 of record NW_027421977.1, read on the forward strand.
GCAAGGCTAGGCAATGCACGGAAGGCAAGCAAAGAGGAACGGAAGGCAAGGAAGGCTAGGGAAAGCAGGGAAAGGCAAGGGTAACGGAAGGAACGGCACGGTAAGGGCAAACAAGACTAAGGCACGACAACACAGGGCTAGGCAATGCAGGGCAAGGCAAGGAAATGGTAACGCAAGGCAAGGCACGGTTTGGGGAGGCAAAGCTAATGCACGACAACGCAAGGCTAGGCAGTGCACGGCTAGGCAAGGAAAGAGTAACGGAAGGAAAGGAAGGCAAGGCAAAGCAAGGCAAGGCAAGTGTAACAAAAGGCAAGGCACGGCAAGGGGAAACAAGGCTAAGGAACGGCAACGCACGGCTATGCAATGCACGGCCAGACAAGGAAAGGGTAACGCAAGGCAAGGCACGGTAAGGCAAGACAAGGCTAATGCACGACAACGCACGGCTAGGCAATGCACGGCCAGGCAAGGAAAGGGTAACGCAAGGCAAGGCACGGTGAGGGAAGGCAAGGCAAATGCACGACAACGCACGGCTGGCAATGCACGGAAAGGCAAGGAAAGTGTAACGCAAGGCAAGGCACGGTCAGGCGAGGCAAGGCTGAGGCACGACAACGCAAGGCTAGGCAATGAACGGAAGGCAAGCAAAGAGTAACGGAAGGCAAGGAAGGCAAGGGAAAGCAAGGGAAGGCAAGGGCAACGAAAGGAACGGCACGGTAAGGGGAAACAAAGCTAAGGCACGACAATGCAGGGCTAGGCAATGCACGGCAAGGCAAGGAAAGGGTAACGAAAGGCAAAGCACGGTGAGGCAAGACAAGGCAAATGCACGACAACGCACGGCTAGGCAATGCACGGCAAGGCAAGGAAAGGGTAACTCAAGGCAAGGCACGGTCAGGCGAGGCAAGGCTAAGGCACGACAACGCAAGGCTAGGCAATGCACGGAAGGCAAGCAAAAAGTAACCGAAGGCAAGGAAGGCAAGGGAAAGCAGGGGAAGGCAAGTGTAACGAAAGGAACGGCACGGTAAGGGGAAACAAGGCTAAGGCACGACAACACAGGGCTAGGCAATGCAGGGCAAGGCAAGGAAAGGGTAACGCAAGGCAAGGCACGGTTTGGGGAGGAAGGCGAATGCACGACAACGCAAGGCTAGGCAATGCACGGAAGGCAAGCAAAGAGTAACGGAAGGCAAGGAAGGCAAGGGAAAGCAAGGCAAGGCAAGGGTAACGGAAGGAACGGCACGGCAAGGGGAAACAAGGCTAAGGCACGGCAACGCACGGCTAGGCAATACACGGCAAGGCCAGGAAAGGGTAACGCAAGGCAAGGCACGGTCAGGCGAGGCAAGGCTAAGGCACGACAACGCAAGGCTAGGCAATGCACGGCAAGGCAAGGAAAGGGTAACGCAAGGCAAGGCACGGTAAGGCGCGGCAAGGCTAAGGCACGACAACGCAAGGCTAGGCAATAAACGGAAGGCAAGCAAAGAGTAACGGAAGGCAAGGAAGGCAAGGGAAAGCAGGGGAAGGCAAGGGTAACGGAAGGAACGGCACGGTAAGGGGAAACAAGGCTAGGGCACGACAACGCAGGGCTAGCCAATGCACGGCAAGGAAAGGAAAGGGTAACGCCAGGCAAGGCACCGTTACGCGAGGCAAGGCTAAGGCACGACAACGCAAGGCTAGGCAATGCACGGAAGGCAAGCAAAGAGTAACGGAAGGCAAGGAAGGCAAGGGAAAGCAAGGCAAGGCAAGGGTAACGGAAGGAACGGCACGGCAAGGGGAAACAAGGCTAAGGCACGGCAACGCACGGCTAGGCAATGCACGGCCAGGCAAGGAAAGGGTAACGCAAGGCAAGGCACTGTCAGGCGAGGGAAGGCTAAGGCACGACAACGCAAGGCTAGGCAATGCACGGAAGGCAAGCAAAGAGGAACGGAAGGCAAGGAAGGCTAGGGAAAGCAGGGAAAGGCAAGGGTAACGGAAGGAACGGCACGGTAAGGGCAAACAAGACTAAGGCACGACAACACAGGGCTAGGCAATGCAGGGCAAGGCAAGGAAATGGTAACGCAAGGCAAGGCACGGTTTGGGGAGGCAAAGCTAATGCACGACAACGCAAGGCTAGGCAGTGCACGGCTAGGCAAGGAAAGAGTAACGGAAGGAAAGGAAGGCAAGGCAAAGCAAGGCAAGGCAAGTGTAACAAAAGGCAAGGCACGGCAAGGGGAAACAAGGCTAAGGAACGGCAACGCACGGCTACGCAATGCACGGCCAGGCAAGGAAAGGGTAACGCAAGGCAAGGCACGGTAAGGCAAGACAAGGCTAATGCACGACAACGCACGGCTAGGCAATGCACGGCCAGGCAAGGAAAGGGTAACGCAAGGCAAGGCACGGTGAGGCAAGGCAAGGCAAATGCACGACAACGCACGGCTAGGCAATGCACGGCAAGGCAAGGAAAGGGTAACGCAAGGCAAGGCACGGTCAGGTGAGGCAAGGCTAAGGCACGACAACGCAAGGCTAGGCAATGAACGGAAGGCAAGCAAAGAATAACGGAAGGCAAGGAAGGCTAGGGAAAGCAGGGAAAGGCAAGGGTAACGGAAGGAACGGCACGGTAAGGGCAAACAAGACTAAGGCACGACAACACAGGGCTAGGCAATGCAGGGCAAGGCAAGGAAATGGTAACGCAAGGCAAGGCACGGTTTGGGGAGGCAAAGCTAATGCACGACAACGCAAGGCTAGGCAGTGCACGGCTAGGCAAGGAAAGAGTAACGGAAGGAAAGGAAGGCAAGGCAAAGCAAGGCAAGGCAAGTGTAACAAAAGGCAAGGCACGGCAAGGGGAAACAAGGCTAAGGAACGGCAACGCACGGCTATGCAATGCACGGCCAGGCAAGGAAAGGGTAACGCAAGGCAAGGCACGGTAAGGCAAGACAAGGCTAATGCACGACAACGCACGGCTAGGCAATGCACGGCCAGGCAAGGAAAGGGTAACGCAAGGCAAGGCACGGTGAGGGAAGGCAAGGCAAATGCACGACAACGCACGGCTAGGCAATGCACGGCAAGGCAAGGAAAGGGTAACGCAAGGCAAGGCACGGTCAGGCGAGGCAAGGCTATGGCACGACAACGCAAGGCTAGGCAATGAACGGAAGGCAAGCAAAGAGTAACGGAAGGCAAGGAAGGCAAGGGAAAGCAAGGGAAGGCAAGGGCAACGAAAGGAACGGCACGGTAAGGGGAAACAAAGCTAAGGCACGACAATGCAGGGCTAGGCAATGCACGGCAAGGCAAGGAAAGGGTAACGCAAGGCAAAGCACGGTGAGGCAAGACAAGGCAAATGCACGACAACGCACGGCTAGGCAATGCACGGCAAGGCAAGGAAAGGGTAACTCAAGGCAAGGCACGGTCAGGCGAGGCAAGGCTAAGGCACGACAACGCAAGGCTAGGCAATGCACGGAAGGCAAGCAAAGAGTAACGGAAGGCAAGGAAGGCAAGGGAAAGCAGGGGAAGGCAAGGGTAACGAAAGGAACGGCACGGTAAGGGGAAACAAGGATAAGGCACGACAAAACAGGGCTAGGCAATGCAGGGCAAGGCAAGGAAAGGGTAACGCAAGGCAAGGCACGGTTTGGGGAGGAAGGCGCATGCACGACAACGCAAGGCTAGGCAATGCACGGAAGGCAAGCAAAGAGTAACGGAAGGCAAGGAGGGCAAGGGAAAGCAAGGCAAGGCAAGGGTAACAGAAGGAACGGCACGGCAAGGGGAAACAAGGCTAAGGCACGGCAACACACGGCTAGGCAATGCACGGCAAGGCAAGGAAAGGGTAACGCAAGGCAGGGAAGGCAAGGGAATGCAAGGCAAGGCAAGGGTAACGGAAGGAACGGCACGGCAAGGGGAAACAAGGCTAAGGCACGGCAACGCACGGCTAGGCAATTCACGGCAAGGCAAGGAAAGGGTAACGCAAGGCAAGGCACTGTCAGGCGAGGCAAGGCCAAGACACGACAACGCAAGGCTAGGCAATGCACGGAAGTAAAGCAAAGAGTAACGGAAGGCAATGAAAGTAAGGGAAAGCAAAGCAAGGTAAGGGTAACGCAAGGCAAGGCACGGTAAGGCAAGACAAGGCTAATGCACGACAACGCACGGCTAGGCAATTCACGGCAAGGCAAGGAAAGGGTAACGCAAGGCAAGGCACGGTCAGGCGAGGCAAGGCTAAGGCACGACAACGCAAGGCTAGGCAATGCACGGAAGGCAAGCAAAGAGGAACGGAAGGCAAGGAAGGCTAGGGAAAGCAGGGAAAGGCAAGGGTAACGGAAGGAACGGCACGGTAAGGGCAAACAAGACTACGGCACGACAACACAGGGCTAGGCAATGCAGGGCAAGGCAAGGAAATGGTAACGCAAGGCAAGGCACGATTTGTGGAGGCAAAGCTAATGCACGACAAGGCAAGGCTAGGCAGTGCACGGCTAGGCAAGGAAAGAGTAACGGAAGGAAAGGAAGGCAAGGCAAAGCAAGGCAAGGCAAGTGTAACAAAAGGCAAGGCACGGCAAGGGGAAACAAGGCTAAGGAACGGCAACGCACGGCTACGCAATGCACGGCCAGGCAAGGAAAGGGTAACGCAAGGCAAGGCACGGTAAGGCAAGACAAGGCTAATGCACGACAACGCACGGCTAGGCAATTCACGGCAAGGCAAGGAAAGGATAACGCAAGGCAAGGCACGGTCAGGCGAGGCAAGGCTAAGGCACGACAACGCAAGGCTAGGCAATGCACGGAAGGCAAACAAAGAGTAACGGAAGGCAAGGAAGGCAAGGGAAAGCAGGGGAAGGCAATGGTAACGAAAGGAACGGCACGGTAAGGGGAAACAAGGCTAAGGCACGACAACACGGGGCTAGGCAATGCAGGGCAAGGCAAGGAAAGGGTAACGCAAGGCAAGGCACGCTTCGGGGAGGAAGGCGAATGCACGACAACGCAAGGCTAGGCAATGCACGGAAGGCAAGCAAAGAGTAACGGAAGGCAAGGAAGGCAAGGGAAAGCAAGGCAAGGCAAGAGTAACAGAAGGAACGGCACGGCAAGGGGAAACAAGGCTAAGGCACGGCAACGCACGGCTAGGCAATGCACGGCAAGGCAAGGAAAGGGTAACGCAAGGCAAGGCACGGTGAGGCAAGGCAAGGCTGATGCACGACAACGCACGGCTAGGCAATGCACGGCAAGGCAAGGAAAGGGTAACGCAAGGCAAGGCACGGTCAGGCGAGGCAAGGCTAAGGCACGACAACGCAAGGCTAGGCAATGCACGGCAAGGCAAGGAAAGGCTAACGCAAGGCAAGGCACGGTCAGGCGAGGCAAGGCTAAGGCACGACAACGCAAGGCTACGCAATGAACGGAAGGCAAGCAAAGAGTAACGGAAGGCAAGGAAGGCAAGGGAAAGCAAGGCAAGGCAAGGGTAACAGAAGGGACGGCACGGCAAGGGGAAACAAGGCTAAGGAACGGCAACGCACGGCTAGGCAATGCACGGCAAGGCAAGGAAAGGGTAACGCAAGGCAAGGCACTGTCAGGCGAGGCAAGGCCAAGACACGACAACGCAAGGCTAGGCAATGCACGGAAGGAAAGCAAAGAGTAACGGAAGGCAATGAAAGTAAGGGAAAGCAAAGCAAGGCAAGGGTAACGCAAGGCAAGGCACGGTAAGGCAAGACAAGGCTAATGCACGACAACGCACGGCTAGGCAATTCACGGCAAGGCAAGGAAAGGGTAACGCAAGGCAAGGCACGGTGAGGCAAGGCAAGGCAAATGCACGACAACGCAAGGCTAAGCAATGAACGGAAGGCAAGCAAAGAGTAACGGAAGGCAAGGAAGGCAAGGGAAAGCAAGGGAAGGCAAGGGCAACGAAAGGAACGGCACGGTAAGGGGAAACAAAGCTAAGGCAGGACAATGCAGGGCTAGGCAATGCACGGAAAGCAAGGAAAGGGTAACGCAAGGCAAAGCACGGTGAGGCAAGACAAAGCAAATGCACGACAACGCACGTCTAGGCAATGCACGGCAAGGCAAGGAAAGGGTAACTCAAGGCAAGGCACGGTCAGGCGAGGCAAGGCTAAGGCACGACAACGCAAGGCTAGGCAATGCACGGAAGGCAAGCAAAGAGTAACGGAAGGCAAGGAAGGCAAGGGAAAGCAAGGCAAGGCAAGGGTAACAGAAGGAACGGCACGGCAAGGGGAAACAAGGCTAAGGAACGGCAACGCACGGCTAGGCAATGCACGGTAAGGCAAGGAAAGGGTAACGCAAGGCAAGGCACGGTGAGGCAAGGCAAGGCTGATGCACGACAACGCACGGCTAGGCAATGCACGGCAAGGCACGGAAAGGGTAACGCAAGGCAAGGCACGGTCAGGCGAGGCAAGGCTAAGGCACGACAACGCAAGGCTAGGCAATGCACGGCAAGGCAAGGAAAGGGTAACGCAAGGCAAGGCACGGTAAGGCGCGGCAAGGCTAAGGCACGACAACGCAAGGCTAGGCAATAAACGGAAGGCAAGCAAAGAGGAACGGAAGGCAAGGAAGGCTAGGGAAAGCAGGGAAATGCAAGGGTAACGGAAGGAACGGCACGGTAAGGGCAAACAAGACTAAGGCACGACAACACAGGGCTAGGCAATGCAGGGCAAGGCAAGGAAATGGTAACGCAAGGCAAGGCACGGTTTGGGGAGGCAAAGCTAATGCACGACAACGCAAGGCTAGGCAGTGCACGGCTAGGCAAGGAAAGAGTAACGGAAGGAAAGGAAGGCAAGGCAAAGCAAGGCAAGGCAAGTGTAACAAAAGGCAAGGCACGGCCAGGGGAAACAAGGCTAAGGAACGGCAACGCACGGCTACGCAATGCACGGCCAGGCAAGGAAAGGGTAACGCAAGGCAAGGGAAGGATGTGGGAAGGCAAGGCAAATGCACGACAACGCACGGCTAGGCAATGCACGGCAAGGCAAGGAAAGGGTAACGCAAGGCAAGGCACGGTCAGGCGAGGCAAGGCTAAGGCACGACAACGCAAGGCTAGGCAATGAACGGAAGGCAAGCAAAGAGTAACGGAAGGCAAGGAAGGCAAGGGAAAGCAAGGGAAGGCAAGGGCAACGAAAGGAACGGCACGGTAAGGGGAAACAAAGCTAAGGCACGACAATGCAGGGCTAGGCAATGCACGGCAAGGCAAGGAAAGGGTAACGCAAGGCAAAGCACGGTGAGGAAAGACAAGGCAAATGCACGACAACGCACGGCTAGGCAATGCACGGCAAGGCAAGGAAAGGGTAACTCAAGGCAAGGCACGGTCAGGCGAGGCAAGGCTAAGGCACGACAACGCAAGGCTAGGCAATGCACGGAAGGCAAGCAAAGAGTAACGGAAGGCAAGGAAGGCAAGGGAAAGCAGGGGAAGGCAAGGGTAACGAAAGGAACGGCACGGTAAGGGGAAACAAGGATAAGGCACGACAACACAGGGCTAGGCAATGCAGGGCAAGGCAAGGAAAGGGTAACGCAAGGCAAGGCACGGTTTGGGGAGGAAGGCGCATGCACGACAACGCAAGGCTAGGCAATGCACGGAAGGCAAGCAAAGAGTAACGGAAGGCAAGGAAGGCAAGGGAAAGCAAGGCAAGGCAAGGGTAACAGAAGGAACGGCACGGCAAGGGGAAACAAGGCTAATGCACGGCAACACACGGCTAGGCAATGCACGGCAAGGCAAGGAACGGGTAACGCAAGGCAAGGCACGGTGAGGCAAGGCAAGGCTGATGCACGACAACGCACGGCTAGGCAATGCACGGAAAGGCAAGGAAAGGGTAACGCAAGGCAAGGCACGGTGAGGCAAGGCAAGGCAAATGCACGACAACGCACGGCTAGGCAATGCACGGCAAGGCAAGGAAAGGGTAACGCAAGGCAAGGCACGGTCAGGCGAGGCAAGGCTAAGGCACGACAACGCAAGGCTAGGCAATGCACGGAAGGCAAGCAAAGAGTAACGGAAGGCAAGGAAGGCAAGGGAATGCAAGGCAAGGCAAGGGTAACGGAAGGAACGGCATGGCAAGGGGAAACAAGGCTAAGGCACGGCAACGCACGGCTAGGCAATTCACGGCAAGGCAAGGAAAGGGTAACGCAAGGCAAGGCACTGTCAGGCGAGGCAAGGCCAAGACACGACAACGCAATGCTAGGCAATGCACGGAAGGAAAGCAAAGAGTAACGGAAGGCAATGAAAGTAAGGGAAAGCAAAGCAAGGTAAGGGTAACGCAAGGCAAGGCACGGTAAGGCAAGACAAGGCAAATGCACGACAACGCACGGCTAGGCAATTCACGGCAAGGCAAGGAAAGGGTAACGCAAGGCAAGGCACGGTCAGGCGAGGCAAGGCTAAGGCACGACAACGCAAGGCTAGGCAATGCACGGAAGGCAAGCAAAGAGGAACGGAAGGCAAGGAAGGGTAGGGAAAGCAGGGAAAGGCAAGGGTAACGGAAGGAACGGCACGGTAAGGGCAAACAAGACTACGGCACGACAACACAGGGCTAGGCAATGCAGGGCAAGGCAAGGAAATGGTAACGCAAGGCAAGGCACGATTTGGGGAGGCAAAGCTAATGCACGACAACGCAAGGCTAGGCAGTGCACGGCTAGGCAAGGAAAGAGTAACGGAAGGAAAGGAAGGCAAGGCAAAGCAAGGCAAGGCAAGTGTAACAAAAGGCAAGGCACGGCAAGGGGAAACAAGGCTAAGGAACGGCAACGCACGGCTACGCAATGCACGGCCAGGCAAGGAAAGGGTAACGCAAGGCAAGGCACGGTAAGGCAAGACAAGGCTAATGCACGACAACGCACGGCTAGGCAATTCACGGCAAGGCAAGGAAAGGGTAACGCAAGGCAAGGCACGGTCAGGCGAGGCAAGGCTAAGGCACGACAACGCAAGGCTAGGAAATGCACGGAAGGCAAACAAAGAGTAACGGAAGGCAAGGAAGGCAAGGGAAAGCAGGGGAAGGCAAGGGTAACGAAAGGAACGGCACGGTAAGGGGAAACAAGGCTAAGGCACGACAACACGGGGCTAGGCAATGCAGGGCAAGGCAAGGAAAGGGTAACGCAAGGCAAGGCACGGTTCGGGGAGGAAGGCGAATGCACGACAACGCAAGGCTAGGCAAAGCACGGAAGGCAAGCAAAGAGTAACGGAAGGCAAGGAAGGCAAGGGAAAGCAAGGCAAGGCAAGAGTAACAGAAGGAACGGCACGGCAAGGGGAAACAAGGCTAAGGCACGGCAACGCACGGCTAGGCAATGCACGGCAAGGCAAGGAAAGGGTAACGCAAGGCAAGGCACGGTGAGGCAAGGCAAGGCTGATGCACGACAACGCACGGCTAGGCAGTGCACGGCTAGGCAAGGAAAGGGTAACGCAAGGCAAGGCACGGTGAGGCAAGGCAAGGCAAATGCACGACAACGCAAGGCTAAGCAATGAACGGAAGGCATGCAAAGAGTAACGGAAGGCAAGGAAGGCAAGGGAAAGCAAGGGAAGGCAAGGGCAACGAAAGGAACGTCACGATAAGGGGAAACAAAGCTAAGGCAGGACAATGCAGGGCTAGGCAATGCACGGCAAGCAAGGAAAGGGTAACGCAAGGCAAAGCACGGTGAGGCAAGACAAAGCAAATGCACGACAACGCACGGCTAGGCAATGCACGGCAAGGCAACGAAAGGGTAACGCAAGGCAAGGCACGGTCAGGCGAGGCAAGGCTAAGGCACGACAACGCAAGGCTAGGCAATGAACGGAAGGCAAGCAAAGAGTAACGGAAGGCAAGGAAGGCAAGGGAAAGCAAGGCAAGGCAAGGGTAACAGAAGGGACGGCACGGCAAGGGGAAACAAGGATAAGGAACGGCAACGCACGGCTAGGCAATGCACGGCAAGGAAAGGAAAGGGTAACGCAAGGCAAGGCACCGTTACGCGAGGCAAGGCTAAGGCACGACAACGCAAGGCTAGGCAATGCACGGAAGGCAAGCAAAGAGTAACGGAAGGCAAGGAAGGCAAGGGAATGCAAGGCAAGGCAAGGGTAACGGAAGGAACGGCACGGCAAGGGGAAACAAGGCTAAGGCACGGCAACGCACGGCTAGGCAATGCACGGCAAGGCAAGGAAAGGGTAACGCAAGGCAAGGCACTGTCAGGCGAGGCAAGGCCAAGACACGACAATGCAAGGCTAGGCAATGCACGGAAGGAAAGCAAAGAGTAACGGAAGGCAATGAAAGTAAGGGAAAGCAAAGCAAGGTAAGGGTAACGCAAGGCAAGGCACGGTAAGGCAAGACAAGGCTAATGCACGACAACGCACGGCTAGGCAATTCACGGCAAGGCCAGGAAAGGGTAACGCAAGGCAAGGCACGGTGAGGCAAGGCAAGGCAAATGCACGACAACGCAAGGCTAAGCAATGAACGGAAGGCAAGCAAAGAGTAACGGAAGGCAAGGAAGGCAAGGGAAAGTAAGGGAAGGCAAGGGCAACGAAAGGAACGGCACGGTAAGGGGAAACAAAGCTAAGGCAGGACAATGCAGGGCTAGGCAATGCACGGCAAGCAAGGAAAGGGTAACGCAAGGCAAAGCACGGTGAGGCAAGACAAAGCAAATGCACGACAACGCACGGCTAGGCAATGCACGGCAAGGCAAGGAAAGGGTAACTCAAGGCAAGGCACGGTCAGGCGAGGCAAGGCTAAGGCACGACAACGCAAGGCTAGGCAATGCACGGAAGGCAAGCAAAGAGTAACGGAAGGCAAGGAAGGCAAGGGAAAGCAAGGCAAGGCAAGGGTAACAGAAGGAACGGCACGGCAAGGGGAAACAAGGCTAAGGAACGGCAACGCACGGCTAGGCAATGCACGGTAAGGCAAGGAAAGGGTAACGCAAGGCAAGGCACGGTGAGGCAAGGCAAGGCTGATGCACGACAACGCACGGCTAGGCAATGCACGGCAAGGCACGGAAAGGGTAACGCAAGGCAAGGCACGGTCAGGCGAGGCAAGGCTAAGGCACGACAACGTAAGGCTAGGCAATGCACGGCAAGGCAAGGAAAGGGTAACGCAAGGCAAGGCACGGTAAGGCGCGGCAAGGCTAAGGCACGACAACGCAAGGCTAGGCAATAAACGGAAGGCAAGCAAAGAGGAACGGAAGGCAAGGAAGGCTAGGGAAAGCAGGGAAAGGCAAGGGTAACGGAAGGAACGGCACGGTGAGGGCAAACAAGACTAAGGCACGACAACACAGGGCTAGGCAATGCAGGGCAAGGCAAGGAAATGGTAACGCAAGGCAAGGCACGGTTTGGGGAGGCAAAGCTAATGCACGACAACGCAAGGCTAGGCAGTGCACGGCTAGGCAAGGAAAGAGTAACGGAAGGAAAGGAAGGCAAGGCAAAGCAAGGCAAGGCAAGTGTAACAAAAGGCAAGGCAGGGCAAGGGGAAACAAGGCTAAGGAACGGCAACGGACGGCTACGCAATGCACGGCCAGGCAAGGAAAGGGTAACGCAAGGCAAGGCACGGTAAGGCAAGACAAGGCTAATGCACGACAACGCACGGCTAGGCAACGCACGGCGAGGCAAGGAAAGGGTAACGCAAGGCAAGGCACGGTGAGGCAAGGCAAGGCAAATGAACGACAACGCACGGCTAGGCAATGCACGGCACGGCGAGGAAAGGGTAACGCAAGGCAAGGCAGGGTGAGGCAAGGCAAGGCTGATGCACGACAACGCACGGCTAGGCAATTCACGGCAAGGCAAGGAAAGGGTAACGCAAGGCAAGGCACGGTCAGGCGAGGCAAGGCTAAGGCACGACAACGCAAGGCTAGGCAATGCACGGAAGGCAAGCAAAGAGGAACGGAAGGCAAGGAAGCCTAGGGAAAGCAGGGAAAGGCAAGGGTAACGGAAGGAACGGCACGGTAAGGGCAAACAAGACTAAGGCACGACAACACAGGGCTAGGCAATGCAGGGCAAGGCAAGGAAATGGTAACGGAAGGCAAGGCACGGTTTGGGGAGGCAAAGCTAATGCACGACAACGCAAGGCTAGGCAGTGCACGGCTAGGCAAGGAAAGAGTAACGGAAGGAAAGGAAGGCAAGGCAAAGCAAGGCAAGGCAAGTGTAACAAAAGGCAAGGCACGGCAAGGGGAAACAAGGCTAAGGAACGGCAACGCACGGCTATGCAATGCACGGCCAGACAAGGAAAGGGTAACGCAAGGCAAGGCACGGTAAGGCAAGACAAGGCTAATGCACGACAACGCACGGCTAGGCAATGCACGGCCAGGCAAGGAAAGGGTAACGCAAGGCAAGGCACGGTGAGGGAAGGCAAGGCAAATGCACGACAACGCACGGCTGGCAATGCACGGAAAGGCAAGGAAAGTGTAACGCAAGGCAAGGCACGGTCAGGCGAGGCAAGGCTGAGGCACGACAACGCAAGGCTAGGCAATGAACGGAAGGCAAGCAAAGAGTAACGGAAGGCAAGGAAGGCAAGGGAAAGCAAGGGAAGGCAAGGGCAACGAAAGGAACGGCACGGTAAGGGGAAACAAAGCTAAGGCACGACAATGCAGGGCTAGGCAATGCACGGCAAGGCAAGGAAAGGGTAACGCAAGGCAAAGCACGGTGAGGCAAGACAAGGCAAATGCACGACAACGCACGGCTAGGCAATGCACGGCAAGGCAAGGAAAGGGTAACTCAAGGCAAGGCACGGTCAGGCGAGGCAAGGCTAAGGCACGACAACGCAAGGCTAGGCAATGCACGGAAGGCAAGCAAAAAGTAACCGAAGGCAAGGAAGGCAAGGGAAAGCAGGGGAAGGCAAGTGTAACGAAAGGAACGGCACGGTAAGGGGAAACAAGGCTAAGGCACGACAACACAGGGCTAGGCAATGCAGGGCAAGGCAAGGAAAGGGTAACGCAAGGCAAGGCACGGTTTGGGGAGGAAGGCGAATGCACGACAACGCAAGGCTAGGCAATGCACGGAAGGCAAGCAAAGAGTAACGGAAGGCAAGGAAGGCAAGGGAAAGCAAGGCAAGGCAAGGGTAACGGAAGGAACGGCACGGCAAGGGGAAACAAGGCTAAGGCACGGCAACGCACGGCTAGGCAATACACGGCAAGGCCAGGAAAGGGTAACGCAAGGCAAGGCACGGTCAGGCGAGGCAAGGCTAAGGCACGACAACGCAAGGCTAGGCAATGCACGGCAAGGCAAGGAAAGGGTAACGCAAGGCAAGGCACTGTCAGGCGAGGCAAGGCCAAGACACGACAACGCAAGGCTAGGCAATGCACGGAAGGAAAGCAAAGAGTAACGGAAGGCAATGAAAGTAAGGGAAAGCAAAGCAAGGTAAGGGTAACGCAAGGCAAGGCACGGTAAGGCAAGACAAGGCAAATGCACGACAACGCACGGCTAGGCAATTCACGGCAAGGCAAGGAAAGGGTAACGCAAGGCAAGGCACGGTCAGGCGAGGCAAGGCTAAGGCACGACAACGCAAGGCTAGGCAATGCACGGAAGGCAAGCAAAGAGGAACGGAAGGCAAGGAAGGGTAGGGAAAGCAGGGAAAGGCAAGGGTAACGGAAGGAACGGCACGGTAAGGGCAAACAAGACTACGGCACGACAACACAGGGCTAGGCAATGCAGGGCAAGGCAAGGAAATGGTAACGCAAGGCAAGGCACGATTTGGGGAGGCAAAGCTAATGCACGACAACGCAAGGCTAGGCAGTGCACGGCTAGGCAAGGAAAGAGTAACGGAAGGAAAGGAAGGCAAGGCAAAGCAAGGCAAGGCAAGTGTAACAAAAGGCAAGGCACGGCAAGGGGAAACAAGGCTAAGGAACGGCAACGCACGGCTACGCAATGCACGGCCAGGCAAGGAAAGGGTAACGCAAGGCAAGGCACGGTAAGGCAAGACAAGGCTAATGCACGACAACGCACGGCTAGGCAATTCACGGCAAGGCAAGGAAAGGGTAACGCAAGGCAAGGCACGGTCAGGCGAGGCAAGGCTAAGGCACGACAACGCAAGGCTAGGCAATGCACGGAAGGCAAACAAAGAGTAACGGAAGGCAAGGAAGGCAAGGGAAAGCAGGGGAAGGCAAGGGTAACGAAAGGAACGGCACGGTAAGGGGAAACAAGGCTAAGGCACGACAACACGGGGCTAGGCAATGCAGGGCAAGGCAAGGAAAGGGTAACGCAAGGCAAGGCACGGTTCGGGGAGGAAGGCGAATGCACGACAACGCAAGGCTAGGCAAAGCACGGAAGGCAAGCAAAGAGTAACGGAAGGCAAGGAAGGCAAGGGAAAGCAAGGCAAGGCAAGAGTAACAGAAGGAACGGCACGGCAAGGGGAAACAAGGCTAAGGCACGGCAACGCACGGCTAGGCAATGCACGGCAAGGCAAGGAAAGGGTAACGCAAGGCAAGGCACGGTGAGGCAAGGCAAGGCTGATGCACGACAACGCACGGCTAGGCAGTGCACGGCTAGGCAAGGAAAGGGTAACGCAAGGCAAGGCACGGTGAGGCAAGGCAAGGCAAATGCACGACAACGCAAGGCTAAGCAATGAACGGAAGGCATGCAAAGAGTAACGGAAGGCAAGGAAGGCAAGGGAAAGCAAGGCAAGGCAAGAGTAACAGAAGGAACGGCACGGCAAGGGGAAACAAGGCTAAGGCACGGCAACGCACGGCTAGGCAATGCACGGCAAGGCAAGGAAAGGGTAACGCAAGGCAAGGCACGGTGAGGCAAGGCAAGGCTGATGCACGACAACGCACGGCTAGGCAGTGCACGGCTAGGCAAGGAAAGGGTAACGCAAGGCAAGGCACGGTGAGGCAAGGCAAGGCAAATGCACGACAACGCAAGGCTAAGCAATGAACGGAAGGCATGCAAAGAGTAACGGAAGGCAAGGAAGGCAAGGGAAAGCAAGGGAAGGCAAGGGCAACGAAAGGAACGTCACGATAAGGGGAAACAAAGCTAAGGCAGGACAATGCAGGGCTAGGCAATGCACGGCCAGGCAAGGAAAGGGTAACGCAAGGCAAGGCACGGTAAGGCAAGACAAGGCTAATGCACGACAACGCACGGCTAGGCAATGCACGGCCAGGCAAGGAAAGGGTAACGCAAGGCAAGGCACGGTGAGGCAAGGCAAGGCAAATGCACGACAACGCACGGCTAGGCAATGCAGGGCAAGGCAAGGAAAGGGTAACGCAAGGCAAGGCACGGTTTGGGGAGGAAGGCGCATGCACGACAACGCAAGGCTAGGCAATGCACGGAAGGCAAGCAAAGAGTAACGGAAGGCAAGGAAGGCAAGGGAAAGCAAGGGAAGGCAAGGGCAACGAAAGGAACGTCACGATAAGGGGAAACAAAGCTGAGGCAGGACAATGCAGGGCTAGGCAATGCACGGCAAGCAAGGAAAGGGTAACGCAAGGCAAAGCACGGTGAGGCAAGACAAAGCAAATGCACGACAACGCACGGCTAGGCAATGCACGGCAAGGCAAGGAAAGGGTAACGCAAGGCAAGGCACGGTCAGGCGAGGCAAGGCTAAGGCACGACAACGCAAGGCTAGGCAATGAACGGAAGGCAAGCAAAGAGTAACGGAAGGCAAGGAAGGCAAGGGAAAGCAAGGCAAGGCAAGGGTAACAGAAGGGACGGCACGGCAAGGGGAAACAAGGATAAGGAACGGCAACGCACGGCTAGGCAATGCACGGCAAGGAAAGGAAAGGGTAACGCAAGGCAAGGCACCGTTACGCGAGGCAAGGCTAAGGCACGACAACGCAAGGCTAGGCAATGCACGGAAGGCAAGCAAAGAGTAACGGAAGGCAAGGAAGGCAAGGGAATGCAAGGCAAGGCAAGGGTAACGGAAGGAACGGCACGGCAAGGGGAAACAAGGCTAAGGCACGGCAACGCACGGCTAGGCAATGCACGGCAAGGCAAGGAAAGGGTAACGCAAGGCAAGGCACTGTCAGGCGAGGCAAGGCCAAGACACGACAATACAAGGCTAGGCAATGCACGGAAGGAAAGCAAAGAGTAACGGAAGGCAATGAAAGTAAGGGAAAGCAAAGCAAGGTAAGGGTAACGCAAGGCAAGGCACGGTAAGGCAAGACAAGGCTAATGCACGACAACGCACGGCTAGGCAATTCACGGCAAGGCCAGGAAAGGGTAACGCAAGGCAAGGCACGGTGAGGCAAGGCAAGGCAAATGCACGACAACGCAAGGCTAAGCAATGAACGGAAGGCAAGCAAAGAGTAACGGAAGGCAAGGAAGGCAAGGGAAAGTAAGGGAAGGCAAGGGCAACGAAAGGAACGGCACGGTAAGGGGAAACAAAGCTAAGGCAGGACAATGCAGGGCTAGGCAATGCACGGCAAGCAAGGAAAGGGTAACGCAAGGCAAAGCACGGTGAGGCAAGACAAAGCAAATGCACGACAACGCACGGCTAGGCAATGCACGGCAAGGCAAGGAAAGGGTAACTCAAGGCAAGGCACGGTCAGGCGAGGCAAGGCTAAGGCACGACAACGCAAGGCTAGGCAATGCACGGAAGGCAAGCAAAGAGTAACGGAAGGCAAGGAAGGCAAGGGAAAGCAAGGCAAGGCAAGGGTAACAGAAGGAACGGCACGGCAAGGGGAAACAAGGCTAAGGAACGGCAACGCACGGCTAGGCAATGCACGGTAAGGCAAGGAAAGGGTAACGCAAGGCAAGGCACGGTGAGGCAAGGCAAGGCTGATGCACGACAACGCACGGCTAGGCAATGCACGGCAAGGCACGGAAAGGGTAACGCAAGGCAAGGCACGGTCAGGCGAGGCAAGGCTAAGGCACGACAACGCAAGGCTAGGCAATGCACGGCAAGGCAAGGAAAGGGTAACGCAAGGCAAGGCACGGTAAGGCGCGGCAAGGCTAAGGCACGACAACGCAAGGCTAGGCAATAAACGGAAGGCAAGCAAAGAGGAACGGAAGGCAAGGAAGGCTAGGGAAAGCAGGGAAAGGCAAGGGTAACGGAAGGAACGGCACGGTGAGGGCAAACAAGACTAAGGCACGACAACACAGGGCTAGGCAATGCAGGGCAAGGCAAGGAAATGGTAACGCAAGGCAAGGCACGGTTTGGGGAGGCAAAGCTAATGCACGACAACGCAAGGCTAGGCAGTGCACGGCTAGGCAAGGAAAGAGTAACGGAAGGAAAGGAAGGCAAGGCAAAGCAAGGCAAGGCAAGTGTAACAAAAGGCAAGGCACGGCAAGGGGAAACAAGGCTAAGGAACGGCAACGGACGGCTACGCAATGCACGGCCAGGCAAGGAAAGGGTAACGCAAGGCAAGGCACGGTAAGGCAAGACAAGGCTAATGCACGACAACGCACGGCTAGGCAATGCACGGCGAGGCAAGGAAAGGGTAACGCAAGGCAAGGCACGGTGAGGCAAGGCAAGGCAAATGAACGACAACGCACGGCTAGGCAATGCACGGCAAGGCGAGGAAAGGGTAACGCAAGGCAAGGCAGGGTGAGGCAAGGCAAGGCTGATGCACGACAACGCACGGCTAGGCAATTCACGGCAAGGCAAGGAAAGGGTAACGCAAGGCAAGGCACGGTCAGGCGAGGCAAGGCTAAGGCACGACAACGCAAGGCTAGGCAATGCACGGAAGGCAAGCAAAGAGGAACGGAAGGCAAGGAAGGCTAGGGAAAGCAGGGAAAGGCAAGGGTAACGGAAGGAACGGCACGGTAAGGGCAAACAAGACTAAGGCACGACAACACAGGGCTAGGCAATGCAGGGCAAGGCAAGGAAATGGTAACGCAAGGCAAGGCACGGTTTGGGGAGGCAAAGCTAATGCACGACAACGCAAGGCTAGGCAGTGCACGGCTAGGCAAGGAAAGAGTAACGGAAGGAAAGGAAGGCAAGGCAAAGCAAGGCAAGGCAAGTGTAACAAAAGGCAAGGCACGGCAAGGGGAAACAAGGCTAAGGAACGGCAACGCACGGCTATGCAATGCACGGCCAGACAAGGAAAGGGTAACGCAAGGCAAGGCACGGTAAGGCAAGACAAGGCTAATGCACGACAACGCACGGCTAGGCAATGCACGGCCAGGCAAGGAAAGGGTAACGCAAGGCAAGGCACGGTGAGGGAAGGCAAGGCAAATGCACGACAACGCACGGCTGGCAATGCACGGAAAGGCAAGGAAAGTGTAACGCAAGGCAAGGCACGGTCAGGCGAGGCAAGGCTGAGGCACGACAACGCAAGGCTAGGCAATGAACGGAAGGCAAGCAAAGAGTAACGGAAGGCAAGGAAGGCAAGGGAAAGCAAGGGAAGGCAAGGGCAACGAAAGGAACGGCACGGTAAGGGGAAACAAAGCTAAGGCACGACAATGCAGGGCTAGGCAATGCACGGCAAGGCAAGGAAAGGGTAACGAAAGGCAAAGCACGGTGAGGCAAGACAAGGCAAATGCACGACAACGCACGGCTAGGCAATGCACGGCAAGGCAAGGAAAGGGTAACTCAAGGCAAGGCACGGTCAGGCGAGGCAAGGCTAAGGCACGACAACGCAAGGCTAGGCAATGCACGGAAGGCAAGCAAAAAGTAACCGAAGGCAAGGAAGGCAAGGGAAAGCAGGGGAAGGCAAGTGTAACGAAAGGAACGGCACGGTAAGGGGAAACAAGGCTAAGGCACGACAACACAGGGCTAGGCAATGCAGGGCAAGGCAAGGAAAGGGTAACGCAAGGCAAGGCACGGTTTGGGGAGGAAGGCGAATGCACGACAACGCAAGGCTAGGCAATGCACGGAAGGCAAGCAAAGAGTAACGGAAGGCAAGGAAGGCAAGGGAAAGCAAGGCAAGGCAAGGGTAACGGAAGGAACGGCACGGCAAGGGGAAACAAGGCTAAGGCACGGCAACGCACGGCTAGGCAATACACGGCAAGGCCAGGAAAGGGTAACGCAAGGCAAGGCACGGTCAGGCGAGGCAAGGCTAAGGCACGACAACGCAAGGCTAGGCAATGCACGGCAAGGCAAGGAAAGGGTAACGCAAGGCAAGGCACGGTAAGGCGCGGCAAGGCTAAGGCACGACAACGCAAGGCTAGGCAATAAACGGAAGGCAAGCAAAGAGTAACGGAAGGCAAGGAAGGCAAGGGAAAGCAGGGGAAGGCAAGGGTAACGGAAGGAACGGCACGGTAAGGGGAAACAAGGCTAGGGCACGACAACGCAGGGCTAGCCAATGCACGGCAAGGAAAGGAAAGGGTAACGCCAGGCAAGGCACCGTTACGCGAGGCAAGGCTAAGGCACGACAACGCAAGGCTAGGCAATGCACGGAAGGCAAGCAAAGAGTAACGGAAGGCAAGGAAGGCAAGGGAAAGCAAGGCAAGGCAAGGGTAACGGAAGGAACGGCACGGCAAGGGGAAACAAGGCTAAGGCACGGCAACGCACGGCTAGGCAATGCACGGCCAGGCAAGGAAAGGGTAACGCAAGGCAAGGCACTGTCAGGCGAGGGAAGGCTAAGGCACGACAACGCAAGGCTAGGCAATGCACGGAAGGCAAGCAAAGAGGAACGGAAGGCAAGGAAGGCTAGGGAAAGCAGGGAAAGGCAAGGGTAACGGAAGGAACGGCACGGTAAGGGCAAACAAGACTAAGGCACGACAACACAGGGCTAGGCAATGCAGGGCAAGGCAAGGAAATGGTAACGCAAGGCAAGGCACGGTTTGGGGAGGCAAAGCTAATGCACGACAACGCAAGGCTAGGCAGTGCACGGCTAGGCAAGGAAAGAGTAACGGAAGGAAAGGAAGGCAAGGCAAAGCAAGGCAAGGCAAGTGTAACAAAAGGCAAGGCACGGCAAGGGGAAACAAGGCTAAGGAACGGCAACGCACGGCTACGCAATGCACGGCCAGGCAAGGAAAGGGTAACGCAAGGCAAGGCACGGTAAGGCAAGACAAGGCTAATGCACGACAACGCACGGCTAGGCAATGCACGGCCAGGCAAGGAAAGGGTAACGCAAGGCAAGGCACGGTGAGGCAAGGCAAGGCAAATGCACGACAACGCACGGCTAGGCAATGCACGGCAAGGCAAGGAAAGGGTAACGCAAGGCAAGGCACGGTCAGGCGAGGCAAGGCTAAGGCACGACAACGCAAGGCTAGGCAATGAACGGAAGGCAAGCAAAGAATAACGGAAGGCAAGGAAGGCTAGGGAAAGCAGGGAAAGGCAAGGGTAACGGAAGGAACGGCACGGTAAGGGCAAACAAGACTAAGGCACGACAACACAGGGCTAGGCAATGCAGGGCAAGGCAAGGAAATGGTAACGCAAGGCAAGGCACGGTTTGGGGAGGCAAAGCTAATGCACGACAACGCAAGGCTAGGCAGTGCACGGCTAGGCAAGGAAAGAGTAACGGAAGGAAAGGAAGGCAAGGCAAAGCAAGGCAAGGCAAGTGTAACAAAAGGCAAGGCACGGCAAGGGGAAACAAGGCTAAGGAACGGCAACGCACGGCTATGCAATGCACGGCCAGGCAAGGAAAGGGTAACGCAAGGCAAAGCACGGTAAGGCAAGACAAGGCTAATGCACGACAACGCACGGCTAGGCAATGCACGGCCAGGCAAGGAAAGGGTAACGCAAGGCAAGGCACGGTGAGGGAAGGCAAGGCAAATGCACGACAACGCACGGCTAGGCAATGCACGGCAAGGCAAGGAAAGGGTAACGCAAGGCAAGGCACGGTCAGGCGAGGCAAGGCTATGGCACGACAACGCAAGGCTAGGCAATGAACGGAAGGCAAGCAAAGAGTAACGGAAGGCAAGGAAGGCAAGGGAAAGCAAGGGAAGGCAAGGGCAACGAAAGGAACGGCACGGTAAGGGGAAACAAAGCTAAGGCACGACAATGCAGGGCTAGGCAATGCACGGCAAGGCAAGGAAAGGGTAACGCAAGGCAAAGCACGGTGAGGCAAGACAAGGCAAATGCACGACAACGCACGGCTAGGCAATGCACGGCAAGGCAAGGAAAGGGTAACTCAAGGCAAGGCACGGTCAGGCGAGGCAAGGCTAAGGCACGACAACGCAAGGCTAGGCAATGCACGGAAGGCAAGCAAAGAGTAACGGAAGGCAAGGAAGGCAAGGGAAAGCAGGGGAAGGCAAGGGTAACGAAAGGAACGGCACGGTAAGGGGAAACAAGGATAAGGCACGACAAAACAGGGCTAGGCAATGCAGGGCAAGGCAAGGAAAGGGTAACGCAAGGCAAGGCACGGTTTGGGGAGGAAGGCGCATGCACGACAACGCAAGGCTAGGCAATGCACGGAAGGCAAGCAAAGAGTAACGGAAGGCAAGGAAGGCAAGGGAAAGCAATGCAAGGCAAGGGTAACAGAAGGAACGGCACGGCAAGGGGAAACAAGGCTAAGGCACGGCAACACACGGCTAGGCAATGCACGGCAAGGCAAGGAAAGGGTAACGCAAGGCGCAAGGCAAGGGTAAGGGAAGGCAAGGGAATGCAAGGCAAGGCAAGGGTAACGGAAGGAACGGCACGGCAAGGGGAAACAAGGCTAAGGCACGGCAACGCACGGCTAGGCAATTCACGGCAAGGCAAGGAAAGGGTAACGCAAGGCAAGGCACTGTCAGGCGAGGCAAGGCCAAGACACGACAACGCAAGGCTAGGCAATGCACGGAAGTAAAGCAAAGAGTAACGGAAGGCAATGAAAGTAAGGGAAAGCAAAGCAAGGTAAGGGTAACGCAAGGCAAGGCACGGTAAGGCAAGACAAGGCTAATGCACGACAACGCACGGCTAGGCAATTGACGGCAAGGCAAGGAAAGGGTAACGCAAGGCAAGGCACGGTCAGGCGAGGCAAGGCTAAGGCACGACAACGCAAGGCTAGGCAATGCACGGAAGGCAAGCAAAGAGGAACGGAAGGCAAGGAAGGCTAGGGAAAGCAGGGAAAGGCAAGGGTAACGGAAGGAACGGCACGGTAAGGGCAAACAAGACTACGGCACGACAACACAGGGCTAGGCAATGCAGGGCAAGGCAAGGAAATGGTAACGCAAGGCAAGGCACGATTTGTGGAGGCAAAGCTAATGCACGACAAGGCAAGGCTAGGCAGTGCACGGCTAGGCAAGGAAAGAGTAACGGAAGGAAAGGAAGGCAAGGCAAAGCAAGGCAAGGCAAGTGTAACAAAAGGCAAGGCACGGCAAGGGGAAACAAGGCTAAGGAACGGCAACGCACGGCTACGCAATGCACGGCCAGGCAAGGAAAGGGTAACGCAAGGCAAGGCACGGTAAGGCAAGACAAGGCTAATGCACGACAACGCACGGCTAGGCAATTCACGGCAAGGCAAGGAAAGGATAACGCAAGGCAAGGCACGGTCAGGCGAGGCAAGGCTAAGGCACGACAACGCAAGGCTAGGCAATGCACGGAAGGCAAACAAAGAGTAACGGAAGGCAAGGAAGGCAAGGGAAAGCAGGGGAAGGCAATGGTAACGAAAGGAACGGCACGGTAAGGGGAAACAAGGCTAAGGCACGACAACACGGGGCTAGGCAATGCAGGGCAAGGCAAGGAAAGGGTAACGCAAGGCAAGGCACGCTTCGGGGAGGAAGGCGAATGCACGACAACGCAAGGCTAGGCAATGCACGGAAGGCAAGCAAAGAGTAACGGAAGGCAAGGAAGGCAAGGGAAAGCAAGGCAAGGCAAGAGTAACAGAAGGAACGGCACGGCAAGGGGAAACAAGGCTAAGGCACGGCAACGCACGGCTAGGCAATGCACGGCAAGGCAAGGAAAGGGTAACGCAAGGCAAGGCACGGTGAGGCAAGGCAAGGCTGATGCACGACAACGCACGGCTAGGCAATGCACGGCAAGGCAAGGAAAGGGTAACGCAAGGCAAGGCACGGTCAGGCGAGGCAAGGCTAAGGCACGACAACGCAAGGCTAGGCAATGCACGGCAAGGCAAGGAAAGGCTAACGCAAGGCAAGGCACGGTCAGGCGAGGCAAGGCTAAGGCACGACAACGCAAGGCTACGCAATGAACGGAAGGCAAGCAAAGAGTAACGGAAGGCAAGGAAGGCAAGGGAAAGCAAGGCAAGGCAAGGGTAACAGAAGGGACGGCACGGCAAGGGGAAACAAGGCTAAGGAACGGCAACGCACGGCTAGGCAATGCACGGCAAGGCAAGGAAAGGGTAACGCAAGGCAAGGCACTGTCAGGCGAGGCAAGGCCAAGACACGACAACGCAAGGCTAGGCAATGCACGGAAGGAAAGCAAAGAGTAACGGAAGGCAATGAAAGTAAGGGAAAGCAAAGCAAGGCAAGGGTAACGCAAGGCAAGGCACGGTAAGGCAAGACAAGGCTAATGCACGACAACGCACGGCTAGGGAATTCACGGCAAGGCAAGGAAAGGGTAACGCAAGGCAAGGCACGGTGAGGCAAGGCAAGGCAAATGCACGACAACGCAAGGCTAAGCAATGAACGGAAGGCAAGCAAAGAGTAACGGAAGGCAAGGAAGGCAAGGGAAAGCAAGGGAAGGCAAGGGCAACGAAAGGAACGGCACGGTAAGGGGAAACAAAGCTAAGGCAGGACAATGCAGGGCTAGGCAATGCACGGAAAGCAAGGAAAGGGTAACGCAAGGCAAAGCACGGTGAGGCAAGACAAAGCAAATGCACGACAACGCACGTCTAGGCAATGCACGGCAAGGCAAGGAAAGGGTAACTCAAGGCAAGGCACGGTCAGGCGAGGCAAGGCTAAGGCACGACAACGCAAGGCTAGGCAATGCACGGAAGGCAAGCAAAGAGTAACGGAAGGCAAGGAAGGCAAGGGAAAGCAAGGCAAGGCAAGGGTAACAGAAGGAACGGCACGGCAAGGGGAAACAAGGCTAAGGAACGGCAACGCACGGCTAGGCAATGCACGGTAAGGCAAGGAAAGGGTAACGCAAGGCAAGGCACGGTGAGGCAAGGCAAGGCTGATGCACGACAACGCACGGCTAGGCAATGCACGGCAAGGCACGGAAAGGGTAACGCAAGGCAAGGCACGGTCAGGCGAGGCAAGGCTAAGGCACGACAACGCAAGGCTAGGCAATGCACGGCAAGGCAAGGAAAGGGTAACGCAAGGCAAGGCACGGTAAGGCGCGGCAAGGCTAAGGCACGACAACGCAAGGCTAGGCAATAAACGGAAGGCAAGCAAAGAGGAACGGAAGGCAAGGAAGGCTAGGGAAAGCAGGGAAATGCAAGGGTAACGGAAGGAACGGCACGGTAAGGGCAAACAAGACTAAGGCACGACAACACAGGGCTAGGCAATGCAGGGCAAGGCAAGGAAATGGTAACGCAAGGCAAGGCACGGTTTGGGGAGGCAAAGCTAATGCACGACAACGCAAGGCTAGGCAGTGCACGGCTAGGCAAGGAAAGAGTAACGGAAGGAAAGGAAGGCAAGGCAAAGCAAGGCAAGGCAAGTGTAACAAAAGGCAAGGCACGGCCAGGGGAAACAAGGCTAAGGAACGGCAACGCACGGCTACGCAATGCACGGCCAGGCAAGGAAAGGGTAACGCAAGGCAAGGCACGGTGAGGGAAGGCAAGGCAAATGCACGACAACGCACGGCTAGGCAATGCACGGCAAGGCAAGGAAAGGGTAACGCAAGGCAAGGCACGGTCAGGCGAGGCAAGGCTAAGGCACGACAACGCAAGGCTAGGCAATGAACGGAAGGCAAGCAAAGAGTAACGGAAGGCAAGGAAGGCAAGGGAAAGCAAGGGAAGGCAAGGGCAACGAAAGGAACGGCACGGTAAGGGGAAACAAAGCTAAGGCACGACAATGCAGGGCTAGGCAATGCACGGCAAGGCAAGGAAAGGGTAACGCAAGGCAAAGCACGGTGAGGAAAGACAAGGCAAATGCACGACAACGCACGGCTAGGCAATGCACGGCAAGGCAAGGAAAGGGTAACTCAAGGCAAGGCACGGTCAGGCGAGGCAAGGCTAAGGCACGACAACGCAAGGCTAGGCAATGCACGGAAGGCAAGCAAAGAGTAACGGAAGGCAAGGAAGGCAAGGGAAAGCAGGGGAAGGCAAGGGTAACGAAAGGAACGGCACGGTAAGGGGAAACAAGGATAAGGCACGACAACACAGGGCTAGGCAATGCAGGGCAAGGCAAGGAAAGGGTAACGCAAGGCAAGGCACGGTTTGGGGAGGAAGGCGCATGCACGACAACGCAAGGCTAGGCAATGCACGGAAGGCAAGCAAAGAGTAACGGAAGGCAAGGAAGGCAAGGGAAAGCAAGGCAAGGCAAGGGTAACAGAAGGAACGGCACGGCAAGGGGAAACAAGGCTAAGGCACGGCAACACACGGCTAGGCAATGCACGGCAAGGCAAGGAACGGGTAACGCAAGGCAAGGCACGGTGAGGCAAGGCAAGGCTGATGCACGACAACGCACGGCTAGGCAATGCACGGCAAGGCAAGGAAAGGGTAACGCAAGGCAAGGCACGGTGAGGCAAGGCAAGGCAAATGCACGACAACGCACGGCTAGGCAATGCACGGCAAGGCAAGGAAAGGGTAACGCAAGGCAAGGCACGGTCAGGCGAGGCAAGGCTAAGGCACGACAACGCAAGGCTAGGCAATGCACGGAAGGCAAGCAAAGAGTAACGGAAGGCAAGGAAGGCAAGGGAATGCAAGGCAAGGCAAGGGTAACGGAAGGAACGGCATGGCAAGGGGAAACAAGGCTAAGGCACGGCAACGCACGGCTAGGCAATTCACGGCAAGGCAAGGAAAGGGTAACGCAAGGCAAGGCACTGTCAGGCGAGGCAAGGCCAAGACACGACAACGCAAGGCTAGGCAATGCACGGAAGGAAAGCAAAGAGTAACGGAAGGCAATGAAAGTAAGGGAAAGCAAAGCAAGGTAAGGGTAACGCAAGGCAAGGCACGGTAAGGCAAGACAAGGCAAATGCACGACAACGCACGGCTAGGCAATTCACGGCAAGGCAAGGAAAGGGTAACGCAAGGCAAGGCACGGTCAGGCGAGGCAAGGCTAAGGCACGACAACGCAAGGCTAGGCAATGCACGGAAGGCAAGCAAAGAGGAACGGAAGGCAAGGAAGGGTAGGGAAAGCAGGGAAAGGCAAGGGTAACGGAAGGAACGGCACGGTAAGGGCAAACAAGACTACGGCACGACAACACAGGGCTAGGCAATGCAGGGCAAGGCAAGGAAATGGTAACGCAAGGCAAGGCACGATTTGGGGAGGCAAAGCTAATGCACGACAACGCAAGGCTAGGCAGTGCACGGCTAGGCAAGGAAAGAGTAACGGAAGGAAAGGAAGGCAAGGCAAAGCAAGGCAAGGCAAGTGTAACAAAAGGCAAGGCACGGCAAGGGGAAACAAGGCTAAGGAACGGCAACGCACGGCTACGCAATGCACGGCCAGGCAAGGAAAGGGTAACGCAAGGCAAGGCACGGTAAGGCAAGACAAGGCTAATGCACGACAACGCACGGCTAGGCAATTCACGGCAAGGCAAGGAAAGGGTAACGCAAGGCAAGGCACGGTCAGGCGAGGCAAGGCTAAGGCACGACAACGCAAGGCTAGGAAATGCACGGAAGGCAAACAAAGAGTAACGGAAGGCAAGGAAGGCAAGGGAAAGCAGGGGAAGGCAAGGGTAACGAAAGGAACGGCACGGTAAGGAAGGCGAATGCACGACAACGCAAGGCTAGGCAATGCACGGAAGGCAAGCAAAGAGTAACGGAAGGCAAGGAAGGCAAGGGAAAGCAAGGCAAGGCAAGGGTAACGGAAGGAACGGCACGGCAAGGGGAAACAAGGCTAAGGCACGGCAACGCACGGCTAGGCAATACACGGCAAGGCAAGGAAAGGGTAACGCAAGGCAAGGCACGGTCAGGCGAGGCAAGGCTAAGGCACGACAACGCAAGGCTAGGCAATGCACGGCCAGGCAAGGAAAGGGTAACGCAAGGCAAGGCACTGTCAGGCGAGGCAAGGCTAAGGCACGACAACGCAAGGCTAGGCAATGCACGGAAGGCAAGCAAAGAGGAACGGAAGGCAAGGAAGGCTAGGGAAAGCAGGGAAAGGCAAGGGTAACGGAAGGAACGGCACGGTAAGGGCAAACAAGACTAAGGCACGACAACACAGGGCTAGGCAATGCAGGGCAAGGCAAGGAAATGGTAACGCAAGGCAAGGCACGGTTTGGGGAGGCAAAGCTAATGCACGACAACGCAAGGCTAGGCAGTGCACGGCTAGGCAAGGAAAGAGTAACGGAAGGAAAGGAAGGCAAGGCAAAGCAAGGCAAGGCAAGTGTAACAAAAGGCAAGGCACGGCAAGGGGAAACAAGGCTAAGGAACGGCAACGCACGGCTACGCAATGCACGGCCAGGCAAGGAAAGGGTAACGCAAGGCAAGGCACGGTAAGGCAAGACAAGGCTAATGCACGACAACGCACGGCTAGGCAATGCACGGCCAGGCAAGGAAAGGGTAACGCAAGGCAAGGCACGGTGAGGCAAGGCAAGGCAAATGCACGACAACGCACGGCTAGGCAATGCACGGCAAGGCAAGGAAAGGGTAACGCAAGGCAAGGCACGGTCAGGCGAGGCAAGGCTAAGGCACGACAACGCAAGGCTAGGCAATGAACGGAAGGCAAGCAAAGAATAACGGAAGGCAAGGAAGGCTAGGGAAAGCAGGGAAAGGCAAGGGTAACGGAAGGAACGGCACGGTAAGGGCAAACAAGACTAAGGCACGACAACACAGGGCTAGGCAATGCAGGGCAAGGCAAGGAAATGGTAACGCAAGGCAAGGCACGGTTTGGGGAGGCAAAGCTAATGCACGACAACGCAAGGCTAGGCAGTGCACGGCTAGGCAAGGAAAGAGTAACGGAAGGAAAGGAAGGCAAGGCAAAGCAAGGCAAGGCAAGTGTAACAAAAGGCAAGGCACGGCAAGGGGAAACAAGGCTAAGGAACGGCAACGCACGGCTATGCAATGCACGGCCAGGCAAGGAAAGGGTAACGCAAGGCAAGGCACGGTAAGGCAAGACAAGGCTAATGCACGACAACGCACGGCTAGGCAATGCACGGCCAGGCAAGGAAAGGGTAACGCAAGGCAAGGCACGGTGAGGGAAGGCAAGGCAAATGCACGACAACGCACGGCTAGGCAATGCACGGCAAGGCAAGGAAAGGGTAACGCAAGGCAAGGCACGGTCAGGCGAGGCAAGGCTAAGGCACGACAACGCAAGGCTAGGCAATGAACGGAAGGCAAGCAAAGAGTAACGGAAGGCAAGGAAGGCAAGGGAAAGCAAGGGAAGGCAAGGGCAACGAAAGGAACGGCACGGTAAGGGGAAACAAAGCTAAGGCACGACAATGCAGGGCTAGGCAATGCACGGCAAGGCAAGGAAAGGGTAACGCAAGGCAAAGCACGGTGAGGCAAGATAAGGCAAATGCACGACAACGCACGGCTAGGCAATGCACGGCAAGGCAAGGAAAGTGTAACTCAAGGCAAGGCACGGTCAGGCGAGGCAAGGCTAAGGCACGACAACGCAAGGCTAGGCAATGCACGGAAGGCAAGCAAAGAGGAACGGAAGGCAAGGAAGGCTAGGGAAAGCAGGGAAAGGCAAGGGTAACGGAAGGAACGGCACGGCAAGGGGAAACAAGGCTAAGGCAGGGCAACGCACGGCTAGGCAATAAACGGCAAGGCAAGGAAAGGGTAACGCAAGGCAAGGCACGGTCAGGCGAGTCAAGGCTAAGGCACGACAACGCAAGGCTAGGCAATGCACGGCAAGGCAAGGAAAGGGTAACGCAAGGCAAGGCACGGTAAGGCGCGGCAAGGCTAAGGCACGACAACGCAAGGCTAGGCAATAAACGGAAGGCAAGCAAAGAGTAACGGAAGGCAAGGAAGGCAAGGGAAAGCAGGGGAAGGCAAGGGTAACGGAAGGAACGGCACGGTAAGGGGAAACAAGGCTAAGGCACGACAACGCAGGGCTAGCCAATGCACGGCAAGGAAAGGAAAGGGTAACGCCAGGCAAGGCACCGTTACGCGAGGCAAGGCTAAGGCACGACAACGCAAGGCTAGGCAATGCACGGAAGGCAAGCAAAGAGTAACGGAAGGCAAGGAAGGCAAGGGAAAGCAAGGCAAGGCAAGGGTAACGGAAGGAACGGCACGGCAAGGGGAAACAAGGCTAAGGCACGGCAACGCACGGCTAGGCAATGCACGGCAAGGCAAGGAAAGGGTAACGCAAGGCAAGGCACTGTCAGGCGAGGCAAGGCTAAGGCACGACAACTCAAGGCTAGGCAATGCACGGAAGGCAAGCAAAGAGGAACGGAAGGCAAGGAAGGCTAGGGAAAGCAGGGAAAGGCAAGGGTAACGGAAGGAACGGCACGGTAAGGGCAAACAAGACTAAGGCACGACAACACAGGGCTAGGCAATGCAGGGCAAGGCAAGGAAATGGTAACGCAAGGCAAGGCACGGTTTGGGGAGGCAAAGCTAATGCACGACAACGCAAGGCTAGGCAGTGCACGGCTAGGCAAGGAAAGAGTAACGGAAGGAAAGGAAGGCAAGGCAAAGCAAGGCAAGGCAAGTGTAACAAAAGGCAAGGCACGGCAAGGGGAAACAAGGCTAAGGAACGGCAACGCACGGCTACGCAATGCACGGCCAGGCAAGGAAAGGGTAACGCAAGGCAAGGCACGGTAAGGCAAGACAAGGCTAATGCACGACAACGCACGGCTAGGCAATGCACGGCCAGGCAAGGAAAGGGTAACGCAAGGCAAGGCACGGTGAGGCAAGGCAAGGCAAATGCACGACAACGCACGGCTAGGCAATGCACGGCAAGGCAAGGAAAGGGTAACGCAAGGCAAGGCACGGTCAGGCGAGGCAAGGCTAAGGCACGACAACGCAAGTCTAGGCAATGCACGGAAGGCAAGCAAAGAGTAACGGAAGGCAAGGAAGGCAAGGGAAAGCAGGGGAAGGCAAGGGTAACGAAAGGAACGGCACGGTAAGGGGAAACAAGGCTAAGGCACGAAAACACAGGGCTATGCAATGCAGGGCAAGGCAAGGAAAGGGTAACGCAAGGCAAGGCACGGTTTGAGGAGGAAGACGAATGCACGACATCGCAAGGCTAGGCAATGCACGGAAGGCAAGCAAAGAGTAACGGAAGGCAAGGAAGGAAAGGGAAAGCAAGGCAAGGCAAGGGTAACAGAAGGAACGGCACGGCAAGGGCAAACAAGGCTAAGGCACGGCAACGCACGGCTAGGCAATGCACGGCAAGGCAAGGAAAGGGTAACGCAAGGCAAGGCACGGTGAGGCAAGGCAAGGCTGATGCACGACAACGCACGGCTAGGCAATGCAGGGCAAGGCAAGGAAAGGGTAACGCAAGGCAGGGCACGGTCAGGCGAGGCAAGGCTAAGGCACGACAACGCAAGGCTAGGCAATGCACGGCAAGGCAAGGAAAGGGTAACGCAAGGCAAGGCACGGTAAGGCGCGGCAAGGCTAAGGCACGACAACGCAAGGCTAGGCAATAAACGGAAGGCAAGCAAAGAGTAACGGAAGGCAAGGAAGGCAAGGGAAAGCAGGGGAAGGCAAGGGTAACGGAAGGAACGGCACGGTAAGGGGAAACAAGGCTAAGGCACGACAACGCAGGGCTAGCCAATGCACGGCAAGGAAAGGAAAGGGTAACGCAAGGCAAGGCACCGTTACGCGAGGCAAGGCTAAGGCACGAAAACGCAAGGCCAGGCAATGCACGGAAGGCAAGCAAAGAGTAACGGAAGGCAAGGAAGGCAAGGGAAAGCAAGGCAAGGCAAGGGTAACGGAAGGAACGGCACGGCAAGGGGAAACAAGGCTAAGGCACGGCAACGCACGGCTAGGCAATACACGGCAAGGCAAGGAAAGGGTAACGCAAGGCAAGGCACTGTCAGGCGAGGCAAGGCTAAGGCACGACAACGCAAGGCTAGGCAATGCACGGAAGGAAAGCAAAGAGTAACGGAAGGCAATGAAAGTAAGGGAAAGCAAAGCAAGGTAAGGGTAACGCAAGGCAAGGCACGGTGAGGCAAGGCAAGGCGGATGCACGACAATGCACGGCTAGGCAATGCACGGCCAGGCAAGGAAAGGGTAACGCAAGGCAAGACACGGTCAGGCGAGGCAAGGCTAAGGCACGACAACGCAAGGCTAGGCAATGCACGGAAGGCAAGCAAAGAGGAACGGAAGGCAAGGAAGGCTAGGGAAAGCAGGGAAAGGCAAGGGTAACGGAAGGAACGGCACGGTAAGGGCAAACAAGACTAAGGCACGACAACACAGGGCTAGGCAATGCAGGGCAAGGCAAGGAAATGGTAACGCAAGGCAAGGCACGGTTTGGGGAGGCAAAGCTAATGCACGACAACGCAAGGCTAGGCAGTGCACGGCTAGGCAAGGAAAGAGTAACGGAAGGAAAGGAAGGCAAGGCAAAGCAAGGCAAGGCAAGTGTAACAAAAGGCAAGGCACGGCAAGGGGAAACAAGGCTAAGGAACGGCAACGCACGGCTACGCAATGCACGGCCAGGCAAGGAAAGGGTAACGCAAGGCAAGGCACGGTAAGGCAAGACAAGGCTAATGCACGACAACGCACGGCTAGGCAATGCACGGCCAGGCAAGGAAAGGGTAACGCAAGGCAAGGCACGGTGAGGCAAGGCAAGGCAAATGCACGACAACGCACGGCTAGGCAATGCACGGCAAGGCAAGGAAAGGGTAACGCAAGGCAAGGCACGGTCAGGCGAGGCAAGGCTAAGGCACGACAACGCAAGTCTAGGCAATGCACGGAAGGCAAGCAAAGAGTAACGGAAGGCAAGGAAGGCAAGGGAAAGCAGGGGAAGGCAAGGGTAACGAAAGGAACGGCACGGTAAGGGGAAACAAGGCTAAGGCACGAAAACACAGGGCTATGCAATGCAGGGCAAGGCAAGGAAAGGGTAACGCAAGGCAAGGCACGGTTTGAGGAGGAAGACGAATGCACGACATCGCAAGGCTAGGCAATGCACGGAAGGCAAGCAAAGAGTAACGGAAGGCAAGGAAGGAAAGGGAAAGCAAGGCAAGGCAAGGGTAACAGAAGGAACGGCACGGCAAGGGCAAACAAGGCTAAGGCACGGCAACGCACGGCTAGGCAATGCACGGCAAGGCAAGGAAAGGGTAACGCAAGGCAAGGCACGGTGAGGCAAGGCAAGGCTGATGCACGACAACGCACGGCTAGGCAATGCAGGGCAAGGCAAGGAAAGGGTAACGCAAGGCAGGGCACGGTCAGGCGAGGCAAGGCTAAGGCACGACAACGCAAGGCTAGGCAATGCACGGCAAGGCAAGGAAAGGGTAACGCAAGGCAAGGCACGGTAAGGCGCGGCAAGGCTAAGGCACGACAACGCAAGGCTAGGCAATAAACGGAAGGCAAGCAAAGAGTAACGGAAGGCAAGGAAGGCAAGGGAAAGCAGGGGAAGGCAAGGGTAACGGAAGGAACGGCACGGTAAGGGGAAACAAGGCTAAGGCACGACAACGCAGGGCTAGCCAATGCACGGCAAGGAAAGGAAAGGGTAACGCAAGGCAAGGCACCGTTACGCGAGGCAAGGCTAAGGCACGAAAACGCAAGGCCAGGCAATGCACGGAAGGCAAGCAAAGAGTAACGGAAGGCAAGGAAGGCAAGGGAAAGCAAGGCAAGGCAAGGGTAACGGAAGGAACGGCACGGCAAGGGGAAACAAGGCTAAGGCACGGCAACGCACGGCTAGGCAATACACGGCAAGGCAAGGAAAGGGTAACGCAAGGCAAGGCACTGTCAGGCGAGGCAAGGCTAAGGCACGACAACGCAAGGCTAGGCAATGCACGGAAGGAAAGCAAAGAGTAACGGAAGGCAATGAAAGTAAGGGAAAGCAAAGCAAGGTAAGGGTAACGCAAGGCAAGGCACGGTGAGGCAAGGCAAGGCGGATGCACGACAATGCACGGCTAGGCAATGCACGGCCAGGCAAGGAAAGGGTAACGCAAGGCAAGACACGGTCAGGCGAGGCAAGGCTAAGGCACGACAACGCAAGGCTAGGCAATGCACGGAAGGCAAGCAAAGAGGAACGGAAGGCAAGGAAGGCTAGGGAAAGCAGGGAAAGGCAAGGGTAACGGAAGGAACGGCACGGTAAGGGCAAACAAGACTAAGGCACGACAACACAGGGCTAGGCAATGCAGGGCAAGGCAAGGAAATGGTAACGCAAGGCAAGGCACGGTTTGGGGAGGCAAAGCTAATGCACGACAACGCAAGGCTAGGCAGTGCACGGCTAGGCAAGGAAAGAGTAACGGAAGGAAAGGAAGGCAAGGCAAAGCAAGGCAAGGCAAGTGTAACAAGAGGCAAGGCACGGCAAGGGGAAACAAGGCTAAGGAACGGCAACGCACGGCTATGCAATGCACGGCCAGGCAAGGAAAGGGTAACGCAAGGCAAGGCACGGTAAGGCAAGACAAGGCTAATGCACGACAACGCACGGCTAGGCAATGCACGGCCAGGCAAGGAAAGGGTAACGCAAGGCAAGGCACGGTGAGGGAAGGCAAGGCAAATGCACGACAACGCACGGCTAGGCAATGCACGGCAAGGCAAGGAAAGGGTAACGCAAGGCAAGGCACGGTCAGGCGAGGCAAGGCTAAGGCACGACAACGCAAGGCTAGGCAATGAACGGAAGGCAAGCAAAGAGTAACGGAAGGCAAGGAAGGCAAGGGAAAGCAAGGGAAGGCAAGGGCAACGAAAGGAACGGCACGGTAAGGGGAAACAAAGCTAAGGCACGACAATGCAGGGCTAGGCAATGCACGGCAAGGCAAGGAAAGGGTAACGCAAGGCAAAGCACGGTGAGGCAAGATAAGGCAAATGCACGACAACGCACGGCTAGGCAATGCACGGCAAGGCAAGGAAAGGGTAACTCAAGGCAAGGCACGGTCAGGCGAGGCAAGGCTAAGGCACGACAACGCAAGGCTAGGCAATGCACGGAAGGCAAGCAAAGAGTAACGGAAGGCAAGGAAGGCAAGGGAAAGCAGGGGAAGGCAAGTGTAACGAAAGGAACGGCACGGTAAGGGGAAACAAGGCTAAGGCACGACAACACAGGGCTAGGCAATGCAGGGCAAGGCAAGGAAAGGGTAACGCAAGGCAAGGCACGGTTTGGGGAGGAAGGCGAATGCACGACAACGCAAGGCTAGGCAATGCACGGAAGGCAAGCAAAGAGTAACGGAAGGCAAGGAAGGCAAGGGAAAGCAAGGCAAGGCAAGGGTAACGGAAGGAACGGCACGGCAAGGGGAAACAAGGCTAAGGCAGGGCAACGCACGGCTAGGCAATACACGGCAAGGCAAGGAAAGGGTAACGCAAGGCAAGGCACGGTCAGGCGAGTCAAGGCTAAGGCACGACAACGCAAGGCTAGGCAATGCACGGCAAGGCAAGGAAAGGGTAACGCAAGGCAAGGCACGGTAAGGCGCGGCAAGGCTAAGGCACGACAACGCAAGGCTAGGCAATAAACGGAAGGCAAGCAAAGAGTAACGGAAGGCAAGGAAGGCAAGGGAAAGCAGGGGAAGGCAAGGGTAACGGAAGGAACGGCACGGTAAGGGGAAACAAGGCTAAGGCACGACAACGCAGGGCTAGCCAATGCACGGCAAGGAAAGGAAAGGGTAACGCCAGGCAAGGCACCGTTACGCGAGGCAAGGCTAAGGCACGACAACGCAAGGCTAGGCAATGCACGGAAGGCAAGCAAAGAGTAACGGAAGGCAAGGAAGGCAAGGGAAAGCAAGGCAAGGCAAGGGTAACGGAAGGAACGGCACGGCAAGGGGAAACAAGGCTAAGGCACGGCAACGCACGGCTAGGCAATGCACGGCAAGGCAAGGAAAGGGTAACGCAAGGCAAGGCACTGTCAGGCGAGGCAAGGCTAAGGCACGACAACTCAAGGCTAGGCAATGCACGGAAGGCAAGCAAAGAGGAACGGAAGGCAAGGAAGGCTAGGGAAAGCAGGGAAAGGCAAGGGTAACGGAAGGAACGGCACGGTAAGGGCAAACAAGACTAAGGCACGACAACACAGGGCTAGGCAATGCAGGGCAAGGCAAGGAAATGGTAACGCAAGGCAAGGCACGGTTTGGGGAGGCAAAGCTAATGCACGACAACGCAAGGCTAGGCAGTGCACGGCTAGGCAAGGAAAGAGTAACGGAAGGAAAGGAAGGCAAGGCAAAGCAAGGCAAGGCAAGTGTAACAAAAGGCAAGGCACGGCAAGGGGAAACAAGGCTAAGGAACGGCAACGCACGGCTACGCAATGCACGGCCAGGCAAGGAAAGGGTAACGCAAGGCAAGGCACGGTAAGGCAAGACAAGGCTAATGCACGACAACGCACGGCTAGGCAATGCACGGCCAGGCAAGGAAAGGGTAACGCAAGGCAAGGCACGGTGAGGCAAGGCAAGGCAAATGCACGACAACGCACGGCTAGGCAATGCACGGCAAGGCAAGGAAAGGGTAACGCAAGGCAAGGCACGGTCAGGCGAGGCAAGGCTAAGGCACGACAACGCAAGTCTAGGCAATGCACGGAAGGCAAGCAAAGAGTAACGGAAGGCAAGGAAGGCAAGGGAAAGCAGGGGAAGGCAAGGGTAACGAAAGGAACGGCACGGTAAGGGGAAACAAGGCTAAGGCACGAAAACACAGGGCTATGCAATGCAGGGCAAGGCAAGGAAAGGGTAACGCAAGGCAAGGCACGGTTTGAGGAGGAAGACGAATGCACGACATCGCAAGGCTAGGCAATGCACGGAAGGCAAGCAAAGAGTAACGGAAGGCAAGGAAGGAAAGGGAAAGCAAGGCAAGGCAAGGGTAACAGAAGGAACGGCACGGCAAGGGCAAACAAGGCTAAGGCACGGCAACGCACGGCTAGGCAATGCACGGCAAGGCAAGGAAAGGGTAACGCAAGGCAAGGCACGGTGAGGCAAGGCAAGGCTGATGCACGACAACGCACGGCTAGGCAATGCAGGGCAAGGCAAGGAAAGGGTAACGCAAGGCAGGGCACGGTCAGGCGAGGCAAGGCTAAGGCACGACAACGCAAGGCTAGGCAATGCACGGCAAGGCAAGGAAAGGGTAACGCAAGGCAAGGCACGGTAAGGCGCGGCAAGGCTAAGGCACGACAACGCAAGGCTAGGCAATAAACGGAAGGCAAGCAAAGAGTAACGGAAGGCAAGGAAGGCAAGGGAAAGCAGGGGAAGGCAAGGGTAACGGAAGGAACGGCACGGTAAGGGGAAACAAGGCTAAGGCACGACAACGCAGGGCTAGCCAATGCACGGCAAGGAAAGGAAAGGGTAACGCAAGGCAAGGCACCGTTACGCGAGGCAAGGCTAAGGCACGAAAACGCAAGGCCAGGCAATGCACGGAAGGCAAGCAAAGAGTAACGGAAGGCAAGGAAGGCAAGGGAAAGCAAGGCAAGGCAAGGGTAACGGAAGGAACGGCACGGCAAGGGGAAACAAGGCTAAGGCACGGCAACGCACGGCTAGGCAATACACGGCAAGGCAAGGAAAGGGTAACGCAAGGCAAGGCACTGTCAGGCGAGGCAAGGCTAAGGCACGACAACGCAAGGCTAGGCAATGCACGGAAGGAAAGCAAAGAGTAACGGAAGGCAATGAAAGTAAGGGAAAGCAAAGCAAGGTAAGGGTAACGCAAGGCAAGGCACGGTGAGGCAAGGCAAGGCGGATGCACGACAATGCACGGCTAGGCAATGCACGGCCAGGCAAGGAAAGGGTAACGCAAGGCAAGACACGGTCAGGCGAGGCAAGGCTAAGGCACGACAACGCAAGGCTAGGCAATGCACGGAAGGCAAGCAAAGAGGAACGGAAGGCAAGGAAGGCTAGGGAAAGCAGGGAAAGGCAAGGGTAACGGAAGGAACGGCACGGTAGGGGAAACAAGGCTAAGGCACGACAACGCAGGGCTAGCCAATGCACGGAAAGGAAAGGAAAGGGTAACGCAAGGCAAGGCACGGTAAGGCGCGGCAAGGCTAAGGCACGACAACGCAAGGCTAGGCAATAAACGGAAGGCAAGCAAAGAGTAACGGAAGGCAAGGAAGGCAAGGGAAATCAGGGGAAGGCAAGGGTAACGGAAGGAACGGCACGGTAAGGGGAAACAAGGCTAAGGCACGACAACGCAGGGCTAGCCAATGCACGGCAAGGAAAGGAAAGGGTAACGCAAGGCAAGGCACCGTTACGCGAGGCAAGGCTAAGGCACGACAACGCAAGGCTAGGCAATGCACGGAAGGCAAGCAAAGAGTAACGGAAGGCAAGGAAGGCAAGGGAAAGCAAGGCAAGGCAACGGTAAGGGAAGGAACGGCACGGCAAGGGGAAACAAGGCTAAGGCACGGCAACGCACGGCTAGGCAATGCACGGCCAGGCAAGGAAAGGGTAACGCAAGGCAAGGCACTGTCAGGCGAGGCAAGTGTAAGGCACGACAACGCAAGGCTAGGCAATGCACGGAAGGCAAGCAAAGAGGAACGGAAGGCAAGGAAGGCTAGGGAATGCAGGGAAAGGCAAGGGTAACGGAAGGAACGGCACGGTAAGGGCAAACAAGACTAAGGCACGACAACACAGGGCTAGGCAATGCAGGGCAAGGCAAGGAAATGGTAACGCAAGGCAAGGCACGGTTTGGGGAGGCAAAGCTAATGCACGACAACGCAAGGCTAGGCAGTGCACGGCTAGGCAAGGAAAGAGTAACGGAAGGAAAGGAAGGCAAGGCAAAGCAAGGCAAGGCAAGTGTAACAAAAGGCAAGGCACGGCAAGGGGAAACAAGGCTAAGGAACGGCAATGCACGGCTACGCAATGCACGGCCAGGCAAGGAAAGGGTAACGCAAGGCAAGGCACGGTAAGGCAAGACAAGGCTAATGCACGACAACGCACGGCTAGGCAATGCACGGCCAGGCAAGGAAAGGGTAACGCAAGGCAAGGCACTGTCAGGCGAGGCAAGGCTAAGGCACGACAACGCAAGGCTAGGCAATGCACGGAAGGCAAGCAAAGAGGAACGGAAGGCAAGGAAGGCTAGGGAAAGCAGGGAAAGGCAAGGGTAACGGAAGGAACGGCACGGTAAGGGCAAACAAGACTAAGGCACGACAACACAGGGCTAGGCAATGCAGGGCAAGGCAAGGAAATGGTAACGCAAGGCAAGGCACGGTTTGGGGAGGCAAAGCTAATGCACGACAACGCAAGGCTAGGCAGTGCACGGCTAGGCAAGGAAAGAGTAACGGAAGGAAAGGATGGCAAGGCAAAGAAAGGCAAGGCAAGTGTAACAAAAGGCAAGGCACGGCAAGGGGAAACAAGGCTAAGGAACGGCAACGCACCGCTACGCAATGCACGGCCAGGCAAGGAAAGGGTAACGCAAGGCAAGGCACGGTAAGGCAAGACAAGGCTAATGCACGACAACGCACGGCTAGGCAATGTACGGCCAGGCAAGGAAAGGGTAACGCAAGGCAAGGCACGGTGAGGCAAGGCAAGGCAAATGCACGACAACGCACGGCTAGGCAATGCACGGCAAGGCAAGGAAAGGGTAACGCAAGGCAAGGCACGGTCAGGCGAGGCAAGGCTAAGGCACGACAACGCAAGGCTAGGCAATCCACGGAAGGCAAGCAAAGAATAACGGAAGGCAAGGAAGGCTAGGGAAAGCAGGGAAAGGCAAGGGTAACGGAGGGAACGGCACGGTAAGGGCAAACAAGACTAAGGCACGACAACACAGGGCTAGGCAAAGCAGGGCAAGGCAAGGAAATGGTAACGCAAGGCAAGGCACGGTTTGGGGAGGCAAAGCTAATGCACGACAACGCAAGGATAGGCAGTGCACGGCTAGGCAAGGAAAGAGTAACCGAAGGAAAGGAAGGCAAGGCAAAGCAAGGCAAGGCAAGTGTAACAAAAGGCAAGGCACGGCAAGGGGAAACAAGGCTAAGGAACGGCAACGCACGGCTATGCAATGCACGGCCAGGCAAGGAAAGGGTAACGCAAGGCAAGGCACGGTAAGGCAAGACAAGGCTAATGCACGACAACGCACGGCTAGGCAATGCACGGCCAGGCAAGGAAAGGGTAACGCAAGGCAAGGCACGGTGAGGGAAGGCAAGGCAAATGCACGACAACGCACGGCTAAGCAATGCACGGCAAGGCAAGTAAAGGGTAACGCAAGGCAAGGCACGGTCAGGCGAGGCAAGGCTAAGGCACGACAACGCAAGGCTAGGCAATGAACGGAAGGCAAGCAAAGAGTAACGGAAGGCAAGGAAGGCAAGGGAAAGCAAGGGAAGGCAAGGGCAACGAAAGGAACGGCACGGTAAGGGGAAACAAAGCTAAGGCACGACAATGCAGGGCTAGGCAATGCACGGCAAGGCAAGGAAAGGGTAACGCAAGGCAAAGCACGGTGAGGCAAGAGAAGGCAAATGCACGACAACGCACGGCTAGGCAATGCACGGCAAGGCAAGGAAAGGGTGACTCAAGGCAAGGCACGGTCAGGCGAGGCAAGGCTAAGGCACGACAACGCAAGGCTAGGCAATGCACGGAAGGCAAGCAAAGAGTAACGAAAGGCAAGGAAGGCAAGGGAAAGCAGGGGAAGGCAAGTGTAACGAAAGGAACGGCACGGTAAGGGGAAACAAGGCTAAGGCACGACAACACAGGGCTAGGCAATGCAGGGCAAGGCAAGGAAAGGGTAACGCAAGGCAAGGCACGGTTTGGGGAGGAAGGCGAATGCACGACAACGCAAGGCTAGGCAATGCACGGAAGGCAAGCAAAGAGTAACGGAAGGCAAGGAAGGCAAGGGAAAGCAAGGCAAGGCAAGGGTAACGGAAGGAACGGCACAGCAAGGGGAAACAAGGCTAAGGCACGGCAACGCACGGCTAGGCAATACACGGCAAGGCAAGGAAAGGGTAACGCAAGGCAAGGCACGGTCAGGCGAGGCAAGGCTGAGGCACGACAACGCAAGGCTAGGCAATGCACGGCAAGGCAAGGAAAGGGTAACGCAAGGCAAGGCACGGTAAGGCGCGGCAAGGCTAAGGCACGACAACGCAAGGCTAGGCAATAAAAGGAAGGCAAGCAAAGAGTAACGGAAGGCAAGGAAGGCAAGGGAAAGCAGGGGAAGGCAAGGGTAACGGAAGGAACGGCACGGTAAGGGGAAACAAGGCTAAGGCACGACAACGCAGGGCTAGCCAATGCACGGCAAGGAAAGGAAAGCTTAACGCCAGGCAAGGCACCGTTACGCGAGGCAAGGCTAAGGCACGACAAGGCAAGGCTAGGCAATGCACGGAAGGCAAGCAAAGAGTAACGGAAGGCAAGGAAGGCAAGGGAAAGCAAGGCAAGGCAAGGGTAACGGAAGGAACGGCACGGCAAGGGGAAACAAGGCTAAGGCACGGCAACGCACGGCTAGGCAATGCACGGCAAGGCAAGGAAAGGGTAACGCAAGGCAAGGCACTGTCAGGCGAGGCAAGGCTAAGGCACGACAACGCAAGGCTAGGCAATGCACGGAAGGCAAGCAAAGAGGAACGGAAGGCAAGGAAGGCTAGGGAAAGCAGGGAAAGGCAAGGGTAACGGAAGGAACGGCACGGTAAGGGCAAACAAGACTAAGGCACGACAACACAGGGCTAGGCAATGCAGGGCAAGGCAAGGAAATGGTAACGCAAGGCAAGGCACGGTTTGGGGAGGCAAAGCTAATGCACGACAACGCAAGGCTAGGCAGTGCACGGCTAGGCAAGGAAAGAGTAACGGAAGGAAAGGAAGGCAAGGCAAAGCAAGGCAAGGCAAGTGTAACAAAAGGCAAGGCACGGCAAGGGGAAACAAGGCTAAGGAACGGCAACGCACGGCTACGCAATGCACGGCCAGGCAAGGAAAGGGTAACGCAAGGCAAGGCACGGTAAGGCAAGACAAGGCTAATGCACGACAACGCACGGCTAGGCAATGCACGGCAAGGCAAGGAAAGGGTAACGCAAGGCAAGGCACGGTCAGGCGAGGCAAGGCTAAGGCACGACAACGCAAGGCTAGGCAATGAACGGAAGGCAAGCAAAGAGTAACGGAAGGCAAGGAAGGCAAGGGAAAGCAAGGGAAGGCAAGGGCAACGAAAGGAACGGCACGGTAAGGGGAAACAAAGCTAAGGCACGACAATGCAGGGCTAGGCAATGCACGGCAAGACAAGGAAAGGGTAACGCAAGGCAAAGCACGGTGAGGCAAGACAAGGCAAATGCACGACAACGCACGGCTAGGCAATGCACGGCAAGGCAAGGAAAGGGTAACTCAAGGCAAGGCACGGTCAGGCGAGGCAAGGCTAAGGCACGACAACGCAAGGCTAGGCAATGCACGGAAGGCAAGCAAAGAGTAACGGAAGGCAAGGAAGGCAAGGGAAAGCAGGGGAAGGCAAGGGTAACGAAAGGAACGGCACGGTAAGGGGAAACAAGGCTAAGGCACGAAAACACAGGGCTATGCAATGCAGGGCAAGGCAAGGAAAGGGTAACGCAAGGCAAGGCACGGTTTGAGGAGGAAGGCGAATGCACGACATCGCAAGGCTAGGCAATGCACGGAAGGCAAGCAAAGAGTAACGGAAGGCAAGGAAGGCAAGGGAAAGCAAGGCAAGGCAAGGGTAACAGAAGGAACGGCACGGCAAGGGCAAACAAGGCTAAGGCACGGCAACGCACGGCTAGGCAATGCACGGCAAGGCAAGGAAAGGGTAACGCAAGGCAGGGCACGGTCAGGCGAGGCAAGGCTAAGGCACGACAACGCAAGGCTAGGCAATGCACGGCAAGGCAAGGAATGGGTAACGCAAGGCAAGGCACGGTAAGGCGCGGCAAGGCTAAGGCACGACAACGCAAGGCTAGGCAATAAACGGAAGGCAAGCAAAGAGTAACGGAAGGCAAGGAAGGCAAGGGAAAGCAGGGGAAGGCAAGGGTAACGGAAGGAACGGCACGGTAAGGGGAAACAAGGCTAAGGCACGACAACGCAGGGCTAGCCAATGCACGGCAAGGAAAGGAAAGGGTAACGCAAGGCAAGGCACCGTTACGCGAGGCAAGGCTAAGGCACGACAACGCAAGGCCAGGCAATGCACGGAAGGCAAGCAAAGAGTAACGGAAGGCAAGGAAGGCAAGGGAAAGCAAGGCAAGGCAAGGGTAACGGAAGGAACGGTACGGCAAGGGGAAACAAGGCTAAGGCACGGCAACGCACGGCTAGGCAATACACGGCAAGGCAAGGAAAGGGTAACGCAAGGCAAGGCACTGTCAGGCGAGGCAAGGCTAAGGCACGACAACGCAAGGCTAGGCAATGCACGGAAGGAAAGCAAAGAGTAACGGAAGGCAATGAAAGTAAGGGAAAGCAAAGCAAGGAAAGGGTAACGCAAGGCAAGGCACGGTGAGGCAAGGCAAGGCTGATGCACGACAATGCACGGCTAGGCAATGCACGGCCAGCAAGGAAAGGGTAACGCAAGGCAAGGCACGGTCAGGCGAGGCAAGGCTAAGGCACGACAACGCAAGGCTAGGCAATGCACGCAAGGCAAGCAAAGCGGAACGGAAGGCAAGGAAGGCTAGGGAAAGCAGGGAAAGGCAAGGGTAACGGAAGGAACGGCACGGTAAGGG
Source organism: Macrotis lagotis (assembly GCF_037893015.1). Taxonomy (NCBI): domain Eukaryota; kingdom Metazoa; phylum Chordata; class Mammalia; order Peramelemorphia; family Peramelidae; genus Macrotis; species Macrotis lagotis. The sequence goes on from NW_027421977.1 coordinate 186,618, forward strand.
GAAACAAGGCTAAGGCACGACAACGCAGGGCTAGCCAATGCACGGCAAGGAAAGGAAAGGGTAACGCAAGGCAAGGCACGGTAAGGCGCGGCAAGGCTAAGGCACGACAACGCAAGGCTAGGCAATAAACGGAAGGCAAGCAAAGAGTAACGGAAGGCAAGGAAGGCAAGGGAAAGCAGGGGAAGGCAAGGGTAATGGAAGGAACGGCACGGTAAGGGGAAACAAGGCTAAGGCACGACAACGCAGGGCTAGCCAATGCACGGCAAGGCAAGGAAAGGGTAACGCAAGGCAAGGCACTGTCAGGCGAGGCAAGGGTAAGGCACGACAACGCAAGGCTAGGCAATGCACGGAAGGCAAGCAAAGAGGAACGGACGGCAAGGGAGGCTAGGGAAAGCAGAGAAAGGCAAGGGTAACGGAAGGAACGGCACGGTAAGGGGAAACAAGGCTAAGGCACGACAACGCAGGGCTAGCCAATGCACGGCAAGGCAAGGAAAGGGTAACGCAAGGCAAGGCACGGTTTGGGGAGGCAAAGCTAATGCACGACAACGCAAGGCTAGGCAGTGCACGGCTAGGCAAGGAAAGAGTAACGGAAGGAAAGGAAGGCAAGGCAAAGCAAGGCAAGGCAAGTGTAACAAAAGGCAAGGCACGGCAAGGGGAAACAAGGCTAAGGAACGGCAACGCACGGCTATGCAATGCACGGCCAGGCAAGGAAAGGGTAACGCAAGGCAAGGCACGGTAAGGCAAGACAAGGCTAATGCACGACAACGCACGGCTAGGCAATGCACGGCCAGGCAAGGAAAGGGTAACGCAAGGCAAGGCACGGTCAGGCGAGGCAAGGCTAAGGCACGACAACGCAAGGCTAGGCAATGAACGGAAGGCAAGCAAAGAGTAACGGAAGGCAAGGAAGGCAAGGGAAAGCAAGGGAAGGCAAGGGCAACGAAAGGAACGGCACGGTAAGGGGAAACAAAGCTAAGGCAGGACAATGCAGGGCTAGGCAATGCACGGCAAGGCAAGGAAAGGGTAACGCAAGGCAAAGCACGGTGAGGCAAGACAAGGCAAATGCACGACAACGCACGGCTAGGCAATGCACGGCAAGGCAAGGAAAGGGTAACGCAAGGCAAGGCACGGTAAGGCGCGGCAAGGCTAAGGCACGACAACGCAAGGCTAGGCAATAAACGGAAGGCAAGCAAAGAGTAACGGAAGGCAAGGAAGGCAAGGGAAAGCAAGGCAAGGCAAGGGTAACGGAAGGAACGGCACGGCAAGGGGAAACAAGGCTAAGGCACGGCAACGCACGGCTAGGCAATGCACGGCAAGGCAAGGAAAGGGTAACGCAAGGCAAGGCACTGTCAGGCGAGGCAAGGCTAAGGCACGACAACGCAAGGCTAGGTAATGCACGGAAGGCAAGCAAAGAGGAACGGAAGGCAAGGAAGGCTAGGGAAAGCAGGGAAAGGCAAGGGTAACGGAAGGAACGGCACGCTAAGGGCAAACAAGACTAAGGCACGACAACACAGGGCTAGGCAATGCAGGGCAAGGCAAGGAAATGGTAACGCAAGGCAAGGCACGGTTTGGGGAGGCAAAGCTAATGCACGACAACGCAAGGCTAGGCAGTGCACGGCTAGGCAAGGAAAGAGTAACGGAAGGAAAGGAAGGCAAGGCAAAGCAAGGCAAGGCAAGTGTAACAAAAGGCAAGGCACGGCAAGGGGAAACAAGGCTAAGGAACGGCAACGCACGGCTACGCAATGCACGGCCAGGCAAGGAAAGGGTAACGCAAGGCAAGGCACGGTAAGGCAAGACAAGGCTAATGCACGACAACGCACGGCTAGGCAATGCACGGCCAGGCAAGGAAAGGGTAACGCAAGGCAAGGAACGGTGAGGCAAGGCAAGGCAAATGCACGACAACGCACGGCTAGGCAATGCACGGCAAGGCAAGGAAAGGGTAACGCAAGGCAAGGCACGGTCAGGCGAGGCAAGGCTAAGGCACGACAACGCAAGGCTAGGCAATGAACGGAAGGCAAGCAAAGAATAACGGAAGGCAAGGAAGGCTAGGGAAAGCAGGGAAAGGCAAGGGTAACGGAAGGAACGGCACGGTAAGGGCAAACAAGAGTAAGGCACGACAACACAGGGCTAGGCAATGCAGGGCAAGGCAAGGAAATGGTAACGCAAGGCAAGGCACGGTTTGGGGAGGCAAACCTAATGCACGACAACGCAAGGCTAGGCAGTGCACGGCTAGGCAAGGAAAGAGTAACGGAAGGAAAGGAAGGCAAGGCAAAGCAAGGCAAGGCAAGTGTAACAAAAGGCAAGGGACGGCAAGGGGAAACAAGGCTAAGGAACGGCAACGCACGGCTATGCAATGCACGGCCAGGCAAGGAAAGGGTAACGCAAGGCAAGGCACGGTGAGGGAAGGCAAGGCAAATGCACGACAACACACGGCTAGGCAATGCACGGCAAGGCAAGGAAAGGGTAACGCAAGGCAAGGCACGGTCAGGCGAGGCAAGGCTAAGGCACGACAACGCAAGGCTAGGCAATGAACGGAAGGCAAGCAAAGAGTAACGGAAGGCAAGGAAGGCAAGGGAAAGCAAGGGAAGGCAAGGGCAACGAAAGGAACGGCACGGTAAGGGGAAACAAAGCTAAGGCACGACAATGCAGGGCTAGGCAATGCACGGCAAAGCAAGGAAAGGGTAACGAAAGGCAAAGCACGGTGAGGCAAGACAAGGCAAATGCACGACAACGCACGGCTAGGCAATGCACGGCAAGGCAAGGAAAGGGTAACTCAAGGCAAGGCACGGTCAGGCGAGGCAAGGCTAAGGCACGACAACGCAAGACTAGGCAATGCACGGAAGGTAATCAAAGAGTAACGGAAGCCAAGGAAAGCAAGGGAAAGCATGGCAAGGTAAGGGTAATGGAAGGAAAGGCACGGCAAGGGGAAACAAGGCTAAGGCACGACAACGCACGGCTAGGCGATGCACGGCAAGGCAAGGAAAGGGTAACGCAAGGCAAGGCACGGTGAGGCAAGGAAAGAGTAATGGAAGGCAAGGAAGGCAAGGCAAAGCAAGGCAACGCAGGCAAGGCTATGTCAAGGTGAAACAAGGCTAAGGCACGACAACGCACGGTTAGGCAATGCACGGCAAGGCAAGGAAAGGGTAACGCAAGGCAAGGCACTGTCAGGCGAGGCAAGGCTAAGGCACGACAACGCAAGGCTAGGCAATGCACGGAAGGCAAGCAAAGAGGAACGGAAGGCAAGGAAGGCTAGGGAAAGCAGGGAAAGGCAAGGGTAACGGAAGGAACGGCACGGTAAGGGCAAACAAGACTACGGCACGACAACACAGGGCTAGGCAATGCAGGGCAAGGCAAGGAAATGGTAACGCAAGGCAAGGCACGATTTGTGGAGGCAAAGCTAATGCACGACAAGGCAAGGCTAGGCAGTGCACGGCTAGGCAAGGAAAGAGTAACGGAAGGAAAGGAAGGCAAGGCAAAGCAAGGCAAGGCAAGTGTAACAAAAGGCAAGGCACGGCAAGGGGAAACAAGGCTAAGGAACGGCAACGCACGGCTACGCAATGCACGGCCAGGCAAGGAAAGGGTAACGCAAGGCAAGGCACGGTAAGGCAAGACAAGGCTAATGCACGACAACGCACGGCTAGGCAATTCACGGCAAGGCAAGGAAAGGATAACGCAAGGCAAGGCACGGTCAGGCGAGGCAAGGCTAAGGCACGACAACGCAAGGCTAGGCAATGCACGGAAGGCAAACAAAGAGTAACGGAAGGCAAGGAAGGCAAGGGAAAGCAGGGGAAGGCAATGGTAACGAAAGGAACGGCACGGTAAGGGGAAACAAGGCTAAGGCACGACAACACGGGGCTAGGCAATGCAGGGCAAGGCAAGGAAAGGGTAACGCAAGGCAAGGCACGCTTCGGGGAGGAAGGCGAATGCACGACAACGCAAGGCTAGGCAATGCACGGAAGGCAAGCAAAGAGTAACGGAAGGCAAGGAAGGCAAGGGAAAGCAAGGCAAGGAAATGGTAACGCAAGGCAAGGCACGGTTTGGGGAGGCAAAGCTAATGCACGACAAGGCAAGGCTAGGCAATGCACGGCAAGGCAAGGAAAGGGTAACGCAAGGCAAGGCACGGTCAGGCGAGGCAAGGCTAAGGCACGACAACGCAAGGCTAGGCAATGCACGGCAAGGCAAGGAAAGGCTAACGCAAGGCAAGGCACGGTCAGGCGAGGCAAGGCTAAGGCACGACAACGCAAGGCTACGCAATGAACGGAAGGCAAGCAAAGAGTAACGGAAGGCAAGGAAGGCAAGGGAAAGCAAGGCAAGGCAAGGGTAACAGAAGGGACGGCACGGCAAGGGGAAACAAGGCTAAGGAACGGCAACGCACGGCTAGGCAATGCACGGCAAGGCAAGGAAAGGGTAACGCAAGGCAAGGCACTGTCAGGCGAGGCAAGGCCAAGACACGACAACGCAAGGCTAGGCAATGCACGGAAGGAAAGCAAAGAGTAACGGAAGGCAATGAAAGTAAGGGAAAGCAAAGCAAGGCAAGGGTAACGCAAGGCAAGGCACGGTAAGGCAAGACAAGGCTAATGCACGACAACGCACGGCTAGGCAATTCACGGCAAGGCAAGGAAAGGGTAACGCAAGGCAAGGCACGGTGAGGCGAGGCAAGGCAAATGCACGACAACGCAAGGCTAAGCAATGAACGGAAGGCAAGCAAAGAGTAACGGAAGGCAAGGAAGGCAAGGGAAAGCAAGGGAAGGCAAGGGCAACGAAAGGAACGGCACGGTAAGGGGAAACAAAGCTAAGGCAGGACAATGCAGGGCTAGGCAATGCACGGCAAGCAAGGAAAGGGTAACGCAAGGCAAAGCACGGTGAGGCAAGACAAAGCAAATGCACGACAACGCACGTCTAGGCAATGCACGGCAAGGCAAGGAAAGGGTAACTCAAGGCAAGGCACGGTCAGGCGAGGCAAGGCTAAGGCACGACAACGCAAGGCTAGGCAATGCACGGAAGGCAAGCAAAGAGTAACGGAAGGCAAGGAAGGCAAGGGAAAGCAAGGCAAGGCAAGGGTAACAGAAGGAACGGCACGGCAAGGGGAAACAAGGCTAAGGAACGGCAACGCACGGCTAGGCAATGCACGGTAAGGCAAGGAAAGGGTAACGCAAGGCAAGGCACGGTGAGGCAAGGCAAGGCTGATGCACGACAACGCACGGCTAGGCAATGCACGGCAAGGCACGGAAAGGGTAACGCAAGGCAAGGCACGGTCAGGCGAGGCAAGGCTAAGGCACGACAACGCAAGGCTAGGCAATGCACGGCAAGGCAAGGAAAGGGTAACGCAAGGCAAGGCACGGTAAGGCGCGGCAAGGCTAAGGCACGACAACGCAAGGCTAGGCAATAAACGGAAGGCAAGCAAAGAGGAACGGAAGGCAAGGAAGGCTAGGGAAAGCAGGGAAATGCAAGGGTAACGGAAGGAACGGCACGGTAAGGGCAAACAAGACTAAGGCACGACAACACAGGGCTAGGCAATGCAGGGCAAGGCAAGGAAATGGTAACGCAAGGCAAGGCACGGTTTGGGGAGGCAAAGCTAATGCACGACAACGCAAGGCAAGGCAGTGCACGGCTAGGCAAGGAAAGAGTAACGGAAGGAAAGGAAGGCAAGGCAAAGCAAGGTAAGGCAAGTGTAACAAAAGGCAAGGCACGGCCAGGGGAAACAAGGCTAAGGAACGGCAACGCACGGCTACGCAATGCACGGCCAGGCAAGGAAAGGGTAACGCAAGGCAAGGCACGGTGAGGCAAGGCAAGGCAAATGCACGACAACGCACGGCTAGGCAATGCACGGCAAGGCGAGGAAAGGGTAACGCAAGGCAAGGCACGGTGAGGCAAGGCAAGGCTGATGCACGACAACGCACGGCTAGGCAATTCACGGCAAGGCAAGGAAAGGGTAACGCAAGGCAAGGCACGGTCAGGCGAGGCAAGGCTAAGGCACGACAACGCAAGGCTAGGCAATAAACGGAAGGCAAGCAAAGTGGAACGGAAGGCAAGGAAGGCTAGGGAAAGCAGGGAAAGGCAAGGGTAACGGAAGGAACGGCACGGTAAGGGCAAACAAGACTAAGGCACGACAACACAGGGCTAGGCAATGCAGGGCAAGGCAAGGAAATGGTAACGCAAGGCAAGGCACGGTTTGGGGAGGCAAAGCTAATGCACGACAACGCAAGGCTAGGCAGTGCACGGCTAGGCAAGGAAAGAGTAACGGAAGGAAAGGAAGGCAAGGCAAAGCAAGGCAAGGCAAGTGTAACAAAAGGCAAGGCACGGCAAGGGGAAACAAGGCTAAGGAACGGCAACGCACGGCTATGCAATGCACGGCCAGGCAAGGAAAGGGTAACGCAAGGCAAGGCACGGTAAGGCAAGACAAGGCTAATGCACGACAACGCACGGCTAGGCAATGCACGGCCAGGCAAGGAAAGGGTAACGCAAGGCAAGGCACGGTGAGGGAAGGCAAGGCAAATGCACGACAACGCACGGCTAGGCAATGCACGGCAAGGCAAGGAAAGGGTAACGCAAGGCAAGGCACGGTCAGGCGAGGCAAGGCTAAGGCACGACAACGCAAGGCTAGGCAATGAACGGAAGGCAAGCAAAGAGTAACGGAAGGCAAGGAAGGCAAGGGAAAGCAAGGGAAGGCAAGGGCAACGAAAGGAACGGCACGGTAAGGGGAAACAAAGCTAAGGCACGACAATGCAGGGCTAGGCAATGCACGGCAAGGCAAGGAAAGGGTAACGAAAGGCAAAGCACGGTGAGTCAAGACAAGGCAAATGCACGACAACGCACGGCTAGGCAATGCACGGCAAGGCAAGGAAAGGGTAACTCAAGGCAAGGCACGGTCAGGCGAGGCAAGGCTAAGGCACGACAACGCAAGGCTAGGCAATGCACGGAAGGCAAGCAAAAAGTAACCGAAGGCAAGGAAGGCAAGGGAAAGCAGGGGAAGGCAAGTGTAACGAAAGGAACGGCACGGTAAGGGGAAACAAGGCTAAGGCACGACAACACAGGGCTAGGCAATGCAGGGCAAGGCAAGGAAAGGGTAACGCAAGGCAAGGCACGGTTTGGGGAGGAAGGCGAATGCACGACAACGCAAGGCTAGGCAATGCACGGAAGGCAAGCAAAGAGTAACGGAAGGCAAGGAAGGCAAGGGAAAGCAAGGCAAGGCAAGGGTAACGGAAGGAACGGCACGGCAAGGGGAAACAAGGCTAAGGCACGGCAACGCACGGCTAGGCAATACACGGCAAGGCAAGGAAAGGGTAACGCAAGACAAGGCACGGTCAGGCGAGGCAAGGCTAAGGCACGACAACGCAAGGCTAGGCAATGCACGGCAAAGCAAGGAAAGGGTAACGCAAGGCAAGGCACGGTAAGGCGCGGCAAGTCTAAGGCACGACAACGCAAGGCTAGGCAATAAACGGAAGGCAAGCAAAGAGTAACGGAAGGCAAGGAAGGCAAGGGAATGCAGGGGAAGGCAAGGGTAATGGAAGGAACGGCACGGTAAGGGGAAACAAGGCTAAGGCACGACAACGCAGGGCTAGCCAATGCACGGCAAGGAAAGGAAAGGGTAACGCCAGGCAAGTCACCGTTACGCGAGGCAAGGTTAAGGCACGACAACGCAAGGCTAGGCAATGCACGGAAGGCAAGCAAAGAGTAACGGAAGGCAAGGAAGGCAAGGGAAAGCAAGGCAAGGCAAGGGTAACGGAAGGAACGGCACGGCAAGGGGAAACAAGGCTAAGGCACGACAACGCACGGCTAGGCAATGCACGGCCAGGCAAGGAAAGGGTAACGCAAGGCAAGGCACTGTCAGGCGAGGCAAGGCTAAGGCACGACAACGCAAGGCTAGGCAATGCACGGAAGGCAAGCAAAGAGGAACGGAAGGCAAGGAAGGCTAGGGAAAGCAGGGAAAGGCAAGGGTAACGGAAGGAACGGCACGGTAAGGGCAAACAAGACTAAGGCACGACAACACAGGGCTAGGCAATGCAGGGCAAGGCAAGGAAATGGTAACGCAAGGCAAGGCACGGTTTGGGGAGGCAAAGCTAATGCATGACAACGCAAGGCTAGGCAGTGCACGGCTAGGCAAGGAAAGAGTAACGGAAGGAAAGGAAGGCAAGGCAAAGCAAGGCAAGGCAAGTGTAACAAAAGGCAAGGCACGGCAAGGGGAAACAAGGCTAAGGAACGGCAACGCACGGCTACGCAATGCACGGCCAGGCAAGGAAAGGGTAACGCAAGGCAAGGCACGGTAAGGCAAGACAAGGCTAATGCACGACAACGCACGGCTAGGCAATGCACGGCCAGGCAAGGAAAGGGTAACGCAAGGCAAGGCACGGTGAGGCAAGGCAAGGCAAATGCACGACAACGCACGGCTAGGCAATGCACGGCAAGGCAAGGAAAGGGTAACGCAAGGCAAGGCACGGTCAGGAGAGGCAAGGCTAAGGCACGACAACGCAAGGCTAGGCAATGAACGGAAGGCAAGCAAAGAATAACGGAAGGCAAGGAAGGCTAGGGAAAGCAGGGAAAGGCAAGGGTAACGGAAGGAACGGCACGGTAAGGGCAAACAAGACTAAGGCACGACAACACAGGGCTAGGCAATGCAGGGCAAGGCAAGGAAATGGTAACGCAAGGCAAGGCACGGTTTGGGGAGGCAAAGCTAATGCACGACAACGCAAGGCTAGGCAGTGCACGGCTAGGCAAGGAAAGAGTAACGGAAGGAAAGGAAGGCAAGGCAAAGCAAGGCAAGGCAAGTGTAACAAAAGGCAAGGCACGGCAAGGGGAAACAAGGCTAAGGAACGGCAACGCACGGCTATGCAATGCACGGCCAGGCAAGGAAAGGGTAACGCAAGGCAAGGCACGGTAAGGCAAGACAAGGCTAATGCACGACAACGCACGGCTAGGCAATGCACGGCCAGGCAAGGAAAGGGTAACGCAAGGCAAGGCACGGTGAGGGAAGGCAAGGCAAATGCACGACAACGCACGGCTAGGCAATGCACGGCAAGGCAAGGAAAGGGTAACGCAAGGCAAGGCACGGTCAGGCGAGGCAAGGCTAAGGCACGACAACACAAGGCTAGGCAATGAACGGAAGGCAAGCAAAGAGTAACGGAAGGCAAGGAAGGCAAGGGAAAGCAAGGGAAGGCAAGGGCAACGAAAGGAACGGCACGGTAAGGGGAAACAAAGCTAAGGCACGACAATGCAGGGCTAGGCAATGCACGGCAAGGCAAGGAAAGGGTAACGCAAGGCAAAGCACGGTGAGGCAAGATAAGGCAAATGCACGACAACGCACGGCTAGGCAATGCACGGCAAGGCAAGGAAAGGGTAACTCAAGGCAAGGCACGGTCAGGCGAGGCAAGGCTAAGGCACGACAACGCAAGGCTAGGCAATGCACGGAAGGCAAGCAAAGAGTAACGGAAGGCAAGGAAGGCAAGGGAAAGCAGGGGAAGGCAAGTGTAACGAAAGGAACGGCACGGTAAGGGGAAACAAGGCTAAGGCACGACAACACAGGGCTAGGCAATGCAGGGCAAGGCAAGGAAAGGGTAACGCAAGGCAAGGCACGGTTTGGGGAGGAAGGCGAATGCACGACAACGCAAGGCTAGGCAATGCACGGAAGGCAAGCAAAGAGTAACGGAAGGCAAGGAAGGCAAGGGAAAGCAAGGCAAGGCAAGGGTAACGGAAGGAACGGCACGGCAAGGGGAAACAAGGCTAAGGCAGGGCAACGCACGGCTAGGCAATACACGGCAAGGCAAGGAAAGGGTAACGCAAGGCAAGGCACGGTCAGGCGAGTCAAGGCTAAGGCACGACAACGCAAGGCTAGGCAATGCACGGCAAGGCAAGGAAAGGGTAACGCAAGGCAAGGCACGGTAAGGCGCGGCAAGGCTAAGGCACGACAACGCAAGGCTAGGCAATAAACGGAAGGCAAGCAAAGAGTAACGGAAGGCAAGGAAGGCAAGGGAAAGCAGGGGAAGGCAAGGGTAACGGAAGGAACGGCACGGTAAGGGGAAACAAGGCTAAGGCACGACAACGCAGGGCTAGCCAATGCACGGCAAGGAAAGGAAAGGGTAACGCCAGGCAAGGCACCGTTACGCGAGGCAAGGCTAAGGCACGACAACGCAAGGCTAGGCAATGCACGGAAGGCAAGCAAAGAGTAACGGAAGGCAAGGAAGGCAAGGGAAAGCAAGGCAAGGCAAGGGTAACGGAAGGAACGGCACGGCAAGGGGAAACAAGGCTAAGGCACGGCAACGCACGGCTAGGCAATGCACGGCAAGGCAAGGAAAGGGTAACGCAAGGCAAGGCACTGTCAGGCGAGGCAAGGCTAAGGCACGACAACTCAAGGCTAGGCAATGCACGGAAGGCAAGCAAAGAGGAACGGAAGGCAAGGAAGGCTAGGGAAAGCAGGGAAAGGCAAGGGTAACGGAAGGAACGGCACGGTAAGGGCAAACAAGACTAAGGCACGACAACACAGGGCTAGGCAATGCAGGGCAAGGCAAGGAAATGGTAACGCAAGGCAAGGCACGGTTTGGGGAGGCAAAGCTAATGCACGACAACGCAAGGCTAGGCAGTGCACGGCTAGGCAAGGAAAGAGTAACGGAAGGAAAGGAAGGCAAGGCAAAGCAAGGCAAGGCAAGTGTAACAAAAGGCAAGGCACGGCAAGGGGAAACAAGGCTAAGGAACGGCAACGCACGGCTACGCAATGCACGGCCAGGCAAGGAAAGGGTAACGCAAGGCAAGGCACGGTAAGGCAAGACAAGGCTAATGCACGACAACGCACGGCTAGGCAATGCACGGCCAGGCAAGGAAAGGGTAACGCAAGGCAAGGCACGGTGAGGCAAGGCAAGGCAAATGCACGACAACGCACGGCTAGGCAATGCACGGCAAGGCAAGGAAAGGGTAACGCAAGGCAAGGCACGGTCAGGCGAGGCAAGGCTAAGGCACGACAACGCAAGGCTAGGCAATGCACGGAAGGCAAGCAAAGAGTAACGGAAGGCAAGGAAGGCAAGGGAAAGCAGGGGAAGGCAAGGGTAACGAAAGGAACGGCACGGTAAGGGGAAACAAGGCTAAGGCACGACAACACAGGGCTATGCAATGCAGGGCAAGGCAAGGAAAGGGTAACGCAAGGCAAGGCACGGTTTGAGGAGGCAAGGCGAATGCACGACATCGCAAGGCTAGGCAATGCACGGAAGGCAAGCAAAGAGTAACGGAAGGCAAGGAAGGAAAGGGAAAGCAAGGCAAGGCAAGGGTAACAGAAGGAACGGCACGGCAAGGGCAAACAAGGCTAAGGCACGGCAACGCACGGCTAGGCAATGCACGGCAAGGCAAGGAAAGGGTAACGCAAGGCAAGGCACGGTGAGGCAAGGCAAGGCTGATGCACGACAACGCACGGCTAGGCAATGCACGGCAAGGCAAGGAAAGGGTAACGCAAGGCAGGGCACGGTCAGGCGAGGCAAGGGTAAGGCACGACAACGCAAGGCTAGGCAATGCACGGCAAGGCAAGGAAAGGGTAACGCAAGGCAAGGCACGGTAAGGCGCGGCAAGGCTAAGGCACGACAACGCAAGGCTAGGCAATAAACGGAAGGCAAGCAAAGAGTAACGGAAGGCAAGGAAGGCAAGGGAAAGCAGGGGAAGGCAAGGGTAACGGAAGGAACGGCACGGTAAGGGGAAACAAGGCTAAGGCACGACAACGCAGGGCTAGCCAATGCACGGCAAGGAAAGGAAAGGGTAACGCAAGGCAAGGCACTGTCAGGCGAGGCAAGGCTAAGGCACGACAACGCAAGGCTAGGCAATGCACGGAAGGAAAGCAAAGAGTAACGGAAGGCAATGAAAGTAAGGGAAAGCAAAGCAAGGTAAGGGTAACGCAAGGCAAGGCACGGTGAGGCAAGGCAAGGCGGATGCACGACAATGCACGGCTAGGCAATGCACGGCCAGGCAAGGAAAGGGTAACGCAAGGCAAGACACGGTCAGGCGAGGCAAGGCTAAGGCACGACAACGCAAGGCTAGGCAATGCACGGAAGGCAAGCAAAGAGGAACGGAAGGCAAGGAAGGCTAGGGAAAGCAGGGAAAGGCAAGGGTAACGGAAGGAACGGCACGGTAAGGGGAAACAAGGCTAAGGCACGACAACGCAGGGCTAGCCAATGCACGGCAAGGAAAGGAAAGGGTAACGCAAGGCAAGGCACGGTCAGGCGCGGCAAGGCTAAGGCACGACAACGCAAGGCTAGGCAATAAACGGAAGGCAAGCAAAGAGTAACGGAAGGCAAGGAAGGCAAGGGAAAGCAGGGGAAGGCAACGGTAACGGAAGGAACGGCACGGTAAGGGGAAACAAGGGTAAGGCACGACAAGGCAGGGCTAGCCAATGCACGGCAAGGAAAGGAAAGGGTAACGCAAGGCAAGGCACCGTTACGCGAGGCAAGGCTAAGGCACGACAACGCAAGGCTAGGCAATGCACGGAAGGCAAGCAAAGAGTAACGGAAGGCAAGGAAGACAAGGGAAAGCAAGGCAAGGCAAGGGTAACGGAAGGAACGGCACGGCAAGGGGAAACAAGGCTAAGGCACGGCAACGCACGGCTAGGCAATACACGGCAAGGCAAGGAAAGGGTAACGCAAGGCAAGGCACTGTCAGGCGAGGCAAGGCTAAGGCACGACAACGCAAGGCTAGGCAATGCACGGAAGGAAAGCAAAGAGTAACGGAAGGCAATGAAAGTAAGGGAAAGCAAAGCAAGGTAAGGGTAACGCAAGGCAAGGCACGGTGAGGCAAGGCAAGGCTGATGCACGACAATGCACGGCTAGGCAATGCACGGCCAGGCAAGGAAAGGGTAACGCAAGGCAAGGCACGGTCAGGCGAGGCAAGGCTAAGGCACGACAACGCAAGGCTAGGCAATGCACGGAAGGCAAGCAAAGAGGAACGGAAGGCAAGGAAGGCTAGGGAAAGCAGGGAAAGGCAAGGGTAACGGAAGGAACGGCACGGTAAGGGCTAACAAGACTAAGGCACGACAACACAGGGCTAGGCAATGCAGGGCAAGGCAAGGAAATGGTAACTCAAGGCAAGGCACGGTTTGGGGAGGCAAAGCTAATGCACGACAATGCAAGGCTAGGCAGTGCACGGCTAGGCAAGGAAAGAGTAACGGAAGGAAAGGAAGGCAAGGCAAAGCAAGGCAAGGCAAGTGTAACAGAAGGAACGGCAAGGCAAGGGGAAACAAGGCTAAGGAACGGCAAGGCACGGCTACGCAATGCACGGCCAGGCAAGGAAAGGGTAACGCAAGGCAAGGCACGGTAAGGCAAGACAAGGCTAATGCACGACAATGCACGGCTAGGCAATGCACGCCCAGGCAAGGAAAGGGTAACGTAAGGCAAGGCACGTGAGGCACGATGAGGCAAGGCAAGGCAAATGCACGACAACGCACGGCTAGGCAATGCACGGCAAGGCAAGGAAAGGGTAACGCAAGGCAAGGCACGGTCAGGCGAGGTAAGGCTAAGGCACGACAACGCAAGGCTAGGCAATGAACGGAAGGCAAGCAAAGAATAACGGAAGGCAAGGAAGGCTAGGGAAAGCAGGGAAAGGCAAGGGTAACGGAAGGAACGGCACGGTAAGGGCAAACAAGACTAAGGCACGACAACACAGGGCTAGGCAATGCAGGGCAAGGCAAGGAAATGGTAACGCAAGGCAAGGCACGGTTTGGGGAGGCAAAGCTAATGCACGACAACGCAAGGCTAGGCAGTGCACGGCTAGGCAAGTAAAGAGTAACGGAAGGAAAGGAAGGCAAGGCAAAGCAAGGCAAGGCAAGTGTAACAAAAGGCAAGGCACGGCAAGGGGAAACAAGGCTATGGAACGGCAACGCACGGCTATGCAATGCACGGCCAGGCAAGGAAAGGGTAACGCAAGGCAAGGCACGGTAAGGCAAGACAAGGCTAATGCACGACAACGCACGGCTAGGCAATGCACGGCCAGGCAAGGAAAGGGTAACGCAAGGCAAGGCACGGTGAGGGAAGGCAAGGCAAATGCACGACAACGCACGGCTAGGCAATGCACGGCAAGGCAAGGAAAGGGTAACGCAAGGCAAGGCACGGTCAGGCGAGGCAAGGCTAAGGCACGACAACGCAAGGCTAGGCAATGAACGGAAGGCAAGCAAAGACTAACGGAAGGCAAGGAAGGCAAGGGAAAGCAAGGGAAGGCAAGGGCAACGAAAGGAACGGCACGGTAAGGGGAAACAAAGCTAAGGCACGACAATGCAGGGCTAGGCAATGCACGGCAAGGCAAGAAAAGGGTAACGCAAGGCAAAGCACGGTGAGGCAAGACAAGGCAAATGCACGACAACGCACGGCTAGGCAATGCACGGCAAGGCAAGGAAAGGGTAACTCAAGGCAAGGCACGGTCAGGCGAGGCAAGGCTAAGGCACGACAACGCAAGGCTAGGCAATGCACGGAAGGCAAGCAAAGAGTAACGGAAGGCAAGGAAGGCAAGGGAAAGCAGGGGAAGGCAAGTGTAACGAAAGGAACGGCACGGTAAGGGGAAACAAGGCTAAGGCACGACAACACAGGGCTAGGCAATGCAGGGCAAGGCAAGGAAAGGGTAACGCAAGGCAAGGCACGGTTTGGGGAGGAAGACGAATGCACGACAACGCAAGGCTAGGCAATGCACGGAAGGCAAGCAAAGAGTAACGGAAGGCAAGGAAGGCAAGGGAAAGCAAGGCAAGGCAAGGGTAACGGAAGGAACGGCACGGCAAGGGGAAACAAGGCTAAGGCACGGCAACGCACGGCTAGGCAATACACGGCAAGGCAAGGAAAGGGTAACGCAAGGCAAGGCACGGTCAGGCGAGGCAAGGCTGAGGCACGACAACGCAAGGATAGGCAATGCACGGCAAGGCAATGAAAGGGTAACGCAAGGCAAGGCACGGTAAGGCGCGGCAAGGCTAAGGCACGACAACGCAAGGCTAGGCAATAAACGGAAGGCAAGCAAAGAGTAACGGAAGGCAAGGAAGGCAAGGGAAAGCAGGGGAAGGCAAGGGTAACGGAAGGAACGGCACGGTAAGGGGAAACAAGGCTAAGGCACGACAACGCAGGGCTAGCCAATGCACGGCAAGGAAAGGAAAGGGTAACGCCAGGCAAGGCACCGTTACGCGAGGCAAGGCTAAGGCACGACAACGCAAGGCTAGGCAATGCACGGAAGGCAAGCAAAGAGTAAAGGAAGGCAAGGAAGGCAAGGGAAAGCAAGGCAAGGCAAGGGTAACGGAAGGAACGGCACGGCAAGGGGAAACAAGGCTAAGGCACGGCAACGCACGGCTAGGCAATGCACGGCAAGGCAAGGAAAGGGTAACGCAAGGCAAGGCACTGTCAGGCGAGGCAAGGCTAAGGCACGACAACGCAAGGCTAGGTAATGCACGGAAGGCAAGCAAAGAGGAACGGAAGGCAAGGAAGGCTAGGGAAAGCAGGGAAAGGCAAGGGTAACGGAAGGAACGGCACGGTAAGGGCAAAGAAGACTAAGGCACGACAACACAGGGCCAGGCAATGCAGGGCAAGGCAAGGAAATGGTAACGCAAGGCAAGGCACGGTTTGGGGAGGCAAGGCTAATGCACGACAACGCAAGGCTAGGCAGTGCACGGCTAGGCAAGGAAAGAGTAACGGAAGGAAAGGAAGGCAAGGCAAAGCAAGGCAAGGCAAGTGTAACAAAAGGCAAGGCACGGCAAGGGGAAACAAGGCTAAGGAACGGCAACGCACGGCTACGCAATGCACGGCCAGGGAAGGAAAGGGTAACGCAAGGCAAGGCACGGTGAGGCAAGGCAAGGCAAATGCACGACAACGCACGGCTAGGCAATGCACGGCAAGGCAAGGAAAGGGTAACGCAAGGCAAGGCACGGTCAGGCGAGGCAAGGCTAAGGCACGACAACGCAAGGCTAGGCAATGAACGGAAGGCAAGCAAAGAGTAACGGAAGGCAAGGAAGGCAAGGGAAAGCAAGGGAAGGCAAGGGCAACGAAAGGAACGGCACGGTAAGGGGAAACAAAGCTAAGGCACGACAATGCAGGGCTAGGCAATGCACGGCAAGGCAAGGAAAGGGTAACGAAAGGCAAGGCACGGTGAGGCAAGGCAAGGCAAATGCACGACAACGCACGGCTAGGCAATGCACGGCAAGGCAAGGAAAGGGTAACGCAAGGCAAGGCACGGTCAGGCGAGGCAAGGCTAAGGCACGACAACGCAAGTCTAGGCAATGCACGGAAGGCAAGCAAAGAGTAAAGGAAGGCAAGGAAGGCAAGGGAAAGCAGGGGAAGGCAAGGGTAACGAAAGGAACGGCACGGTAAGGGGAAACAAGGCTAAGGCACGAAAACACAGGGCTATGCAATGCAGGGCAAGGCAAGGAAAGGGTAACGCAAGGCAAGGCACGGTTTGAGGAGGAAGGCGAATGCACGACATCGCAAGGCTAGGCAATGCACGGAAGGCAAGCAAAGAGTAACGGAAGGCAAGGAAGGCAAGGGAAAGCAAGGCAAGGCAAGGGTAACAGAAGGAACGGCACGGCAAGGGCAAAAAAGGCTAAGGCACGGCAACGCACGGCTAGGCAATGCACGGCAAGGCAAGGAAAGGGTAACGCAAGGCAAGGCACGGTGAGGCAAGGCAAGGCTGATGCACGACAACGCACGGCTAGGCAATGCACGGCAAGGCAAGGAAAGGGTAACGCAAGGCAGGGCACGGTCAGGCGAGGCAAGGCTAAGGCACGACAACGCAAGGCTAGGCAATGCACGGCAAGGCAAGGAATGGGTAACGCAAGGCAAGGCACGGTAAGGCGCGGCAAGGCTAAGGCACGACAACGCAAGGCTAGGCAATAAACGGAAGGCAAGCAAAGAGTAACGGAAGGCAAGGAAGGCAAGGGAAAGCAGGGGAAGGCAAGGGTAACGGAAGGAACGGCACGGTAAGGGGAAACAAGGCTAAGGCACGACAATGCAGGGCTAGCCAATGCACGGCAAGGAAAGGAAAGGGTAACGCAAGGAAAGGCACCGTTACGCGAGGCAAGGCTAAGGCACGACAACGCAAGGCCAGGCAATGCACGGAAGGCAAGCAAAGAGTAACGGAAGGCAAGGAAGTCAAGGGAAAGCAAGGCAAGGCAAGGGTAACGGAAGGAACGGCACGGCAAGGGGAAACAAGGCTAAGGCACGGCAACGCACGGCTAGGCAATACACGGCAAGGCAAGGAAAGGGTAACGCAAGGCAAGGCACTGTCAGGCGAGGCAAGGCTAAGGCACGACAACGCAAGGCTAGGCAATGCACGGAAGGAAAGCAAAGAGTAACGGAAGGCAATGAAAGTAAGGGAAAGCAAAGCAAGGTAAGGGTAACGCAAGGCAAGGCACGGTGAGGCAAGGCAAGGCTGATGCACGACAATGCACGGCTAGGCAATGCACGGCCAGGCAAGGAAAGGGTAACGCAAGGCAAGGCACGGTCAGGCGAGGCAAGGCTAAGGCACGACAACGCAAGGCTAGGCAATGCACGGAAGGCAAGCAAAGAGGAACGGAAGGCAAGGAAGGCTAGGGAAAGCAGGGAAAGGCAAGGGTAACGGAAGGAACGGCACGGTAAGGGGAAACAAGGCTAAGGCACGACAACGCAGGGCTAGCCAATGCACGGCAAGGAAAGGAAAGGGTAACGCAAGGCAAGGCACGGTAAGGCGCGGCAAGGCTAAGGCACGACAACGCAAGGCTAGGCAACAAACGGAAGGCAAGAAAAGAGTAACGGAAGGCAAGGAAGGCAAGGGAAAGCAGGGGAAGGCAAGGGTAACGGAAGGAACGGCACGGTAAGGGGAAACAAGGCTAAGGCACGACAACGCAGGGCTAGCCAATGCACGGCAAGGCAAGGAAAGGGTAACGCAAGGCAAGGCACTGTCAGGCAAGGCAAGGGTAAGGCACGACAACGAAAGGCTAGGCAATGCACGGAAGGCAAGCAAAGAGGAACGGAAGGCAAGGAAGGCTAGGGAAAGCAGGGAAAGGCAAGGGTAACGGAAGGAACGGCACGGTAAGGGCAAACAAGACTAAGGCACGACAACACAGGGCTAGGCAATGCAGGGCAAGGCAAGGAAATGGTAACGCAAAGCAAGGCACGGTTTGGGGAGGCAAAGCTAATGCACGACAACGCAAGGCTAGGCAGTGCACGGCTAGGCAAGGAAAGAGTAACGGAAGGAAAGGAAGGCAAGGCAAAGCAAGGCAAGGCAAGTGTAACAAAAGGCAAGGCACGGCAAGGGGAAACAAGGCTAAGGAACGGCAACGCACGGCTATGCAATGCACGGCCAGGCAAGGAAAGGGTAACGCAAGGCAAGGCACGGTAAGGCAAGACAAGGCTAATGCACGACAACGCACGGCTAGGCAATGCACGGCCAGGCAAGGAAAGGGTAACGCAAGGCAAGGCACGGTCAGGCGAGGCAAGGCTAAGGCACGACAACGCAAGGCTAGGCAATGAACGGAAGGCAAGCAAAGAGTAACGGAAGGCAAGGAAGGCAAGGGAAAGCAAGGGAAGGCAAGGGCAACGAAAGGAACGGCACGGTAAGGGGAAACAAAGCTAAGGCAGGACAATGCAGGGCTAGGCAATGCACGGCAAGGCAAGGAAAGGGTAACGCAAGGCAAAGCACGGTGAGGCAAGACAAGGCAAATGCACGACAACGCACGGCTAGGAAATGCACGGCAAGGCAAGGAAAGGGTAACGCAAGGCAAGGCACGGTAAGGCGCGGCAAGGCTAAGGCACGACAACGCAAGGCTAGGCAATAAACGGAAGGCAAGCAAAGAGTAACGGAAGGCAAGGAAGGCAAGGGAAAGCAGGGGAAGGCAAGGGTAACGGAAGGAACGGCACGGTAAGGGGAAACAAGGCTAAGGCACGACAACGCAGGGCTAGCCAATGCACGGTAAGGAAAGGAAAGGGTAACGCAAGGCAAGGCACCGTTACGCGAGGCAAGGCTAAGGCACGACAACGCAAGGCTAGGCAATGCACGGAAGGCAAGCAAAGAGTAACGGAAGGCAAGGAAGGCAAGGCAAAGCAAGGCAAGGCAAGGGTAACGGAAGGAACGGCACGGCAAGGGGAAACAAGGCTAAGGCACGGCAACGCACGGCTAGGCAATGCACGGCAAGGCAAGGAAAGGGTAACGCAAGGCAAGGCACTGTCAGGCGAGGCAAGGCTAAGACACGACAACGCAAGGCTAGGCAATGCACGGAAGGAAAGCAAAGAGTAACGGAAAGCAATGAAAGTAAGGGAAAGCAAAGCAAGGTAAGGGTAACGCAAGGCAAGGCACGGTAAGGCAAGACAAGGCTAATGCACGACAACGCACGGCTAGGCAATTCACGGCAAGGCAAGGAAAGGGTAACGCAAGGCAAGGCACGGTCAGGCGAGGCAAGGCTAAGGCACGACAACGCAAGGCTAGGCAATGCACGGAAGGCAAGCAAAGAGGAACGGAAGGCAAGGAAGGCTAGGGAAAGCAGGGAAAGGCAAGGGTAACGGAAGGAACGGCACGGTAAGGGGAAACAAGGCTAAGGCACGACAACGCAGGGCTAGCCAATGCACGGCAAGGAAAGGAAAGGGTAACGCAAGGCAAGGCACGGTAAGGCGCGGCAAGGCTAAGGCACGACAACGCAAGGCTAGGCAATAAACGGAAGGCAAGAAAAGAGTAACGGAAGGCAAGGAAGGCAAGGGAAAGCAGGGGAAGGCAAGGGTAACGGAAGGAACGGCACGGTAAGGGGAAACAAGGCTAAGGCACGACAACGCAGGGCTAGCCAATGCACGGCAAGGCAAGGAAAGGGTAACGCAAGGCAAGGCACTGTCAGGCGAGGCAAGGGTAAGGCACGACAACGCAAGGCTAGGCAATGCACGGAAGGCAAGCAAAGAGGAACGGAAGGCAAGGAAGGCTAGGGAAAGCAGGGAAAGGCAAGGGTAACGGAAGGAACGGCACGGTAAGGGCAAACAAGACTAAGGCACGACAACACAGGGCTAGGCAATGCAGGGCAAGGCAAGGAAATGGTAACGCAAGGCAAGGCACGGTTTGGGGAGGCAAAGCTAATGCACGACAACGCAAGGCTAGGCAGTGCACGGCTAGGCAAGGAAAGAGTAACGGAAGGAAAGGAAGGCAAGGCAAAGCAAGGCAAGGCAAGTGTAACAAAAGGCAAGGCACGGCAAGGGGAAACAAGGCTAAGGAACGGCAACGCACGGCTATGCAATGCACGGCCAGGCAAGGAAAGGGTAACGCAAGGCAAGGCACGGTAAGGCAAGACAAGGCTAATGCACGACAACGCACGGCTAGGCAATGCACGGCCAGGCAAGGAAAGGGTAACGCAAGGCAAGGCACGGTCAGGCGAGGCAAGGCTAAGGCACGACAACGCAAGGCTAGGCAATGAACGGAAGGCAAGCAAAGAGTAACGGAAGGCAAGGAATGCAAGGGAAAGCAAGGGAAGGCAAGGGCAACGAAAGGAACGGCACGGTAAGGGGAAACAAAGCTAAGGCAGGACAATGCAGGGCTAGGCAATGCACGGCAAGGCAAGGAAAGGGTAACGCAAGGCAAAGCACGGTGAGGCAAGACAAGGCAAATGCACGACAACGCACGGCTAGGAAATGCACGGCAAGGCAAGGAAAGGGTAACGCAAGGCAAGGCACGGTAAGGCGCGGCAAGGCTAAGGCACGACAACGCAAGGCTAGGCAATAAACGGAAGGCAAGCAAAGAGTAACGGAAGGCAAGGAAGGCAAGGGAAAGCAGGGGAAGGCAAGGGTAACGGAAGGAACGGCACGGTAAGGGGAAACAAGGCTAAGGCACGACAACGCAGGGCTAGCCAATGCACGGTAAGGAAAGGAAAGGGTAACGCAAGGCAAGGCACCGTTACGCGAGGCAAGGCTAAGGCACGACAACGCAAGGCTAGGCAATGCACGGAAGGCAAGCAAAGAGTAACGGAAGGCAAGGAAGGCAAGGCAAAGCAAGGAAAGGCAAGGGTAACGGAAGGAACGGCACGGCAAGGGGAAACAAGGCTAAGGCACGGCAACGCACGGCTAGGCAATGCACGGCAAGGCAAGGAAAGGGTAACGCAAGGCAAGGCACTGTCAGGCGAGGCAAGGCTAAGACACGACAACGCAAGGCTAGGCAATGCACGGAAGGAAAGCAAAGAGTAACGGAAAGCAATGAAAGTAAGGGAAAGCAAAGCAAGGTAAGGGTAACGCAAGGCAAGGCACGGTAAGGCAAGACAAGGCTAATGCACGACAACGCACGGCTAGGCAATTCACGGCAAGGCAAGGAAAGGGTAACGCAAGGCAAGGCACGGTCAGGCGAGGCAAGGCTAAGGCACGACAACGCAAGGCTAGGCAATGCACGGAAGTCAAGCAAAGAGGAACGGAAGGCAAGGAAGGCTAGGGAAAGCAGGGAAAGGCAAGGGTAACGGAAGGAACGGCACGGTAAGTGCAAACAAGACTAAGGCACGACAACACAGGGCTAGGCAATGCAGGGCAAGGCAAGGAAATGGTAACGCAAGGCAAGGCACGGTTTGGGGAGGCAAAGCTAATGCACGACAACGCAAGGCTAGGCAGTGCACGGCTAGGCAAGGAAAGAGTAACGGAAGGAAAGGAAGGCAAGGCAAAGCAAGGCAAGGCAAGTGTAACAAAAGGCAAGGCACGGCAAGGGGAAACAAGGCTAAGGAACGGCAACGCACGGCTACGCAATGCACGGCCAGGCAAGGAAAGGGTAACGCAAGGCAAGGCACGGTAAGGCAAGACAAGGCTAATGCACGACAACGCACGGCTAGGCAATGCACGGCCAGGCAAGGAAAGGGTAACGCAAGGCAAAGCACGGTGAGGCAAGGCAAGGCAAATGCACGACAACGCACGGCTAGGCAATGCACGGCAAGGCAAGGAAAGGGTAATGCACGGCAAGGCACGGTCAGGCGAGGCAAGGCTAAGGCACGACAACGCAAGGCTAGGCAATGAACGGAAGGCAAGCAAAGAATAACGGAAGGCAAGGAAGGCTAGGGAAAGCAGGGAAAGGCAAGGGTAACGGAAGGAACGGCACGGTAAGGGCAAACAAGACAAAGGCACGACAACACAGGGCTAGGCAATGCAGGGCAAGGCAAGGAAATGGTAACGCAAGGCAAGGCACGGTTTGGGGAGGCAAAGCTAATGCACGACAACGCAAGGCTAGGCAGTGCACGGCTAGGCAAGGAAAGAGTAACGGAAGGAAAGGAAGGCAAGGCAAAGCAAGGCAAGGCAAGTGTAACAAAAGGCAAGGCACGGCAAGGGGAAACAAGGCTAAGGAACGGCAACGCACGGCTATGCAATGCACGGCCAGGCAAGGAAAGGGTAACGCAAGGCAAGGCACGGTAAGGCAAGACAAGGCTAATGCACGACAACGCACGGCTAGGCAATGCACGGCCAGGCAAGGAAAGGGTAACGCAAGGCAAGGCACGGTGAGGGAAGGCAAGGAAAATGCACGACAACACACGGCTAGGCAATGCACGGCAAGGCAAGGAAAGGGTAACGCAAGGCAAGGCACGGTCAGGCGAGGCAAGGCTAAGGCACGACAACGCAAGGCTAGGCAATGCACGGAAGGCAAGCAAAGAGTAACGGAAGGCAAGGAAGGCAAGTGAAAGCAAGGCAAGGCAAGGGTAACGGAAGGAACGGCACGGCAAGGGGAAACAAGGCTAAGGCACGGCAACGCACGGCTAGGCAATGCACGGCAAGGCAAGGAAAGGGTAACGCAAGGCAAGGCACTGTCAGGCGAGGCAAGGCTAAGGCACGACAACGCAAGGCTAGGCAATGCACGGAAGGCAAGCAAAAAGGAACGGAAGGCAAGGAAGGCTAGGGAAAGCAGGGAAAGGCAAGGGTAACGGAAGGAACGGCACGGTAAAGGCAAACAAGACTAAGGCACGACAACACAGGGCTAGGCAATGCAGGGCAAGGCAAGGAAATGGTAACGCAAGGCAAGGCACGGTTTGGGGAGGCAAAGCTAATGCACGACAACGCAAGGCTAGGCAGTGCACGGCAAGGCAAGGAAAGAGTAACGGAAGGAAAGGAAGGCAAGGCAAAGCAAGGCAAGGCAAGTGTAACAAAAGGCAAGGCACGGCAAGGGGAAACAAGGCTGAGGAACGGCAACGGACGGCTACGCAATGCACGGCCAGGCAAGGAAAGGGTAACGCAAGGCAAGGCACGGTAAGGCAAGACAAGGCTAATGCACGACAACGCACGGCTAGGCAATACACGGCAAGGCAAGGAAAGGGTAACGCAAGGCAAGGCACTGTCAGGCGAGGCAAGGCTAAGGCACGACAACGCAAGGCTAGGCAATGCACGGAAGGAAAGCAAAGAGTAACGGAAGGCAATGAAAGTAAGGGAAAGCAAAGCAAGGTAAGGGTAACGCAAGGCAAGGCACGGTGAGGCAAGGCAAGGCTGATGCACGACAATGCACGGCTAGGCAATGCACGGCCAGGCAAGGAAAGGGTAACGCAAGGCAAGGCACGGTCAGGCGAGGCAAGGCTAAGGCACGACAACGCAAGGCTAGGCAATGCACGGAAGGCAAGCAAACAGGAACGGAAGGCAAGGAAGGCTAGGGAAAGCAGGGAAAGGCAAGGGTAACGGAAGGAACGGCACGGTAAGGGGAAACAAGGCTAAGGCACGACAACGCAGGGCTAGCCAATGCACGGCAAGGAAAGGAAAGGGTAACGCAAGGCAAGGCACGGTAAGGCGCGGCAAGGCTAAGGCACGACAACGCAAGGCTAGGCAACAAACGGAAGGCAAGAAAAGAGTAACGGAAGGCAAGGAAGGCAAGGGAAAGCAGGGGAAGGCAAGGGTAACGGAAGGAACGGCACGGTAAGGGGAAACAAGGCTAAGGCACGACAACGCAGGGCTAGCCAATGCACGGCAAGGCAAGGAAAGGGTAACGCAAGGCAAGGCACTGTCAGGCGAGGCAAGGGTAAGGCACGACAACGCAAGGCTAGGCAATGCACGGAAGGCAAGCAAAGAGGAACGGAAGGCAAGGAAGGCTAGGGAAAGCAGGGAAAGGCAAGGGTAACGGAAGGAACGGCACGGTAAGGGCAAACAAGACTAAGGCACGACAACACAGGGCTAGGCAATGCAGGGCAAGGCAAGGAAATGGTAACGCAAGGCAAGGCACGGTTTGGGGAGGCAAAGCTAATGCACGACAACGCAAGGCTAGGCAGTGCACGGCTAGGCAAGGAAAGAGTAACGGAAGGAAAGGAAGGCAAGGCAAAGCAAGGCAAGGCAAGTGTAACAAAAGGCAAGGCACGGCAAGGGGAAACAAGGCTAAGGAACGGCAACGCACGGCTACGCAATGCACGGCCAGGCAAGGAAAGGGTAACGCAAGGCAAGGCACGGTAAGGCAAGACAAGGCTAATGCACGACAACGCACGGCTAGGCAATGCACGGCCAGGCAAGGAAAGGGTAACGCAAGCCAAGGCACGGTCAGGCGAGGGAAGGCTAAGGCACGACAACGCAAGGGTAGGCAATGAACGGAAGGCAAGCAAAGAGTAACGGAAGGCAAGGAAGGCAAGGGAAAGCAAGGGAAGGCAAGGGCAACGAAAGGAACGGCACGGTAAGGGGAAACAAAGCTAAGGCAGGACAATGCAGGGCTAGGCAATGCACGGCAAGGCAAGGAAAGGGTAACGCAAGGCAAAGCACGGTGAGGCAAGACAAGGCAAATGCACGACAACGCACGGCTAGGAAATGCACGGCAAGGCAAGGAAAGGGTAACGCAAGGCAAGGCACGGGAAGGCGCGGCAAGGCTAAGGCACGACAACGCAAGGCTAGGCAATAAACGGAAGGCAAGCAAAGAGTAACGGAAGGCAAGGAAGGCAAGGGAAAGCAGGGGAAGGCAAGGGTAACGGAAGGAACGGCACGGTAAGGGGAAACAAGGCTAAGGCACGACAACGCAGGGCTAGCCAATGCACGGTAAGGAAAGGAAAGGGTAACGCAAGGCAAGGCACCGTTACGCGAGGCAAGGCTAAGGCACGACAACGCAAGGCTAGGCAATGCACGGAAGGCAAGCAAAGAGTAACGGAAGGCAAGGAAGGCAAGGCAAAGCAAGGCAAGGCAAGGGTAACGGAAGGAACGGCACGGCAAGGGGAAACAAGGCTAAGGCACGGCAACGCACGGCTAGGCAATGCACGGCAAGGCAAGGAAAGGGTAACGCAAGGCAAGGCACTGTCAGGCGAGGCAAGGCTAAGACACGACAACGCAAGGCTAGGCAATGCACGGAAGGAAAGCAAAGAGTAACGGAAAGAAATGAAAGTAAGGGAAAGCAAAGCAAGGTAAGGGTAACGCAAGGCAAGGCACGGTAAGGCAAGACAAGGCTAATGCACGACAACGCACGGCTAGGCAATTCACGGCAAGGCAAGGAAAGGGTAACGCAAGGCAAGGCACGGTCAGGCGAGGCAAGGCTAAAGCACGACAACGCAAGGCTAGGCAATGCACGGAAGTCAAGCAAAGAGGAACGGAAGGCAAGGAAGGCTAGGGAAAGCAGGGAAAGGCAAGGGTAACGGAAGGAACGGCACGGTAAGGGCAAACAAGACTAAGGCACGACAACACAGGGCTAGGCAATACACGGCAAGGCAAGGAAATGGTAACGCAAGGCAAGGCACGGTTTGGGGAGGCAAAGCTAATGCACGACAACGCAAGGCTAGGCAGTGCACGGCTAGGCAAGGAAAGAGTAACGGAAGGAAAGGAAGGCAAGGCAAAGCAAGGCAAGGCAAGTGTAACAAAAGGCAAGGCACGGCAAGGGGAAACAAGGCTAAGGAACGGCAACGCACGGCTACGCAATGCACGGCCAGGCAAGGAAAGGGTAACGCAAGGCAAGGCACGGTAAGGCAAGACAAGGCTAATGCACGACAACGCACGGCTAGGCAATGCACGGCCAGGCAAGGAAAGGGTAACGCAAGGCAAAGCACGGTGAGGCAAGGCAAGGCAAATGCACGACAACGCACGGCTAGGCAATGCACGGCAAGGCAAGGAAAGGGTAACGCACGGCAAGGCACGGTCAGGCGAGGCAAGGCTAAGGCACGACAACGCAAGGCTAGGCAATGAACGGAAGGCAAGCAAAGAATAACGGAAGGCAAGGAAGGCTAGGGAAAGCAGGGAAAGGCAAGGGTAACGGAAGGAACGGCACGGTAAGGGCAAACAAGACTAAGGCACGACAACACAGGGCTAGGCAATGCAGGGCAAGGCAAGGAAATGGTAACGCAAGGCAAGGCACGGTTTGGGGAGGCAAAGCTAATGCACGACAACGCAAGGCTAGGCAGTGCACGGCTAGGCAAGGAAAGAGTAACGGAAGGAAAGGAAGGCAAGGCAAAGCAAGGCAAGGCAAGTGTAACAAAAGGCAAGGCACGGCAAGGGGAAACAAGGCTAAGGAACGGCAACGCACGGCTATGCAATGCACGGCCAGGCAAGGAAAGGGTAACGCAAGGCAAGGCACGGTAAGGCAAGACAAGGCTAATGCACGACAACGCACGGCTAGGCAATGCACGGCCAGGCAAGGAAAGGGTAACGCAAGGCAAGGCACGGTGAGGGAAGGCAAGGCAAATGCACGACAACACACGGCTAGGCAATGCACGGCAAGGCAGGGAAAGGGTAACGCAAGGCAAGGCACGGTCAGGCGAGGCAAGGCTAAGGCACGACAACGCAAGGCTAGGCAATGCACGGAAGGCAAGCAAAGAGTAACGGAAGGCAAGGAAGGCAAGGGAAAGCAAGGCAAGGCAAGGGTAACGGAAGGAACGGCACGGCAAGGGGAAACAAGGCTAAGGCACGGCAACGCACGGCTAGGCAATGCACGGCAAGGCAAGGAAAGGGTAACGCAAGGCAAGGCACTGTCAGGCGAGGCAAGGCTAAGGCACGACAACGCAAGGCTAGGCAATGCACGGAAGGCAAGCAAAAAGGAACGGAAGGCAAGGAAGGCTAGGGAAAGCAGGGAAAGGCAAGGGTAACGGAAGGAACGGCACGGTAAGGGCAAACAAGACTAAGGCACGACAACACAGGGCTAGGCAATGCAGGGCAAGGCAAGGAAATGGTAACGCAAGGCAAGGCACGGTTTGGGGAGGCAAAGCTAATGCACGACAACGCAAGGCTAGGCAGTGCACGGCAAGGCAAGGAAAGAGTAACGGAAGGAAAGGAAGGCAAGGCAAAGCAAGGCAAGGCAAGTGTAACAAAAGGCAAGGCACGGCAAGGGGAAACAAGGCTGAGGAACGGCAACGGACGGCTACGCAATGCACGGCCAGGCAAGGAAAGGGTAACGCAAGGCAAGGCACGGTAAGGCAAGACAAGGCTAATGCACGACAACGCACGGCTCGGCAATGCACGGCCAGGCAAGGAAAGGGTAACGCAGGGCAAGGCACGGTGAGGCAAGGCAAGGCAAATGCTCGACAACGCACGGCTAGGCAATGCACGGTAAGGCAAGGAAAGGGTAACGCAAGGCAAGGCACGGTCAGGCGAGGCAAGGCTAAGGCACGACAACGCAAGGCTAGGCAATGAACGGAAGGCAAGCAAAGAGTAACGGAAGGCAAGGAAGGCAAGGGAAAGCAAGGGAAGGCAAGGGCAACGAAAGGAACGGCACGGTAAGGGGAAACAAAGCTAAGGCACGACAATGCAGGGCTAGGCAATGCACGGCAAAGCAAGGAAAGGGTAACGAAAGGCAAAGCACGGTGAGGCAAGACAAGGCAAATGCACGACAACGCACGGCTAGGCAATGCACGGCAAGGCAAGGAAAGGCTAACTCAAGGCAAGGCACGGTCAGGCGAGGCAAGGCTAAGGCACGACAACGCAAGGCTAGGCAATGCACGGAAGGCAAGCAAAGAGTAACGGAAGGCAAGGAAGGCATGGGAAAGCAGGGGAAGGCAAGGGTAACGAAAGGAACGGCACGGTAAGGGGAAACAAGGCTAAGGCACGACAACACAGGGCTAGGCAATGCAGGGCAAGGCAAGGAAAGGGTAACGCAAGGCAAGGCACGGTTTGGGGAGGAAGGCGAATGCACGACAACGCAAGGCTAGGCAATGCACGGAAGGCAAGCAAAGAGTAACGGAAGGCAAGGAAGGCAAGGGAAAGCAAGGCAAGGCAAGGGTAACAGAAGGAACGGCACGGCAAGGGCAAACAAGGCTAAGGCACGGCAACGCACCGCTAGGCAATGCACGGCAAGGCAAGGAAAGGGTAACGCAAGGCAAGGCACGGTGAGGCAAGGCAAGGCTGATGCACGACAACGCACGGCTAGGCAATGCACGGCAAGGCAAGGAAAGGGTAACGCAAGGCAAGGCACGGTCAGGCGAGGCAAGGCTAAGGCACGACAACGCAAGGCTAGGCAATGCACGGCAAGGCAAGGAAAGGGTAACGCAAGGCAAGGCACGGTCAGGCGCGGCAAGGCTAAGGCACGACAACGCAAGGCTAGGCAATAAACGGAAGGCAAGCAAAGAGTAACGGAAGGCAAGGAAGGCAAGGGAAAGCAGGGGAAGGCAACGGTAACGGAAGGAACGGCACGGTAAGGGGAAACAAGGGTAAGGCACGACAACGCAGGGCTAGCCAATGCACGGCAAGGAAAGGAAAGGGTAACGCAAGGCAAGGCACCGTTACGCGAGGCAAGGCTAACGCAAGGCAAAGGCACAAGGCTAACAACGCAAGGCTAGGCAATGCACGGAAGGCAAGCAAAGAGTAACGGAAGGCAAGGAAGGCAAGGGAAAGCAAGGCAAGGCAAGGGTAACGGAAGGAACGGCACGGCAAGGGGAAACAAGGCTAAGGCACGGCAACGCACGGCTAGGCAATACACGGCAAGGCAAGGAAAGGGTAACGCAAGGCAAGGCACTGTCAGGCGAGGCAAGGCTAAGGCACGACAACGCAAGGCTAGGCAATGCACGGAAGGAAAGCAAAGAGTAACGGAAGGCAATGAAAGTAAGGGAAAGCAAAGCAAGGTAAGGGTAACGCAAGGCAAGGCACGGTGAGGCAAGGCAAGGCTGATGCACGACAATGCACGGCTAGGCAATGCACGGCCAGGCAAGGAAAGGGTAACGCAAGGCAAGGCACGGTCAGGCGAGGCAAGGCTAAGGCACGACAACGCAAGGCTAGGCAATGCACGGAAGGCAAGCAAAGAGGAACGGAAGGCAAGGAAGGCTAGGGAAAGCAGGGAAAGGCAAGGGTAACGGAAGGAACGGCACGGTAAGGGCTAACAAGACTAAGGCACGACAACACAGGGCTAGGAATGCAGGGCAAGGCAAGGAAATGGTAACTCAAGGCAAGGCACGGTTTAGGGAGGCAAAGCTAATGCACGACAACGCAAGGCTAGGCAGTGCACGGCTAGGCAAGGAAAGAGTAACGGAAGGAAAGGAAGGCAAGGCAAAGCAAGGCAAGGCAAGTGTAACAAAAGGCAAGGCACGGCAAGGGGAAACAAGGCTAAGGAACGGCAAGGCACGGCTACGCAATGCACGGCCAGGCAAGGAAAGGGTAACGCAAGGCAAGGCACGGTAAGGCAAGACAAGGCTAATGCACGACAACGCACGGCTAGGCAATGCACGGCCAGGCAAGGAAAGGGTAACGCAAGGCAAGGCACGGTGAGGCAAGGCAAGGCAAATGCACGACAACGCACGGCTAGGCAATGCACGGCAAGGCAAGGAAAGGGTAACGCAAGGCAAGGCACGGTCAGGCGAGGCAAGGCTAATGCACGACAACGAAAGGCTAGGCAATGAACGGAAGGCAAGCAAGGAGTAACGGAAGGCAAGGAAGGCAAGGGAAAGCAAGGGAAGGCAAGGGCAACGAAAGGAACGGCACGGTAAGGGGAAACAAAGCTAAGGCACGACAATGCAGGGCTAGGCAATGCACGGCAAGGCAAGGAAAGGGTAACGCAAGGCAAAGCACGGTGAGGCAAGACAAGGCAAATGCACGACAACGCACGGCTAGGCAATGCACGGCAAGGCAAGGAAAGGGTAACTCAAGGCAAGGCACGGTCAGGCGAGGCAAGGCTAAGGCACGACAACGCAAGGCTAGGCAATGCACGGAAGGCAAGCAAAGAGTAACGGAAGGCAAGGAAGGCAAGGGAAAGCAGGGGAAGGCAAGTGTAACGAAAGGAACGGCACGGTAAGGGGAAACAAGGCTAAGGCACGACAACACAGGGCTAGGCAATGCAGGGCAAGGCAAGGAAAGGGTAACGCAAGGCAAGACACGATTTGGGGAGGAAGGCGAATGCACGACAACGCAAGGCTAGGCAATGCACGGAAGGCAAGCAAAGAGTAACGGAAGGCAAGGAAGGCAAGGGAAAGCAAGGCAAGGCAAGGGTAACGGAAGGAACGGCACGGCAAGGGGAAACAAGGCTAAGGCACGGCAACGCACGGCTAGGCAATACACGGCAAGGCAAGGAAAGGGTAACGCAAGGCAAGGCACGGTCAGGCGAGGCAAGCCTAAGGCACGACAACGCAAGGCTAGGCAATGCACGGCAAGGCAAGGAAAGGGTAACGCAAGGCAAGGCACGGTGAGGCAGGGCAAGGCTGATGCACGACAACGCACGGCTAGGCAATGCACGGCAAGGCAAGGAAAGGGTAACGCAAGGCAAGGCACGGTCAGGCGAGGCAAGGCTAAGGCACGACAACGCAAGGCTAGGCAATGCACGGCAAGGCAAGGAAAGGGTAACGCAAGGCAAGGCACGGTAAGGCGCGGCAAGGCTAAGGCACGACAACGCAAGGCTAGGCAATAAACGGAAGGCAAGCAAAGAGTAACGGAAGGCCAGGAAGGCAAGGGAAAGCAGGGGAAGGCAACGGTAACGGAAGGAACGGCACGGTAAGGGGAAACAAGGCTAAGGCACGACAACGCAGGGCTAACCAATGCACGGCAAGGAAAGGAAAGGGTAACGCAAGGCAAGGCACCGTTACGCGAGGCAAGGCTAAGGCACGACAACGCAAGGCTAGGCAATGCACGGAAGGCAAGCAAAGAGTAACGGAAGGCAAGGAAGGCAAGGGAAAGCAAGGCAAGGCAAGGGTAACGGAAGGAACGGCACGGCAAGGGGAAACAAGGCTAAGGCACGGCAACGCACGGCTAGGCAATACACGGCAAGGCAAGGAAAGGGTAACGCAAGGCAAGGCACTGTCAGGCGAGGCAAGGCTAAGGCACGACAACGCAAGGCTAGGCAATGCACGGAAGGAAAGCAAAGAGTAACGGAAGGCAATGAAAGTAAGGGAAAGCAAAGCAAGGTAAGGGTAACGCAAGGCAAGGCACGGTGAGGCAAGGCAAGGCTGATGCACGACAATGCACGGCTAGGCAATGCACGGCCAGGCAAGGAAAGGGTAACGCAAGGCAAGGCACGGTCAGGCGAGGCAAGGCTAAGGCACGACAACGCAAGGCTAGGCAATGCACGGAAGGCAAGCAAAGAGGAACGGAAGGCAAGGAAGGCTAGGGAAAGCAGGGAAAGGCAAGGGTAACGGAAGGAACGGCACGGTAAGGGCAAACAAGACTAAGGCACGACAACACAGGGATAGGCAATGCAGGGCAAGGCAAGGAAATGGTAACTCAAGGCAAGGCACGGTTTGGGGAGGCAAAGCTAATGCACGACAACGCAAGGCTAGGCAGTGCACGGCTAGGCAAGGAAAGAGTAACGGAAGGAAAGGAAGGCAAGGCAAAGCAAGGCAAGGCAAGTGTAACAAAAGGCAAGGCACGGCAATGGGAAACAAGGCTAAGGAACGGCAACGCACGGCTACGCAATGCACGGCCAGGCAAGGAAAGGGTAACGTAAGGCAAGGCACGGTAAGGCAAGACAAGGCTAATGCACGACAATGCACGGCTAGGCAATGCACGGCCAGGCAAGGAAAGGGTAACGCAAGGCAAGGCACGGGGAGGCAAGGCAAGGCAAATGCACGACAACGCACGGCTAGGCAATGCACGGCAAGGCAAGGAAAGGGTAACGCAAGGCAAGGCACGGTCAGGCGAGGCAAGGCTAAGGCACGACAACGCAAGGCTAGGCAATGAACGGAAGGCAAGCAAAGAGTAACGGAAGGCAAGGAAGGCAAGGGAAAGCAAGGGAAGGCAATGGCAACGAAAGAAACGGCACGGTAAGGGGAAACAAAGCTAAGGCACGACAATGCAGGGCTAGGCAATGCACGGCAAGGCAAGGAAAGGGTAACGCAAGGCAAAGCACGGTGAGGCAAGACAAGGCAAATGCACGACAACGCACGGCTAGGCAATGCACGGCAAGGCAAGGAAAGGGTAACTCAAGGCAAGGCACGGTCAGGCGAGGCAATGCTAAGGCACGACAACGCAAGGCTAGGCAATGCACGGAAGGCAAGCAAAGAGTAACGGAAGGCAAGGAAGGCAAGGGAAAGCAGGGGAAGGCAAGTGTAACGAAAGGAACGGCACGGTAAGGGGAAACAAGGCTAAGGCACGACAACACAGGGCTAGGCAATGCAGGGCAAGGCAAGGAAAGGGAAACGCAAGGCAAGGCACGGTTTGGGGAGGAAGGCGAATGCACGACAACGCAAGGCTAGGCAATGCACGGAAGGCAAGCAAAGAGTAACGGAAGGCAAGGAAGGCAAGGGAAAGCAAGGCAAGGCAAGGGTAACGGAAGGAACGGCACGGCAAGGGGAAACAAGGCTAAGGCACGGCAACGCACGGCTAGGCAATACACGGCAAGGCAAGGAAAGGGTAACGCAAGGCAAGGCACGGTCAGGCGAGGCAAGGCTAAGGCACGACAACGCAAGGCTAGGCAATGCACGGCAAGGCAAGGAAAGGGTAACGCAAGGCAAGGCACGGTAAGGCGCGGCAAGGCTAAGGCACGACAACGCAAGGCTAGGCAATAAACGGAAGGCAAGCAAAGAGTAACGGAAGGCAAGGAAGGCAAGGGAAAGCAGGGAAAGGCAAGGGTAACGGAAGGAACGGCACGGTCAGGGGAAACAAGGCTAAGGCACGACAACGCAGGGCTAGCCAATGCACGGCAAGGAAAGGAAAGGGTAACGCAAGGCAGCTAGGCAATGCACGGCAAGGCAAGGAAAGGGTAACGCAAGGCAAGGCACTGTCAGGCGAGGCAAGGCTAAGGCACGACAACGCAAGGCTAGGCAATGCACGGAAGGCAAGCAAAGAGGAACGGAAGGCAAGGAAGGCTAGGGAAAGCAGGGAAAGGCAAGGGTAACGGAAGGAACGGCACGGTAAGGGCAAACAAGACTAAGGCACGACAACACAGGGCTAGGCAATGCAGGGCAAGGCAAGGAAATGGTAACGCAAGGCAAGGCACGGTTTGGGGAGGCAAAGCTAATGCACGACAACGCAAGGCTAGGCAGTGCACGGCTAGGCAAGGAAAGAGTAACGGAAGGAAAGGAAGGCAAGGCAAAGCAAGGCAAGGCAAGTGTAACAAAAGGCAAAGCACGGCAAGGGGAAACAAGGCTAAGGAACGGCAACGCACGGCTACGCAATGCACGGCCAGGCAAGGAAAGGGTAACGCAAGGCAAGGCACGGTAAGGCAAGACAAGGCTAATGCACGACAACGCACGGCTAGGCAATGCACGGCCAGGCAAGGAAAGGGTAACGCAAGGCAAGGCACGGTGAGGCAAGGCAAGGCAAATGCACGACAACGCACGGCTAGGCAATGCACGGCAAGGCAAGGAAAGGGTAACGCAAGGCAAGGCACGGTCAGGCGAGGCAAGGCTAAGGCACGACAACGCAAGGCTAGGCAATGAACGGAAGGCAAGCAAAGAGTAACGGAAGGCAAGGAAGGCAAGGGAAAGCAAGGGAAGGCGAGGGCAACGAAAGGAGCGGCACGGTAAGGGGAAACAAAGCTAAGGCACGACAATGCAGGGCTAGGCAATGCACGGCAAGGCAAGGAAAGGGTAACGAAAGGCAAAGCACGGTGAGGCAAGACAAGGCAAATGCACGACAACGCACGGCTAGGCAATGCACGGCAAGGCGAGGAAAGGGTAACTCAAGGCAAGGCACGGTCAGGCGAGGCAAGGCTAAGGCACGACAACGCAAGTCTAGGCAATGAACGGAAGGCAAGCAAAGAGTAACGGAAGGCAAGGAAGGCAAGGGAAAGCAGGGGAAGGCAAGGGTAACGAAAGGAACGGCACGGTAAGGGGAAACAAGGCTAAGGCACGACAACACAGGGCTAGGCAATGCAGGGCAAGGCAAGGAAAGGGTAACGCAAGGCAAGGCACGGTTTGGGGAGGAAGGCGAATGCACGACATCGCAAGGCTAGGCAATGCACGGAAGGCAAGCAAAGAGTAACGGAAGGCAAGGAAGGCAAGGGAAAGCAAGGCAAGGCAAGGGTAACAGAAGGAACGGCCCGGCAAGGGCAAACAAGGCTAAGGCACGGCAACGCACGGCTAGGCAATGCACGGCAAGGCAAGGAAAGGGTAACGCAAGGCAAGGCACGGTGAGGCAAGGCAAGGCTGATGCACGACAACGCACGGCTAGGCAATGCACGGCAAGGCAAGGAAAGGGTAACGCAAGGCAAGGCACTGTCAGGCGAGGCAAGGCTAAGGCACGACAACGCAAGGCTAGGCAATGCACGGAAGGCAAGCAAAGAGGAACGGAAGGCAAGGAAGGCTAGGGAAAGCAGGGAAAGGCAAGGGTAACGGAAGGAACGGCACGGTAAGGGCAAACAAGGCTAAGGCACGGCAACGCACGTCTAGGCAATGCACGGCAAGGCAAGGAAAGGGTAACGCAAGGCAAGGCACGGTGAGGCAAGGCAAGGCTGATGCACGACAACGCACGGCTAGGCAATGCACGGCAAGGCAAGGAAAGGGTAACGCAAGGCAAGGCACGGTCAGGCGAGGCAAGGCTAAGGCACGACAAAGCAAGGCTAGGCAATGCACGGCAAGGCAAGGAAAGGGTAACGCAAGGCAAAGCACGGTGAAGCAAGACAAGGCAAATGCACGACAACGCACGGCTAGGCAATGCACTGCAAGGCAAGGAAAGGTTAACGCAAGGCAAGTCACGGTAAGGCGCGGCAAGGCTAAGGCACGACAACGCAAGGCTAGGCAATGCACGGCAAGGCAAGGAAAGGGTAACGCAAGGCAAGGCACGGTAAGGCGCGGCAAGGCTAAGGCACGACAACGCAAGGCTAGGCAATAAACGGAAGGCAAGCAAAGAGTAACGGAAGGCAAGGAAGGCAAGGGAAAGCAGGGGAAGGCAAGGGTAACGGAAGGAACGGCACGGTAAGGGGAAACAAGGCTAAGGCACGACAACGCAGGGCTAGCCAATGCACGGCAAGGAAAGGAAAGGGTAACGCAAGGCAAGGCACCGTTAGGCGAGGCAAGGCTAAGGCACGACAACGCAGGGCTAGCCAATGCACGGCAAGGAAAGGAAAGAGTAACGCAAGGCAAGGCACCGTTACGCGAGGCAAGGCTAAGGCACGACAACGCAAGGCTAGGCAATGAACGGAAGGCAAGCAAAGAGTAACGGAAGGCAAGGAAGGCAAGGGAAAGCAAGGGAAGGCAAGGGCAACGAAAGGAACGGCACGGAAAGGGGAAACAAAGCTAAGGCACGACAATGCAGGGCTAGGCAATGCACGGCAAGGCAAGGAAAGGGTAACGCAAGGCAAAGCACGGTGAGGCAAGACAAGGCAAATGCACGACAACGCACGGCTAGGCAATGCACGGCAAGGCAAGGAAAGGGTAACTCAAGGCAAGGCACGGTCAGGCGAGGCAAGGCTAAGGCACGACAACGCAAGGCTAGGCAATGCACGGAAGGCAAGCAAAGAGTAACGGAAGGCAAGGAAGGCAAGGGAAAGCAGGGGAAGGCAAGGGTAACGAAAGGAACGGCACGGTAAGGGGAAACAAGGCTAAGGCACGACAACACAGGGCTAGGCAATACAGGGCAAGGCAAGGAAAGGGTAACGCAAGGCAAGGCACGGTTTGGGGAGGAAGGCGAATGCACGACAACGCAAGGCTAGGCAATGCACGGAAGGCAAGCAAAGAGTAACGGAAGGCAAGGAAGGCAAGGGAAAGCAAGGCAAGGCAAGGGTAACAGAAGTAACGGCACGGCAAGTGGAAACAAGGCTAAGGCACGGCAACGCACGGCTAGGCAATGAACGGAAAGGCAAGGAAAGGGTAACGCAAGGCAAGGCACGGTGAGGCAAGGCAAGGCTGATGCACGACAACGCACGGCTAGGCAATGCACGGCAAGGCAAGGAAAGGGTAACGCAAGGCAAGGCACGGTCAGGCGAGGCAAGGCTAAGGCACGACAACGCAAGGCTAGGCAATGCACGGCAAGGCAAGGAAAGGGTAACGCAAGGCAAGGCACGGTAAGGCGCGGCAAGGCTAAGGCACGACAACGCAAGGCTAGGCAATAAACGGAAGGCAAGCAAAGAGTAACGGAAGGCAAGGAAGGCAAGGGAAAGCAGGGGAAGGCAAGGGTAACGGAAGGAACGGCACGGTAAGGGGAAACAAGGCTAAGGCACGACAACGCAGGGCTAGCCAATGCACGGCAAGTAAAGGAAAAGGTAACGCAAGGCAAGGCACCGTTACGCGAGGCAAGGCTAAGGCACGACAACGCAAGGCTAGGCAATGCACGGAAGGCAAGCAAAGAGTAACGGAAGGCAAGGAAGGCAAGGGAAAGAAAGGCAAGGCAAGGGTAACGGAAGGAACGGCACGGCAAGGGGAAACAAGGCTAAGGCACGGCAACGCACGGCTAGGCAATGCACGGCAAGGCAAGGAAAGGGTAACGCAAGGCAAGGCACTGTCAGGCGAGGCAAGGCTAAGGCACGACAACGCAAGGCTAGGCAATGCACGGAAGGAAAGCAAAGAGTAACGGAAGGCAATGAAAGGAAGGGAAAGCAAGGCAAGGTAAGGGTAACGCAAGGCAAGGCACGGTGAGGCAAGGCAAGGCTGATGCACGACAACGCACGGCTAGGCAATTCACGGCAAGGCAAGGAAAGGGTAACGCAAGGAAAGGCACGGTCAGGCGAGGCAAGGCTAAGGCACGACAACGCAAGGCTAGGCAATGCACGGAAGGCAAGCAAAGAGGAACGGAAGGCAAGGAAGGCTAGGGAAAGCAGGGAAAGGCAAAGGTAACGGAAGGAACGGCACGGTAAGGGCAAACAAGACTAAGGCACGACAACACAGGGCTAGGCAATGCAGGGCAAGGCAAGGAAATGGTAACGCAAGGCAAGGCACGGTTTGGGGAGGCAAACCTAATGCACGACAACGCAAGGCTAGGCAGTGCACGGCTAGGCAAGGAAAGAGTAACGGAAGGAAAGGAAGGCAAGGCAAAGCAAGGCAAGGCAAGTGTAACAAAAGGCAAGGCACGGCAAGGGGAAACAAGGCTAAGGAACGGCAACGCACGGCTACGCAATGCACGGCCAGGCAAGGAAAGGGTAACGCAAGGCAAGGCACGGTAAGGCAAGACAAGGCTAATGCACGACAACGCACGGCTAGGCAATGCACGGCCAGGCAAGGAAAGGGTAACGCAAGGCAAGGCACGGTGAGGCAAGGCAAGGCAAATGCACGACAACGCACGGCTAGGCAATGCACGGCAAGGCAAGGAAAGGGTAACGCAAGGCAAGGCACGGTCAGGCGAGGCAAGGCTAAGGCACGACAACGCAAGGCTAGGCAATGAACGGAAGGCAAGCAAAGAGTAACGGAAGGCAAGGAAGGCAAGGGAAAGCAGGGGAAGGCAAGGGTAACGAAAGGAACGGCACGGTAAGGGGAAACAAGGCTAAGGCACGACAACACAGGGCTAGGCAATGCAGGGCAAGGCAAGGAAAGGGTAACGCAAGGCAAGGCACGGTTTGGGGAGGCAAAGCTAATGCACGACAACGCAAGGCTAGGCAGTGCACGGCTAGGCAAGGAAAGAGTAACGGAAGGAAAGGAAGGCAAGGCAAAGCAAGGCAAGGCAAGTGTAACAAAAGGCAAGGCACGGCAAGGGGAAACAAGGCTAAGGAACGGCAACGCACGGCTATGCAATGCACGGCCAGGCAAGGAAAGGGTAACGCAAGGCAAGGCACGGTAAGGCAAGACAAGGCTAATGCACGACAACGCACGGCTAGGCAATGCACGGCCAGGCAAGGAAAGGGTAACGCAAGGCAAGGCACGGTGAGGGAAGGCAAGGCAAATGCACGACAACGCACGGCTAGGCAATGCACGGCAAGGCAAGGAAAGGGTAACGCAAGGCAAGGCACGGTCAGGCGAGGCAAGGCTAATGCACGACAACGAAAGGCTAGGCAATGAACGGAAGGCAAGCAAGGAGTAACGGAAGGCAAGGAAGGCAAGGGAAAGCAAGGGAAGGCAAGGGCAACGAAAGGAACGGCCCGGTAAGGGGAAACAAAGCTAAGGCACGACAATGCAGGGCTAGGCAATGCACGGCAAGGCAAGGAAAGGGTAACGCAAGGCAAAGCACGGTGAGGCAAGACAAGGCAAATGCACGACAACGCACGGCTAGGCAATGCACGGCAAGGCAAGGAAAGGGTAACTCAAGGCAAGGCACGGTCAGGCGAGGCAAGGCTAAGGCACGACAACGCAAGGCTAGGCAATGCACGGAAGGCAAGCAAAGAGTAACGGAAGGCAAGGAAGGCAAGGGAAAGCAGGGGAAGGCAAGTGTAACGAAAGGAACGGCACGGTAAGGGGAAACAAGGCTAAGGCACGACAACACAGGGCTAGGCAATGCAAGGCAAGGCAAGGAAAGGGAAACGCAAGGCAAGGCACGGTTTGGGGAGGAAGGCGAATGCACGACAACGCAAGGCTAGGCAATGCACGGAAGGCAAGCAAAGAGTAACGGAAGGCAAGGAAGGCAAGGGAAAGCAAGGCAAGGCAAGGGTAACGGAAGGAACGGCACGGCAAGGGGAAACAAGGCTAAGGCACGGCAACGCACGGCTAGGCAATACACGGCAAGGCAAGGAAAGGGTAACGCAAGGCAAGGCACGGTCAGGCGAGGCAAGGCTAAGGCACGACAACGCAAGGCTAGGCAATGCACGGCAAGGCAAGGAAAGGGTAACGCAAGGCAAGGCACGGTAAGGCGCGGCAAGGCTAAGGCACGACAACGCAAGGCTAGGCAATAAACGGAAGGCAAGCAAAGAGTAACGGAAGGCAAGGAAGGCAAGGGAAAGCAGGGAAAGGCAAGGGTAACGGAAGGAACGGCACGGTCAGGGGAAACAAGGCTAAGGCACGACAACGCAGGGCTAGCCAATGCACGGCAAGGAAAGGAAAGGGTAACGCAAGGCAAGGCACCGTTACGCGAGGCAAGGCTAAGGCACGACAACGCAAGGCTAGGCAATGAACGGAAGGCAAGCAAAGAGTAACGGAAGGCAAGGAAGGCAAGGGAAAGCAAGGGAAGGCGAGGGCAACGAAAGGAGCGGCACGGTAAGGGGAAACAAAGCTAAGGCACGACAATGCAGGGCTAGGCAATGCACGGCAAGGCAAGGAAAGGGTAACGAAAGGCAAAGCACGGTGAGGCAAGACAAGGCAAATGCACGACAACGCACGGCTAGGCAATGCACGGCAAGGCGAGGAAAGGGTAACTCAAGGCAAGGCACGGTCAGGCGAGGCAAGGCTAAGGCACGACAACGCAAGTCTAGGCAATGCA
Organism: Macrotis lagotis; assembly: GCF_037893015.1. Taxonomy (NCBI): domain Eukaryota; kingdom Metazoa; phylum Chordata; class Mammalia; order Peramelemorphia; family Peramelidae; genus Macrotis; species Macrotis lagotis. The sequence goes on from NW_027421977.1 coordinate 226,079, forward strand.
CGGAAGGCAAGCAAAGAGTAACGGAAGGCAAGGAAGGCAAGGGAAAGCAGGGGAAGGCAAGGGTAACGAAAGGAACGGCACGGTAAGGGGAAACAAGGCTAAGGCACGACAACACAGGGCTAGGCAATGCAGGGCAAGGCAAGGAAAGGGTAACGCAAGGCAAGGCACGGTTTGGGGAGGAATGCGAATGCACGACATCGCAAGGCTAGGCAATGCACGGAAGGCAAGCAAAGAGTAACGGAAGGCAAGGAAGGCAAGGGAAAGCAAGGCAAGGCAAGGGTAACAGAAGGAACGGCCCGGCAAGGGCAAACAAGGCTAAGGCACGGCAACGCACGGCTAGGCAATGCACGGCAAGGCAAGGAAAGGGTAACGCAAGGCAAGGCACGGTGAGGCAAGGCAAGGCTGATGCACGACAACGCACGGCTAGGCAATGCACGGCAAGGCAAGGAAAGGGTAACGCAAGGCAAGGCACTGTCAGGCGAGGCAAGGCTAAGGCACGACAACGCAAGGCTAGGCAATGCACGGAAGGCAAGCAAAGAGGAACGGAAGGCAAGGAAGGCTAGGGAAAGCAGGGAAAGGCAAGGGTAACGGAAGGAACGGCACGGTAAGGGCAAACAAGGCTAAGGCACGGCAACGCACGTCTAGGCAATGCACGGCAAGGCAAGGAAAGGGTAACGCAAGGCAAGGCACGGTGAGGCAAGGCAAGGCTGATGCACGACAACGCACGGCTAGGCAATGCACGGCAAGGCAAGGAAAGGGTAACGCAAGGCAAGGCACGGTCAGGCGAGGCAAGGCTAAGGCACGACAAAGCAAGGCTAGGCAATTCACGGCAAGGCAAGGAAAGGGTAACGCAAGGCAAAGCACGGTGAAGCAAGACAAGGCAAATGCACGACAACGCACGGCTAGGTAATGCACTGCAAGGCAAGGAAAGGTTAACGCAAGGCAAGTCACGGTAAGGCGCGGCAAGGCTAAGGCACGACAACGCAAGGCTAGGCAATGCACGGCAAGGCAAGGAAAGGGTAACGCAAGGCAAGGCACGGTAAGGCGCGGCAAGGCTAAGGCACGACAACGCAAGGCTAGGCAATAAACGGAAGGCAAGCAAAGAGTAACGGAAGGCAAGGAAGGCAAGGGAAAGCAGGGGAAGGCAAGGGTAACGGAAGGAACGGCACGGTAAGGGGAAACAAGGCTAAGGCACGACAACGCAGGGCTAGCCAATGCACGGCAAGGAAAGGAAAGGGTAACGCAAGGCAAGGCACCGTTAGGCGAGGCAAGGCTAAGGCACGACAACGCAGGGCTAGCCAATGCACGGCAAGGAAAGGAAAGAGTAACGCAAGGCAAGGCACCGTTACGCGAGGCAAGGCTAAGGCACGACAACGCAAGGCTAGGCAATGAACGGAAGGCAAGCAAAGAGTAACGGAAGGCAAGGAAGGCAAGGGAAAGCAAGGGAAGGCAAGGGCAACGAAAGGAACGGCACGGAAAGGGGAAACAAAGCTAAGGCACGACAATGCAGGGCTAGGCAATGCACGGCAAGGCAAGGAAAGGGTAACGCAAGGCAAAGCACGGTGAGGCAAGACAAGGCAAATGCACGACAACGCACGGCTAGGCAATGCACGGCAAGGCAAGGAAAGGGTAACGCAAGGCAAGGCACGGTCAGGCGAGGCAAGGCTAATGCACGACAACGAAAGGCTAGGCAATGAACGGAAGGCAAGCAAGGAGTAACGGAAGGCAAGGAAGGCAAGGGAAAGCAAGGGAAGGCAAGGGCAACGAAAGGAACGGCACGGTAAGGGGAAACAAAGCTAAGGCACGACAATGCAGGGCTAGGCAATGCACGGCAAGGCAAGGAAAGGGTAACGCAAGGCAAAGCACGGTGAGGCAAGACAAGGCAAATGCACGACAACGCACGGCTAGGCAATGCACGGCAAGGCAAGCAAAGGGTAACTCAAGGCAAGGCACGGTCAGGCGAGGCAAGGCTAAGGCACGACAACGCAAGGCTAGGCAATGCACGGAAGGCAAGCAAAGAGTAACGGAAGGCAAGGAAGGCAAGGGAAAGCAGGGGAAGGCAAGTGTAACGAAAGGAACGGCACGGTAAGGGGAAACAAGGCTAAGGCACGACAACACAGGGCTAGGCAATGCAGGGTAAGGCAAGGAAAGGGTAACGCAAGGCAAGACACGATTTGGGGAGGAAGGCGAATGCACGACAACGCAAGGCTAGGCAATGCACGGAAGGCAAGCAAAGAGTAACGGAAGGCAAGGAAGGCAAGGGAAAGCAAGGCAAGGCAAGGGTAACGGAAGGAACGGCACGGCAAGGGGAAACAAGGCTAAGGCACGGCAACGCACGGCTAGGCAATACACGGCAAGGCAAGGAAAGGGTAACGCAAGGCAAGGCACGGTCAGGCGAGGCAAGCCTAAGGCACGACAACGCAAGGCTAGGCAATGCACGGCAAGGCAAGGAAATGGTAACGCAAGGCAAGGCACGGTGAGGCAGGGCAAGGCTGATGCACGACAACGCACGGCTAGGCAATGCACGGCAAGGCAAGGAAAGGGTAACGCAAGGCAAGGCACGGTCAGGCGAGGCAAGGCTAAGGCACGACAACGCAAGGCTAGGCAATGCACGGCAAGGCAAGGAAAGGGTAACGCAAGGCAAGGCACGGTAAGGCGCGGCAAGGCTAAGGCACGACAACGCAAGGCTAGGCAATAAACGGAAGGCAAGCAAAGAGTAACGGAAGGCCAGGAAGGCAAGGGAAAGCAGGGGAAGGCAACGGTAACGGAAGGAACGGCACGGTAAGGGGAAACAAGGCTAAGGCACGACAACGCAGGGCTAACCAATGCACGGCAAGGAAAGGAAAGGGTAACGCAAGGCAAGGCACCGTTACGCGAGGCAAGGCTAAGGCACGACAACGCAAGGCTAGGCAATGCACGGAAGGCAAGCAAAGAGTAACGGAAGGCAAGGAAGGCAAGGGAAAGCAAGGGAAGGCAAGGGTAACGGAAGGAACGGCACGGCAAGGGGAAACAAGGCTAAGGCACGGCAACGCACGGCTAGGCAATACACGGCAAGGCAAGGAAAGGGTAACGCAAGGCAAGGCCCTGTCAGGCGAGGCAAGGCTAAGGCACGACAACGCAAGGCTAGGCAATGCACGGAAGGAAAGCAAAGAGTAACGGAAGGCAATGAAAGTAAGGGAAAGCAAAGCAAGGTAAGGGTAACGCAAGGCAAGGCACGGTGAGGCAAGGCAAGGCTGATGCACGACAATGCACGGCTAGGCAATGCACGGCCAGGCAAGGAAAGGGTAACGCAAGGCAAGGCACGGTCAGGCGAGGCAAGGCTAAGGCACGACAACGCAAGGCTAGGCAATGCACGGAAGGCAAGCAAAGAGGAACGGAAGGCAAGGAAGGCTAGGGAAAGCAGGGAAAGGCAAGGGTAACGGAAGGAACGGCACGGTAAGGGCAAACAAGACTAAGGCACGACAACACAGGGATAGGCAATGCAGGGCAAGGCAAGGAAATGGTAACTCAAGGCAAGGCACGGTTTGGGGAGGCAAAGCTAATGCACGACAACGCAAGGCTAGGCAGTGCACGGCTAGGCAAGGAAAGAGTAACGGAAGGAAAGGAAGGCAAGGCAAAGCAAGGCAAGGCAAGTGTAACAAAAGGCAAGGCACGGCAAGGGGAAACAAGGCTAAGGAACGGCAACGCACGGCTACGCAATGCACGGCCAGGCAAGGAAAGGGTAACGTAAGGCAAGGCACGGTAAGGCAAGACAAGGCTAATGCACGACAATGCACGGCTAGGCAATGCACGGCCAGGCAAGGAAAGGGTAACGCAAGGCAAGGCACGGGGAGGCAAGGCAAGGCAAATGCACGACAACGCACGGCTAGGCAATGCACGGCAAGGCAAGGAAAGGGTAACGCAAGGCAAGGCACGGTCAGGCGAGGCAAGGCTAAGGCACGACAACGCAAGGCTAGGCAATGAACGGAAGGCAAGCAAAGAGTAACGGAAGGCAAGGAAGGCAAGGGAAAGCAAGGGAAGGCAATGGCAACGAAAGAAACGGCACGGTAAGGGGAAACAAAGCTAAGGCACGACAATGCAGGGCTAGGCAATGCACGGCAAGGCAAGGAAAGGGTAACGCAAGGCAAAGCACGGTGAGGCAAGACAAGGCAAATGCACGACAACGCACGGCTAGGCAATGCACGGCAAGGCAAGGAAAGGGTAACTCAAGGCAAGGCACGGTCAGGCGAGGCAAGGCTAAGGCACGACAACGCAAGGCTAGGCAATGCACGGAAGGCAAGCAAAGAGTAACGGAAGGCAAGGAAGGCAAGGGAAAGCAGGGGAAGGCAAGTGTAACGAAAGGAACGGCACGGTAAGGGGAAACAAGGCTAAGGCACGACAACACAGGGCTAGGCAATGCAGGGCAAGGCAAGGAAAGGGAAACGCAAGGCAAGGCACGGTTTGGGGAGGAAGGCGAATGCACGACAACGCAAGGCTAGGCAATGCACGGAAGGCAAGCAAAGAGTAACGGAAGGCAAGGAAGGCAAGGGAAAGCAAGGCAAGGCAAGGGTAACGGAAGGAACGGCACGGCAAGGGGAAACAAGGCTAAGGCACGGCAACGCACGGCTAGGCAATACACGGCAAGGCAAGGAAAGGGTAACGCAAGGCAAGGCACGGTCAGGCGAGGCAAGGCTAAGGCACGACAACGCAAGGCTAGGCAATGCACGGCAAGGCAAGGAAAGGGTAACGCAAGGCAAGGCACGGTAAGGCGCGGCAAGGCTAAGGCACGACAACGCAAGGCTAGGCAATAAACGGAAGGCAAGCAAAGAGTAACGGAAGGCAAGGAAGGCAAGGGAAAGCAGGGAAAGGCAAGGGTAACGGAAGGAACGGCACGGTCAGGGGAAACAAGGCTAAGGCACGACAACGCAGGGCTAGCCAATGCACGGCAAGGAAAGGAAAGGGTAACGCAAGGCAAGGCACCGTTACGCGAGGCAAGGCTAAGGCACGACAACGCAAGGCTAGGCAATGAACGGAAGGCAAGCAAAGAGTAACGGAAGGCAAGGAAGGCAAGGGAAAGCAAGGGAAGGCGAGGGCAACGAAAGGAGCGGCACGGTAAGGGGAAACAAAGCTAAGGCACGACAATGCAGGGCTAGGCAATGCACGGCAAGGCAAGGAAAGGGTAACGAAAGGCAAAGCACGGTGAGGCAAGACAAGGCAAATGCACGACAACGCACGGCTAGGCAATGCACGGCAAGGCGAGGAAAGGGTAACTCAAGGCAAGGCACGGTCAGGCGAGGCAAGGCTAAGGCACGACAACGCAAGTCTAGGCAATGCACGGAAGGCAAGCAAAGAGTAACGGAAGGCAAGGAAGGCAAGGGAAAGCAGGGGAAGGCAAGGGTAACGAAAGGAACGGCACGGTAAGGGGAAACAAGGCTAAGGCACGACAACACAGGGCTAGGCAATGCAGGGCAAGGCAAGGAAAGGGTAACGCAAGGCAAGGCACGGTTTGGGGAGGAAGGCGAATGCACGACATCGCAAGGCTAGGCAATGCACGGAAGGCAAGCAAAGAGTAACGGAAGGCAAGGAAGGCAAGGGAAAGCAAGGCAAGGCAAGGGTAACAGAAGGAACGGCCCGGCAAGGGCCAACAAGGCTAAGGCACGGCAACGCACGGCTAGGCAATGCACGGCAAGGCAAGGAAAGGGTAACGCAAGGCAAGGCACGGTGAGGCAAGGCAAGGCTGATGCACGACAACGCACGGCTAGGCAATGCACGGCAAGGCAAGGAAAGGGTAACGCAAGGCAAGGCACTGTCAGGCGAGGCAAGGCTAAGGCACGACAACGCAAGGCTAGGCAATGCACGGAAGGCAAGCAAAGAGGAACGGAAGGCAAGGAAGGCTAGGGAAAGCAGGGAAAGGCAAGGGTAACGGAAGGAACGGCACGGTAAGGGCAAACAAGGCTAAGGCACGGCAACGCACGTCTAGGCAATGCACGGCAAGGCAAGGAAAGGGTAACGCAAGGCAAGGCACGGTGAGGCAAGGCAAGGCTGATGCACGACAACGCACGGCTAGGCAATGCACGGCAAGGCAAGGAAAGGGTAACGCAAGGCAAGGCACGGTCAGGCGAGGCAAGGCTAAGGCACGACAAAGCAAGGCTAGGCAATGCACGGCAAGGCAAGGAAAGGGTAACGCAAGGCAAAGCACGGTGAAGCAAGACAAGGCAAATGCACGACAACGCACGGCTAGGCAATGCACTGCAAGGCAAGGAAAGGTTAACGCAAGGCAAGTCACGGTAAGGCGCGGCAAGGCTAAGGCACGACAACGCAAGGCTAGGCAATGCACGGCAAGGCAAGGAAAGGGTAACGCAAGGCAAAGCACGGTGAGGCAAGACAAGGCAAATGCACGACAACGCACGGCTAGGCAATGCACGGCAAGGCAAGGAAAGGGTAACTCAAGGCAAGGCACGGTCAGGCGAGGCAAGGCTAAGGCACGACAACGCAAGGCTAGGCAATGCACGGAAGGCAAGCAAAGAGTAACGGAAGGCAAGGAAGGCAAGGGAAAGCAGGGGAAGGCAAGGGTAACGAAAGGAACGGCACGGTAAGGGGAAACAAGGCTAAGGCACGACAACACAGGGCTAGGCAATGCAGGGCAAGGCAAGGAAAGGGTAACGCAAGGCAAGGCACGGTTTGGGGAGGAAGGCGAATGCACGACAACGCAAGGCTAGGCAATGCACGGAAGGCAAGCAAAGAGTAACGGAAGGCAAGGAAGGCAAGGGAAAGCAAGGCAAGGCAAGGGTAACAGAAGTAACGGCACGGCAAGGGGAAACAAGGCTAAGGCACGGCAACGCACGGCTAGGCAATGAACGGAAAGGCAAGGAAAGGGTAACGCAAGGCAAGGCACGGTGAGGCAAGGCAAGGCTGATGCACGACAACGCACGGCTAGGCAATGCACGGCAAGGCAAGGAAAGGGTAACGCAAGGCAAGGCACGGTCAGGCGAGGCAAGGCTAAGGCACGACAACGCAAGGCTAGGCAATGCACGGCAAGGCAAGGAAAGGGTAACGCAAGGCAAGGCACGGTAAGGCGCGGCAAGGCTAAGGCACGACAACGCAAGGCTAGGCAATAAACGGAAGGCAAGCAAAGAGTAACGGAAGGCAAGGAAGGCAAGGGAAAGCAGGGGAAGGCAAGGGTAACGGAAGGAACGGCACGGTAAGGGGAAACAAGGCTAAGGCACGACAACGCAGGGCTAGCCAATGCACGGCAAGTAAAGGAAAAGGTAACGCAAGGCAAGGCACCGTTACGCGAGGCAAGGCTAAGGCACGACAACGCAAGGCTAGGCAATGCACGGAAGGCAAGCAAAGAGTAACGGAAGGCAAGGAAGGCAAGGGAAAGAAAGGCAAGGCAAGGGTAACGGAAGGAACGGCACGGCAAGGGGAAACAAGGCTAAGGCACGGCAACGCACGGCTAGGCAATGCACGGCAAGGCAAGGAAAGGGTAACGCAAGGCAAGGCACTGTCAGGCGAGGCAAGGCTAAGGCACGACAACGCAAGGCTAGGCAATGCACGGAAGGAAAGCAAAGAGTAACGGAAGGCAATGAAAGGAAGGGAAAGCAAGGCAAGGTAAGGGTAACGCAAGGCAAGGCACGGTGAGGCAAGGCAAGGCTGATGCACGACAACGCACGGCTAGGCAATTCACGGCAAGGCAAGGAAAGGGTAACGCAAGGAAAGGCACGGTCAGGCGAGGCAAGGCTAAGGCACGACAACGCAAGGCTAGGCAATGCACGGAAGGCAAGCAAAGAGGAAAGGAAGGCAAGGAAGGCTAGGGAAAGCAGGGAAAGGCAAAGGTAACGGAAGGAACGGCACGGTAAGGGCAAACAAGACTAAGGCACGACAACACAGGGCTAGGCAATGCAGGGCAAGGCAAGGAAATGGTAACGCAAGGCAAGGCACGGTTTGGGGAGGCAAACCTAATGCACGACAACGCAAGGCTAGGCAGTGCACGGCTAGGCAAGGAAAGAGTAACGGAAGGAAAGGAAGGCAAGGCAAAGCAAGGCAAGGCAAGTGTAACAAAAGGCAAGGCACGGCAAGGGGAAACAAGGCTAAGGAACGGCAACGCACGGCTACGCAATGCACGGCCAGGCAAGGAAAGGGTAACGCAAGGCAAGGCACGGTAAGGCAAGACAAGGCTAATGCACGACAACGCACGGCTAGGCAATGCACGGCCAGGCAAGGAAAGGGTAACGCAAGGCAAGGCACGGTGAGGCAAGGCAAGGCAAATGCACGACAACGCACGGCTAGTCAATGCACGGCAAGGCAAGGAAAGGGTAACGCAAGGCAAGGCACGGTCAGGCGAGGCAAGGCTAAGGCACGACAACGCAAGGCTAGGCAATGAACGGAAGGCAAGCAAAGAGTAACGGAAGGCAAGGAAGGCAAGGGAAAGCAAGGGAAGGCAAGGGCAACGAAAGGAACGGCACGGTAAGGGGAAACAAAGCTAAGGCACGACAATGCAGGGCTAGGCAATGCACGGCAAGGCAAGGAAAGGGTAACGCAAGGCAAAGCACGGTGAGGCAAGACAAGGCAAATGCACGACAACGCACGGCTAGGCAATGCACGGCAAGGCAAGGAAAGGGTAACACAAGGCAAGGCACGGTCAGGCCGAGGCAAGGCTAAGGCACGACAACGCAAGGATAGGCAATGCACGGAAGGCAAGCAAAGAGTAACGGAAGGCAAGGAAGGCAAGGGAAAGCAGGGGAAGGCAAGGGTAACGAAAGGAACGGCACGGTAAGGGGAAACAAGGCTAAGGCACGACAACACAGGGCTAGGCAATGCAGGGCAAGGCAAGGAAAGGGTAACGCAAGGCAAGGCACGGTTTGGGGAGGAAGGCGAATGCACGACATCGCAAGGCTCGGCAATGCACGGAAGGCAAGCAAAGAGTAACGGAAGGCAAGGAAGGCAAGGGAAAGCAAGGCAAGGCAAGGGTAACAGAAGGAACGGCACGGCAAGGGCAAACAAGGTTAAGGCACGGCAACGCACGGCTAGGCAATGCACGGCAAGGCAAGGAAAGGGTAACGCAAGGCAAGGCACGGTGAGGCAAGGCAAGGCTGATGCACGACAACGCACGGCTAGGCAATGCACGGCAAGGCAAGGAAAGGGTAACGCAAGGCAAGGCACGGTCAGGCGAGGCAAGGCTAAGGCACGACAACGCAAGGCTAGGCAATGCACGGCAAGGCAAGGAAAGGGTAACGCAAGGCAAGGCACGGTAAGGCGCGGCAAGGCTAAGGCACGACAACGCAAGGCTAGGCAATAAACGGAAGGCAAGGAAAGAGTAACGGAAGGCAAGGAAGGCAAGGGAAAGCAGGGGAAGGCAAGGATAACGGAAGGAACGGCACGGTAAGGGGAAACAAGGCTAAGGCACGACAACGCAGGGCTAGCCAATGCACGGCAAGGAAAGGAAAGGGTAACGCAAGGCAAGGCACCGTTACGCGAGGCAAGGCTAAGGCAAACAACGCAAGGCTAGGCAATGCACGGAAGTCAAGCAAAGAGTAACGGAAGGCAAGGAAGGCAAGGGAAATCAAGGCAAGGCAAGGGTAACGGAAGGAACGGCACGGCAAGGGGAAACAAGGCTAAGGCACGGCAACGCACGGCTAGGCAATACACGGCAAGGCAAGGAAAGGGTAACGCAAGGCAAGGCACTGTCAGGCGAGGCAAGGCTAAGGCACGACAACGCAAGGCTAGGCAATGCACGGATGGAAAGCAAAGAGTAACGGAAGGCAATGAAAGTAAGGGAAAGCAAAGCAAGGTAAGGGTAACGCAATGCAAGGCACGGTGAGGCAAGGCAAGGCTGATGCACGACAATGCACGGCTAGGCAATGCACGGCCAGGCAAGGAAAGGGTAACGCAAGGCAAGGCACGGTCAGGCGAGGCAAGGCTAAGGCACGACAACGCAAGGCTAGGCAATGCACGGAAGGCAAGCAAAGAGGAACGGAAGGCAAGGAAGCCTAGGGAAAGCAGGGAAAGGCAAGGGTAACGGAAGGAACGGCACGGTAAGGGCAAACAAGACTAAGGCACGACAACACAGGGCTAGGCAATGCAGGGCAAGGCAAGGAAATGGTAACTCAAGGCAAGGCACGGTTTGGGGAGGCAAAGCTAATGCACGACAACGCAAGGCTAGGCAGTGCACGGCTAGGCAAGGAAAGAGTAACGGAAGAAAAGGAAGGCAAGGCAAAGCAAGGCAAGGCAAGTGTAACAAAAGGCAAGGCACGGCAAGGGGAAACAAGGCTAAGGAACGGCAACGCACGGCTACGCAATGCACGGCCAGGCAAGGAAAGGGTAACGCAAGGCAAGGCACGGTAAGGCAAGACAAGGCTAATGCACGACAACGCACGGCTAGGCAATGCACGGCCAGGCAAGGAAAGGGTAACGCAAGGCAAGGCACGGTGAGGCAAGGCAAGGCAAATGCACGACAACGCACGGCTAGGCAATGCACGGCAAGGCAAGGAAAGGGTAACGCAAGGCAAAGCACGGTCAGGCGAGGCAAGGCTAAGGCACGACAACGCAAGGCTAGGCAATGAACGGAAGGCAAGCAAAGAGTAACGGAAGGCAAGGAAGGCAAGGGAAAGCAAGGGAAGGCAAGGGCAACGAAAGGAACGGCACGGTAAGGGGAAACAAAGCTAAGGCACGACAATGCAGGGCTAGGCAATGCACGGCAAGGCAAGGAAAGGGTAACGCAAGGCAAAGCACGGTGAGGCAAGACAAGGCAAATGCACGGCAACGCACGGCTAGGCAATGCACGGCAAGGCAAGGAAAGGGTAACTCAAGGCAAGGCACGGTCAGGCGAGGCAAGGCTAAGGCACGACAACGCAAGGCTAGGCAATGCACGGAAGGCAAGCAAAGAGTAACGGAAGGCAAGGTAGGCAAGGGAAAGCAGGGGAAGGCAAGGGTAACGAAAGGAACGGCACGGTAAGGGGAAACAAGGCTAAGGCACGACAACACAGGGCTAGGCAATGCAGGGCAAGGCAAGGAAAGGGTAACGCAAGGCAAGGCACGGTTTGGGGAGGAAGGCGAATGCACGACAACGCAAGGCTAGGCAATGCACGGAAGGCAAGCAAAGAGTAACGGAAGGCAAGGAAGGCAAGAGAAAGCAAGGCAAGGCAAGGGTAACAGAAAGAACGGCACGGCAAGGGGAAACAAGGCTAAGGCACGGCAACGCACGGCTAGGCAATGCACGGCAAGGCAAGGAAAGGGTAACGCAAGGCAAGGCACGGTGAGGCAAGGCAAGGCTGATGCACGACAACGCACGGCTAGGCAATGCACGGCAAGGAAAGGAAAGGGTAACGCAAGGCAAGGCACCGTTACGCGAGGCAAGGCTAGGGCACGACAACGCAAGGATAGGCAATGCACGGAAGGCAAGCAAAGAGTAACGGAAGGCAAGGAAGGCAAGGGAAAGCAAGGCAAGGCAAGGGTAACGGAAGGAACGGCATGGCAAGGGGAAACAAGGCTAAGGCACGGCAACGCACGGCTAGGCAATGCACGGAAGGAAAGCAAAGAGTAACGGAAGGCAATGAAAGGAAGGGAAAGCAAGGCAAGGTAAGGGTAACGCAAGGCAAGGCACGGTGAGGCAAGGCAAGGCTGATGCACGACAACGCACGGCTAGGCAATTCACGGCAAGGCAAGGAAAGGGTAACGCAAGGCAAGGCACGGTCAGGCGAGGCAAGGCTAAGGCACGACAACGCAAGGCTAGGCAGTGCACGGCTAGGCAAGGAAAGAGTAACGGAAGGAAAGGAAGGCAAGGCAAAGCAAGGCAAGGCAAGCGTAACAAAAGGCAAGGCACGGCAAGGGGAAACAAGGCTAAGGAACGGCAACGCACGGCTAGGCAATGCACGGCGAGGCAAGGAAAGGGTAACGCAAGGCAAGGCACCGTGAGGCAAGGCAAGGCAAATGCACGACAACGCACGGCTAGGCAATGCACGGCAAGGCAAGGAAAGGGTAACGCAAGGCAAGGCACGGTCAGGCGAGGCAAGGCTAAGGCACGACAACGCAAGGCTAGGCAATGAACGGAAGGCAAGCAAAGAGTAACGGAAGGCAAGGAAGGCAAGGGAAAGCAAGGGAAGGCAAGGGCAACGAAAGGAACGGCACGGTAAGGGGAAACAAAGCTAAGGCACGACAATGCAGGGCTAGGCAATGCACGGCAAGGCAAGGAAAGGGTAACGCGAGGCAAAGCACCGTGAGGCAAGACAAGGCAAATGCACGACAACGCACGGATAGGCAATGCACGGCAAGGCAAGGAAAGGGTAACTCAAGGCAAGGCACGGTCAGGCGAGGCAAGGCTAAGGCACGACAACGCAAGGCTAGGCAATGAACGGAAGGCAAGCAAAGAGTAACGGAAGGCAAGGAAGGCAAGGCAAAGCAAGGCAAGGCAAGTGTAACAAAAGGCAAGGCACGGCAAGGGGAAACAAGGCTAAGGAACGGCAACGCACGGCTACGCAATCCACGGCCAGGCAAGTAAAGGGTAACGCAAGGCAAGGCACGGTAAGGCAAGACAAGGCTAATGCACGACAACGCACGGCTAGGCAATGCACGGCCAGGCAAGGAAAGGGTAACGCAAGGCAAGGCACGGTGAGGCAAGGCAAGGCAAATGCACGACAACGCACGGCTAGGCAATGCACGGCAAGGCAAGGAAAGGGTAACGCAAGGCAAGGCACGGTCAGGCGAGGCAAGGCTAAGGCACGACAACGCAAGGCTAGGCATTGCACGGAAGGCAAGCAAAGAGTAACGGAAGGCAAGGAAGGCAAGGGAAAGCAAGGCAAGGCAAGGGCAACGAAAGGAACGGCACGGTAAGGGGAAACAAAGCTAAGGCACGACAATGCAGGGCTAGGCAATGCACGGCAAGGCAAGGAAAGGGTAACGCAAGGCAAAGCACGGTGAGACAAGACAAGGCAAATGCACGACAACGCACGGCTAGGCAATGCACGGCAAGGCAAGGAAAGGGTAACTCAAGGCAAGGCACGGTCAGGCGAGGCAAGGCTAAGGCACGACAACGCAAGTCTAGGCAATGCACGGAAGGCAAGCAAAGAGTAACGGAAGGCAAGGAAGGCAAGGGAAAGCAGGGGAAGGCAAGGGTAACGAAAGGAACGGCACGGTAAGGGGAAACAAGGCTAAGGCACGACAACACAGGGCTAGGCAATGCAGGGCAAGGCAAGGAAAGGGTAACGCAAGGCAAGGCACGGTCAGGCGAGGCAAGCCTAAGGCACGACAACGCAAGGCTAGGCAATGCACGGCAAGGCAAGGAAAGGGTAACGCAAGGCAAGGCACGGTGAGGCAGGGCAAGGCTGATGCACGACAACGCACGGCTAGGCAATGCACGGCAAGGCAAGGAAAGGGTAACGCAAGGCAAGGCACGGTCAGGCGAGGCAAGGCTAAGGCACGACAACGCAAGGCTAGGCAATGCACGGCAAGGCAAGGAAAGGGTAACGCAAGGCAAGGCACGGTAAGGCGCGGCAAGGCTAAGGCACGACAACGCAAGGCTAGGCAATAAACGGAAGGCAAGCAAAGAGTAATGGAAGGCCAGGAAGGCAAGGGAAAGCAGGGGAAGGCAACGGTAACGGAAGGAACGGCACGGTAAGGGGAAACAAGGCTAAGGCACGACAACGCAGGGCTAACCAATGCACGGCAAGGAAAGGAAAGGGTAACGCAAGGCAAGGCACCGTTACGCGAGGCAAGGCTAAGGCACGACAACGCAAGGCTAGGCAATGCACGGAAGGCAAGCAAAGAGTAACGGAAGGCAAGGAAGGCAAGGGAAAGCAAGGCAAGGCAAGGGTAACGGAAGGAACGGCACGGCAAGGGGAAACAAGGCTAAGGCACGGCAACGCACGGCTAGGCAATACACGGCAAGGCAAGGAAAGGGTAACGCAAGACAAGGCACTGTCAGGCGAGGCAAGGCTAAGGCACGACAACGCAAGGCTAGGCAATGCACGGAAGGAAAGCAAAGAGTAACGGAAGGCAATGAAAGTAAGGGAAAGCAAAGCAAGGTAAGGGTAACGCAAGGCAAGGCACGGTGAGGCAAGGCAAGGCTGATGCACGACAATGCACGGCTAGGCAATGCACGGCCAGGCAAGGAAAGGGTAACGCAAGGCAAGGCACGGTCAGGCGAGGCAAGGCTAAGGCACGACAACGCAAGGCTAGGCAATGCACGGAAGGCAAGCAAAGAGGAACGGAAGGCAAGGAAGGCTAGGGAAAGCAGGGAAAGGCAAGGGTAACGGAAGGAACGGCACGGTAAGGGCAAACAAGACTAAGGCACGACAACACAGGGATAGGCAATGCAGGGCAAGGCAAGGAAATGGTAACTCAAGGCAAGGCACGGTTTGGGGAGGCAAAGCTAATGCACGACAACGCAAGGCTAGGCAGTGCACGGCTAGGCAAGGAAAGAGTAACGGAAGGAAAGGAAGGCAAGGCAAAGCAAGGCAAGGCAAGTGTAACAAAAGGCAAGGCACGGCAAGGGGAAACAAGGCTAAGGAACGGCAACGCACGGCTACGCAATGCACGGCCAGGCAAGGAAAGGGTAACGTAAGGCAAGGCACGGTAAGGCAAGACAAGGCTAATGCACGACAATGCACGGCTAGGCAATGCACGGCCAGGCAAGGAAAGGGTAACGCAAGGCAAGGCACGGGGAGGCAAGGCAAGGCAAATGCACGACAACGCACGGCTAGGCAATGCACGGCAAGGCAAGGAAAGGGTAACGCAAGGCAAGGCACGGTCAGGCGAGGCAAGGCTAAGGCACGACAACGCAAGGCTAGGCAATGAACGGAAGGCAAGCAAAGAGTAACGGAAGGCAAGGAAGGCAAGGGAAAGCAAGGGAAGGCAATGGCAACGAAAGAAACGGCACGGTAAGGGGAAACAAAGCTAAGGCACGACAATGGAGGGCTAGGCAATGCACGGCAAGGCAAGGAAAGGGTAACGCAAGGCAAAGCACGGTGAGGCAAGACAAGGCAAATGCACGACAACGCACGGCTAGGCAATGCAAGGCAAGGCAAGGAAAGGGTAACTCAAGGCAAGGCACGGTCAGGCGAGGCAAGGCTAAGGCACGACAACGCAAGGCTAGGCAATGCACGGAAGGCAAGCAAAGAGTAACGGAAGGCAAGGAAGGCAAGGGAAAGCAGGGGAAGGCAAGTGTAACGAAAGGAACGGCACGGTAAGGGGAAACAAGGCTAAGGCACGACAACACAGGGCTAGGCAATGCAGGGCAAGGCAAGGAAAGGGAAACGCAAGGCAAGGCACGGTTTGGGGAGGAAGGCGAATGCACGACAACGCAAGGCTAGGCAATGCACGGAAGGCAAGCAAAGAGTAACGGAAGGCAAGGAAGGCAAGGGAAAGCAAGGCAAGGCAAGGGTAACGGAAGGAACGGCACGGCAAGGGGAAACAAGGCTAAGGCACGGCAACGCACGGCTAGGCAATACACGGCAAGGCAAGGAAAGGGTAACGCAAGACAAGGCACTGTCAGGCGAGGCAAGGCTAAGGCACGACAACGCAAGGCTAGGCAATGCACGGAAGGAAAGCAAAGAGTAACGGAAGGCAATGAAAGTAAGGGAAAGCAAAGCAAGGTAAGGGTAACGCAAGGCAAGGCACGGTGAGGCAAGGCAAGGCTGATGCACGACAATGCACGGCTAGGCAATGCACGGCCAGGCAAGGAAAGGGTAACGCAAGGCAAGGCACGGTCAGGCGAGGCAAGGCTAAGGCACGACAACGCAAGGCTAGGCAATGCACGGAAGGCAAGCAAAGAGGAACGGAAGGCAAGGAAGGCTAGGGAAAGCAGGGAAAGGCAAGGGTAACGGAAGGAACGGCACGGTAAGGGCAAACAAGACTAAGGCACGACAACACAGGGATAGGCAATGCAGGGCAAGGCAAGGAAATGGTAACTCAAGGCAAGGCACGGTTTGGGGAGGCAAAGCTAATGCACGACAACGCAAGGCTAGGCAGTGCACGGCTAGGCAAGGAAAGAGTAACGGAAGGAAAGGAAGGCAAGGCAAAGCAAGGCAAGGCAAGTGTAACAAAAGGCAACGCACGGCAAGGGGAAACAAGGCTAAGGAACGGCAACGCACGGCTACGCAATGCACGGCCAGGCAAGGAAAGGGTAACGTAAGGCAAGGCACGGTAAGGCAAGACAAGGCTAATGCACGACAATGCACGGCTAGGCAATGCACGGCCAGGCAAGGAAAGGGTAACGCAAGGCAAGGCACGGGGAGGCAAGGCAAGGCAAATGCACGACAACGCACGGCTAGGCAATGCACGGCAAGGCAAGGAAAGGGTAACGCAAGGCAAGGCACGGTCAGGCGAGGCAAGGCTAAGGCACGACAACGCAAGGCTAGGCAATGAACGGAAGGCAAGCAAAGAGTAACGGAAGGCAAGGAAGGCAAGGGAAAGCAAGGGAAGGCAATGGCAACGAAAGAAACGGCACGGTAAGGGGAAACAAAGCTAAGGCACGACAATGGAGGGCTAGGCAATGCACGGCAAGGCAAGGAAAGGGTAACACAAGGCAAAGCACGGTGAGGCAAGACAAGGCAAATGCACGACAACGCACGGCTAGGCAATGCACGGCAAGGCAAGGAAAGGGTAACTCAAGGCAAGGCACGGTCAGGCGAGGCAAGGCTAAGGCACGACAACGCAAGGCTAGGCAATGCACGGAAGGCAAGCAAAGAGTAACGGAAGGCAAGGAAGGCAAGGGAAAGCAGGGGAAGGCAAGTGTAACGAAAGGAACGGCACGGTAAGGGGAAACAAGGCTAAGGCACGACAACACAGGGCTAGGCAATGCAGGGCAAGGCAAGGAAAGGGAAACGCAAGGCAAGGCACGGTTTGGGGAGGAAGGCGAATGCACGACAACGCAAGGCTAGGCAATGCACGGAAGGCAAGCAAAGAGTAACGGAAGGCAAGGAAGGCAAGGGAAAGCAAGGCAAGGCAAGGGTAACGGAAGGAACGGCACGGCAAGGGGAAACAAGGCTAAGGCACGGCAACGCACGGCTAGGCAATACACGGCAAGGCAAGGAAAGGGTAACGCAAGGCAAGGCACGGTCAGGCGAGGCAAGGCTAAGGCACGACAACGCAAGGCTAGGCAATGCACGGCAAGGCAAGGAAAGGGTAACGCAAGGCAAGGCACGGTAAGGCGCGGCAAGGCTAAGGCACGACAACGCAAGGCTAGGCAATAAACGGAAGGCAAGCAAAGAGTAACGGAAGGCAAGGAAGGCAAGGGAAAGCAGGGAAAGGCAAGGGTAACGGAAGGAACGGCACGGTCAGGGGAAACAAGGCTAAGGCACGACAACGCAGGGCTAGCCAATGCACGGCAAGGAAAGGAAAGGGTAACGCAAGGCAAGGCACCGTTACGCGAGGCAAGGCTAAGGCACGACAACGCAAGGCTAGGCAATGCACGGCAAGGCAAGGAAAGGGTAACGCAAGGCAAGGCACTGTCAGGCGAGGCAAGGCTAAGGCACGACAACGCAAGGCTAGGCAATGCACGGAAGGCAAGCAAAGAGGAACGGAAGGCAAGGAAGGCTAGGGAAAGCAGGGAAAGGCAAGGGTAACGGAAGGAACGGCACGGTAAGGGCAAACAAGACTAAGGCACGACAACACAGGGCTAGGCAATGCAGGGCAAGGCAAGGAAATGGTAACGCAAGGCAAGGCACGGTTTGGGGAGGCAAAGCTAATGCACGACAACGCAAGGCTAGGCAGTGCACGGCTAGGCAAGGAAAGAGTAACGGAAGGAAATGAAGGCAAGGCAAAGCAAGGCAAGGCAAGTGTAACAAAAGGCAAGGCACGGCAAGGGGAAACAAGGCTAAGGAACGGCAACGCACGGCTACGCAATGCACGGCCAGGCAAGGAAAGGGTAACGCAAGGCAAGGCACGGTAAGGCAAGACAAGGCTAATGCACGACAACGCACGGCTAGGCAATGCACGGCCAGGCAAGGAAAGAGTAACGCAAGGCAAGGCACGGTCAGGCGAGGCAAGGCTAAGGCACGACAACGCAAGGCTAGGCAATGAACGGAAGGCAAGCAAAGAGTAACGGAAGGCAAGGAAGGCAAGGGAAAGCAAGGGAAGGCGAGGGCAACGAAAGGAGCGGCACGGTAAGGGGAAACAAAGCTAAGGCACGACAATGCAGGGCTAGGCAATGCACGGCAAGGCAAGGAAAGGGTAACGCAAGGCAAAGCACGGTGAGGCAAGACAAGGCAAATGCACGACAACGCACGGCTAGGCAATGCAAGGCAAGGCAAGGAAAGGGTAACTCAAGGCAAGGCACGGTCAGGCGAGGCAAGGCTAAGGCACGACAACGCAAGGCTAGGCAATGCACGGAAGGCAAGCAAAGAGTAACGGAAGGCAAGGAAGGCAAGGGAAAGCAGGGGAAGGCAACGGTAACGAAAGGAACGGCACGGTAAGGGGAAACAAGGCTAAGGCACGACAACACAGGGCTAGGCAATGCAGGGCAAGGCAAGGAAAGGGTAACGCAAGGCAAGGCACGGTTTGGGGAGGAAGGCGAATGCACGACAACGCAAGGCTAGGCAATGCACGGAAGGCAAGCAAAGAGTAACGGAAGGCAAGGAAGGCAAGGGAAAGCAAGGCAAGGCAAGGGTAACGGAAGGAACGGCACGGCAAGGGGAAACAAGGCTAAGGCACGGCAACGCACGGCTAGGCAATACACGGCAAGGCAAGGAAAGGGTAACGCAAGGCAAGGCACTGTCAGGCGAGGCAAGGCTAAGGCACGACAACGCAAGGCTAGGCAATGCACGGAAGGAAAGCAAAGAGTAACGGAAGGCAATGAAAGTAAGGGAAAGCAAAGCAAGGTAAGGGTAACGCAAGGCAAGGCACGGTGAGGCAAGGCAAGGCTGATGCACGACAATGCACGGCTAGGCAATGCACGGCCAGGCAAGGAAAGGGTAACGCAAGGCAAGGCACGGTCAGGCGAGGCAAGGCTAAGGCACGACAACGCAAGGCTAGGCAATGCACGGAAGGCAAGCAAAGAGGAACGGAAGGCAAGGAAGGCTAGGGAAAGCAGGGAAAGGCAAGGGTAACGGAAGGAACGGCACGGTAAGGGCAAACAAGACTAAGGCACGACAACACAGGGATAGGCAATGCAGGGCAAGGCAAGGAAATGGTAACTCAAGGCAAGGCACGGTTTGGGGAGGCAAAGCTAATGCACGACAACGCAAGGCTAGGCAGTGCACGGCTAGGCAAGGAAAGAGTAACGGAAGGAAAGGAAGGCAAGGCAAAGCAAGGCAAGGCAAGTGTAACAAAAGGCAACGCACGGCAAGGGGAAACAAGGCTAAGGAACGGCAACGCACGGCTACGCAATGCACGGCCAGGCAAGGAAAGGGTAACGTAAGGCAAGGCACGGTAAGGCAAGACAAGGCTAATGCACGACAATGCACGGCTAGGCAATGCACGGCCAGGCAAGGAAAGGGTAACGCAAGGCAAGGCACGGGGAGGCAAGGCAAGGCAAATGCACGACAACGCACGGCTAGGCAATGCACGGCAAGGCAAGGAAAGGGTAACGCAAGGCAAGGCACGGTCAGGCGAGGCAAGGCTAAGGCACGACAACGCAAGGCTAGGCAATGAACGGAAGGCAAGCAAAGAGTAACGGAAGGCAAGGAAGGCAAGGGAAAGCAAGGGAAGGCAATGGCAACGAAAGAAACGGCACGGTAAGGGGAAACAAAGCTAAGGCACGACAATGGAGGGCTAGGCAATGCACGGCAAGGCAAGGAAAGGGTAACGCAAGGCAAAGCACGGTGAGGCAAGACAAGGCAAATGCACGACAACGCACGGCTAGGCAATGCACGGCAAGGCAAGGAAAGGGTAACTCAAGGCAAGGCACGGTCAGGCGAGGCAAGGCTAAGGCACGACAACGCAAGGCTAGGCAATGCACGGAAGGCAAGCAAAGAGTAACGGAAGGCAAGGAAGGCAAGGGAAAGCAGGGGAAGGCAAGTGTAACGAAAGGAACGGCACGGTAAGGGGAAACAAGGCTAAGGCACGACAACACAGGGCTAGGCAATGCAGGGCAAGGCAAGGAAAGGGAAACGCAAGGCAAGGCACGGTTTGGGGAGGAAGGCGAATGCACGACAACGCAAGGCTAGGCAATGCACGGAAGGCAAGCAAAGAGTAACGGAAGGCAAGGAAGGCAAGGGAAAGCAAGGCAAGGCAAGGGTAACGGAAGGAACGGCACGGCAAGGGGAAACAAGGCTAAGGCACGGCAACGCACGGCTAGGCAATACACGGCAAGGCAAGGAAAGGGTAACGCAAGGCAAGGCACGGTCAGGCGAGGCAAGGCTAAGGCACGACAACGCAAGGCTAGGCAATGCACGGCAAGGCAAGGAAAGGGTAACGCAAGGCAAGGCACGGTAAGGCGCGGCAAGGCTAAGGCACGACAACGCAAGGCTAGGCAATAAACGGAAGGCAAGCAAAGAGTAACGGAAGGCAAGGAAGGCAAGGGAAAGCAGGGAAAGGCAAGGGTAACGGAAGGAACGGCACGGTCAGGGGAAACAAGGCTAAGGCACGACAACGCAGGGCTAGCCAATGCACGGCAAGGAAAGGAAAGGGTAACGCAAGGCAAGGCACCGTTACGCGAGGCAAGGCTAAGGCACGACAACGCAAGGCTAGGCAATGCACGGCAAGGCAAGGAAAGGGTAACGCAAGGCAAGGCACTGTCAGGCGAGGCAAGGCTAAGGCACGACAACGCAAGGCTAGGCAATGCACGGAAGGCAAGCAAAGAGGAACGGAAGGCAAGGAAGGCTAGGGAAAGCAGGGAAAGGCAAGGGTAACGGAAGGAACGGCACGGTAAGGGCAAACAAGACTAAGGCACGACAACACAGGGCTAGGCAATGCAGGGCAAGGCAAGGAAATGGTAACGCAAGGCAAGGCACGGTTTGGGGAGGCAAAGCTAATGCACGACAACGCAAGGCTAGGCAGTGCACGGCTAGGCAAGGAAAGAGTAACGGAAGGAAATGAAGGCAAGGCAAAGCAAGGCAAGGCAAGTGTAACAAAAGGCAAGGCACGGCAAGGGGAAACAAGGCTAAGGAACGGCAACGCACGGCTACGCAATGCACGGCCAGGCAAGGAAAGGGTAACGCAAGGCAAGGCACGGTAAGGCAAGACAAGGCTAATGCACGACAACGCACGGCTAGGCAATGCACGGCCAGGCAAGGAAAGAGTAACGCAAGGCAAGGCACGGTCAGGCGAGGCAAGGCTAAGGCACGACAACGCAAGGCTAGGCAATGAACGGAAGGCAAGCAAAGAGTAACGGAAGGCAAGGAAGGCAAGGGAAAGCAAGGGAAGGCGAGGGCAACGAAAGGAGCGGCACGGTAAGGGGAAACAAAGCTAAGGCACGACAATGCAGGGCTAGGCAATGCACGGCAAGGCAAGGAAAGGGTAACGAAAGGCAAAGCACGGTGAGGCAAGACAAGGCAAATGCACGACAACGCACGGCTAGGCAATGCACGGCAAGGCGAGGAAAGGGTAACTCAAGGCAAGGCACGGTCAGGCGAGGCAAGGCTAAGGCACGACAACGCAAGTCTAGGCAATGCACGGAAGGCAAGCAAAGAGTAACGGAAGGCAAGGAAGGCAAGGGAAAGCAGGGGAAGGCAAGGGTAACGAAAGGAACGGCACGGTAAGGGGAAACAAGGCTAAGGCACGACAACACAGGGCTAGGCAATGCAGGGCAAGGCAAGGAAAGGGTAACGCAAGGCAAGGCACGGTTTGGGGAGGAAGGCGAATGCACGACATCGCAAGGCTAGGCAATGCACGGAAGGCAAGCAAAGAGTAACGGAAGGCAAGGAAGGCAAGGGAAAGCAAGGCAAGGCAAGGGTAACAGAAGGAACGGCCCGGCAAGGGCAAACAAGGCTAAGGCACGGCAACGCACGGCTAGGCAATGCACGGCAAGGCAAGGAAAGGGTAACGCAAGGCAAGGCACGGTGAGGCAAGGCAAGGCTGATGCACGACAACGCACGGCTAGGCAATGCACGGCAAGGCAAGGAAAGGGTAACGCAAGGCAAGGCACTGTCAGGCGAGGCAAGGCTAAGGCACGACAACGCAAGGCTAGGCAATGCACGGAAGGCAAGCAAAGAGGAACGGAAGGCAAGGAAGGCTAGGGAAAGCAGGGAAAGGCAAGGGTAACGGAAGGAACGGCACGGTAAGGGCAAACAAGGCTAAGGCACGGCAACGCACGTCTAGGCAATGCACGGCAAGGCAAGGAAAGGGTAACGCAAGGCAAGGCACGGTGAGGCAAGGCAAGGCTGATGCACGACAACGCACGGCTAGGCAATGCACGGCAAGGCAAGGAAAGGGTAACGCAAGGCAAGGCACGGTCAGGCGAGGCAATGCTAAGGCACGACAAAGCAAGGCTAGGCAATGCACGGCAAGGCAAGGAAAGGGTAACGCAAGGCAAAGCACGGTGAAGCAAGACAAGGCAAATGCACGACAACGCACGGCTAGGCAATGCACTGCAAGGCAAGGAAAGGTTAACGCAAGGCAAGTCACGGTAAGGCGCGGCAAGGCTAAGGCACGACAACGCAAGGCTAGGCAATGCACGGCAAGGCAAGGAAAGGGTAACGCAAGGCAAGGCACGGTAAGGCGCGGCAAGGCTAAGGCACGACAACGCAAGGCTAGGCAATAAACGGAAGGCAAGCAAAGAGTAACGGAAGGCAAGGAAGGCAAGGGAAAGCAGGGGAAGGCAAGGGTAACGGAAGGAACGGCACGGTAAGGGGAAACAAGGCTAAGGCACGACAACGCAGGGCTAGCCAATGCACGGCAAGGAAAGGAAAGGGTAACGCAAGGCAAGGCACCGTTAGGCGAGGCAAGGCTAAGGCACGACAACGCAGGGCTAGCCAATGCACGGCAAGGAAAGGAAAGAGTAACGCAAGGCAAGGCACCGTTACGCGAGGCAAGGCTAAGGCACGACAACGCAAGGCTAGGCAATGAACGGAAGGCAAGCAAAGAGTAACGGAAGGCAAGGAAGGCAAGGGAAAGCAAGGGAAGGCAAGGGCAACGAAAGGAACGGCACGGAAAGGGGAAACAAAGCTAAGGCACGACAATGCAGGGCTAGGCAATGCACGGCAAGGCAAGGAAAGGGTAACGCAAGGCAAAGCACGGTGAGGCAAGACAAGGCAAATGCACGACAACGCACGGCTAGGCAATGCACGGCAAGGCAAGGAAAGGGTAACTCAAGGCAAGGCACGGTCAGGCGAGGCAAGGCTAAGGCACGACAACGCAAGGCTAGGCAATGCACGGAAGGCAAGCAAAGAGTAACGGAAGGCAAGGAAGGCAAGGGAAAGCAGGGGAAGGCAAGGGTAACGAAAGGAACGGCACGGTAAGGGGAAACAAGGCTAAGGCACGACAACACAGGGCTAGGCAATGCAGGGCAAGGCAAGGAAAGGGTAACGCAAGGCAAGGCACGGTTTGGGGAGGAAGGCGAATGCACGACAACGCAAGGCTAGGCAATGCACGGAAGGCAAGCAAAGAGTAACGGAAGGCAAGGAAGGCAAGGGAAAGCAAGGCAAGGCAAGGGTAACAGAAGTAACGGCACGGCAAGGGGAAACAAGGCTAAGGCACGGCAACGCACGGCTAGGCAATGAACGGAAAGGCAAGGAAAGGGTAACGCAAGGCAAGGCACGGTGAGGCAAGGCAAGGCTGATGCACGACAACGCACGGCTAGGCAATGCACGGCAAGGCAAGGAAAGGGTAACGCAAGGCAAGGCACGGTCAGGCGAGGCAAGGCTAAGGCACGACAACGCAAGGCTAGGCAATGCACGGCAAGGCAAGGAAAGGGTAACGCAAGGCAAGGCACGGTAAGGCGCGGCAAGGCTAAGGCACGACAACGCAAGGCTAGGCAATAAACGGAAGGCAAGCAAAGAGTAACGGAAGGCAAGGAAGGCAAGGGAAAGCAGGGGAAGGCAAGGGTAACGGAAGGAACGGCACGGTAAGGGGAAACAAGGCTAAGGCACGACAACGCAGGGCTAGCCAATGCACGGCAAGTAAAGGAAAAGGTAACGCAAGGCAAGGCACCGTTACGCGAGGCAAGGCTAAGGCACGACAACGCAAGGCTAGGCAATGCACGGAAGGCAAGCAAAGAGTAACGGAAGGCAAGGAAGGCAAGGGAAAGAAAGGCAAGGCAAGGGTAACGGAAGGAACGGCACGGCAAGGGGAAACAAGGCTAAGGCACGGCAACGCACGGCTAGGCAATGCACGGCAAGGCAAGGAAAGGGTAACGCAAGGCAAGGCACTGTCAGGCGAGGCAAGGCTAAGGCACGACAACGCAAGGCTAGGCAATGCACGGAAGGAAAGCAAAGAGTAACGGAAGGCAATGAAAGGAAGGGAAAGCAAGGCAAGGTAAGGGTAACGCAAGGCAAGGCACGGTGAGGCAAGGCAAGGCTGATGCACGACAACGCACGGCTAGGCAATTCACGGCAAGGCAAGGAAAGGGTAACGCAAGGAAAGGCACGGTCAGGCGAGGCAAGGCTAAGGCACGACAACGCAAGGCTAGGCAATGCACGGAAGGCAAGCAAAGAGGAACGGAAGGCAAGGAAGGCTAGGGAAAGCAGGGAAAGGCAAAGGTAACGGAAGGAACGGCACGGTAAGGGCAAACAAGACTAAGGCACGACAACACAGGGCTAGGCAATGCAGGGCAAGGCAAGGAAATGGTAACGCAAGGCAAGGCACGGTTTGGGGAGGCAAACCTAATGCACGACAACGCAAGGCTAGGCAGTGCACGGCTAGGCAAGGAAAGAGTAACGGAAGGAAAGGAAGGCAAGGAAAAGCAAGGCAAGGCAAGTGTAACAAAAGGCAAGGCACGGCAAGGGGAAACAAGGCTAAGGAACGGCAACGCACGGCTACGCAATGCACGGCCAGGCAAGGAAAGGGTAACGCAAGGCAAGGCACGGTAAGGCAAGACAAGGCTAATGCACGACAACGCACGGCTAGGCAATGCACGGCCAGGCAAGGAAAGGGTAACGCAAGGCAAGGCACGGTGAGGCAAGGCAAGGCAAATGCACGACAACGCACGGCTAGGCAATGCACGGCAAGGCAAGGAAAGGGTAACGCAAGGCAAGGCACGGTCAGGCGAGGCAAGGCTAAGGCACGACAACGCAAGGCTAGGCAATGAACGGAAGGCAAGCAAAGAGTAACGGAAGGCAAGGAAGGCAAGGGAAAGCAAGGGAAGGCAAGGGCAACGAAAGGAACGGCACGGTAAGGGGAAACAAAGCTAAGGCACGACAATGCAGGGCTAGGCAATGCACGGCAAGGCAAGGAAAGGGTAACGCAAGGCAAAGCACGGTGAGGCAAGACAAGGCAAATGCACGACAACGCACGGCTAGGCAATGCACGGCAAGGCAAGGAAAGGGTAACACAAGGCAAGGCACGGTCAGGCCGAGGCAAGGCTAAGGCACGACAACGCAAGGATAGGCAATGCACGGAAGGCAAGCAAAGAGTAACGGAAGGCAAGGAAGGCAAGGGAAAGCAGGGGAAGGCAAGGGTAACGAAAGGAACGGCACGGTAAGGGGAAACAAGGCTAAGGCACGACAACACAGGGCTAGGCAATGCAGGGCAAGGCAAGGAAAGGGTAACGCAAGGCAAGGCACGGTTTGGGGAGGAAGGCGAATGCACGACATCGCAAGGCTAGGCAATGCACGGAAGGCAAGCAAAGAGTAACGGAAGGCAAGGAAGGCAAGGGAAAGCAAGGCAAGGCAAGGGTAACAGAAGGAACGGCACGGCAAGGGCAAACAAGGTTAAGGCACGGCAACGCACGGCTAGGCAATGCACGGCAAGGCAAGGAAAGGGTAACGCAAGGCAAGGCACGGTGAGGCAAGGCAAGGCTGATGCACGACAACGCACGGCTAGGCAATGCACGGCAAGGCAAGGAAAGGGTAACGCAAGGCAAGGCACGGTCAGGCGAGGCAAGGCTAAGGCACGACAACACAAGGCTAGGCAATGCACGGCAAGGCAAGGAAAGGGTAACGCAAGGCAAGGCACGGTAAGGCGCGGCAAGGCTAAGGCACGACAACGCAAGGCTAGGCAATAAACGGAAGGCAAGGAAAGAGTAACGGAAGGCAAGGAAGGCAAGGGAAAGCAGGGGAAGGCAAGGATAACGGAAGGAACGGCACGGTAAGGGGAAACAAGGCTAAGGCACGACAACGCAGGGCTAGCCAATGCACGGCAAGGAAAGGAAAAGGTAACGCAAGGCAAGGCACCGTTACGCGAGGCAAGGCTAAGGCAAACAACGCAAGGCTAGGCAATGCACGGAAGTCAAGCAAAGAGTAACGGAAGGCAAGGAAGGCAAGGGAAAGCAAGGCAAGGCAAGGGTAACGGAAGGAACGGCACGGCAAGGGGAAACAAGGCTAAGGCACGGCAACGCACGGCTAGGCAATACACGGCAAGGCAAGGAAAGGGTAACGCAAGGCAAGGCACTGTCAGGCGAGGCAAGGCTAAGGCACGACAACGCAAGGCTAGGCAATGCACGGATGGAAAGCAAAGAGTAACGGAAGGCAATGAAAGTAAGGGAAAGCAAAGCAAGGTAAGGGTAACGCAATGCAAGGCACGGTGAGGCAAGGCAAGGCTGATGCACGACAATGCACGGCTAGGCAATGCACGGCCAGGCAAGGAAAGGGTAACGCAAGGCAAGGCACGGTCAGGCGAGGCAAGGCTAAGGCACGACAACGCAAGGCTAGGCAATGCACGGAAGGCAAGCAAAGAGGAACGGAAGGCAAGGAAGCCTAGGGAAAGCAGGGAAAGGAAGGGTAACGGAAGGAACGGCACGGTAAGGGCAAACAAGACTAAGGCACGACAACACAGGGCTAGGCAATGCAGGGCAAGGCAAGGAAATGGTAACTCAAGGCAAGGCACGGTTTGGGGAGGCAAAGCTAATGCACGACAACGCAAGGCTAGGCAGTGCACGGCTAGGCAAGGAAAGAGTAACGGAAGAAAAGGAAGGCAAGGAAAAGCAAGGCAAGGCAAGTGTAACAAAAGGCAAGGCACGGCAAGGGGAAACAAGGCTAAGGAACGGCAACGCACGGCTACGCAATGCACGGCCAGGCAAGGAAAGGGTAACGCAAGGCAAGGCACGGTAAGGCAAGACAAGGCTAATGCACGACAACGCACGGCTAGGCAATGCACGGCCAGGCAAGGAAAGGGTAACGCAAGGCAAGGCACGGTGAGGCAAGGCAAGGCAAATGCACGACAACGCACGGCTAGGCAATGCACGGCAAGGCAAGGAAAGGGTAACGCAAGGCAAAGCACGGTCAGGCGAGGCAAGGCTAAGGCACGACAACGCAAGGCTAGGCAATGAACGGAAGGCAAGCAAAGAGTAACGGAATGCAAGGAAGGGAAGGGAAAGCAAGGGAAGGCAAGGGCAACGAAAGGAACGGCACGGTAAGGGGAAACAAAGCTAAGGCACGACAATGCAGGGCTAGGCAATGCACGGCAAGGCAAGGAAAGTGTAACGCAAGGCAAAGCACGGTGAGGCAAGACAAGGCAAATGCACGGCAACGCACGGCTAGGCAATGCACGGCAAGGCAAGGAAAGGGTAACTCAAGGCAAGGCACGGTCAGGCGAGGCAAGGCTAAGGCACGACAACGCAAGGCTAGGCAATGCACGGAAGGCAAGCAAAGAGTAACGGAAGGCAAGGTAGGCAAGGGAAAGCAGGGGAAGGCAAGGGTAACGAAAGGAACGGCACGGTAAGGGGAAACAAGGCTAAGGCACGACAACACAGGGCTAGGCAATGCAGGGCAAGGCAAGGAAAGGGTAACGCAAGGCAAGGCACGGTTTGGGGAGGAAGGCGAATGCACGACAACGCAAGGCTAGGCAATGCACGGAAGGCAAGCAAAGAGTAACGGAAGGCAAGGAAGGCAAGAGAAAGCAAGGCAAGGCAAGGGTAACAGAAAGAACGGCACGGCAAGGGGAAACAAGGCTAAGGCACGGCAACGCACGGCTAGGCAATGCACGGCAAGGCAAGGAAAGGGTAACGCAAGGCAAGGCACGGTGAGGCAAGGCAAGACTGATGCACGACAACGCACGGCTAGGCAATGCACGGCAAGGAAAGGAAAGGGTAACGCAAGGCAAGGCACCGTTACGCGAGGCAAGGCTAGGGCACGACAACGCAAGGATAGGCAATGCACGGAAGGCAAGCAAAGAGTAACGGAAGGCAAGGAAGGCAAGGGAAAGCAAGGCAAGGCAAGGGTAACGGAAGGAACGGCACGGCAAGGGGAAACAAGGCTAAGGCACGGCAACGCACGGCTAGGCAATGCACGGCAAGGCAAGGAAAGGGTAACGCAAGGCAAGGCACTGTCAGGCGAGGCAAGGCTAAGGCACGACAACGCAAGGCTAGGCAATGCACGGAAGGAAAACAAAGAGTAACGGAAGGCAATGAAAGGAAGGGAAAGCAAGGCAAGGTAAGGGTAACGCAAGGCAAGGCACGGTGAGGCAAGGCAAGGCTGATGCACGACAACGCACGGCTAGGCAATTCACGGCAAGGCAAGGAAAGGGTAACGCAAGGCAAGGCACGGTCAGGCGAGGCAAGGCTGAGGCACGACAACGCAAGGCTAGGCAATGTACGGAAGGCAAGCAAAGAGGAACGGAAGGCAAGGAAGGCTAGGGAAAGCAGGAAAAGGCAAGGGTAACGGAAGGAACGGCACGGTAAGGGCAAACAAGACTAAGGCACGACAACACAGGGCTAGGCAATGCAGGGCAAGGCAAGGAAATGGTAACGCAAGGCAAGGCACGGTTTGGGGAGGCAAAGCTAATGCACGACAACGCAAGGCTAGGCAGTGCACGGCTAGGCAAGGAAAGAGTAACGGAAGGAAAGGAAGGTAAGGCAAAGCAAGGCAAGGCAAGCGTAACAAAAGGCAAGGCACGGCAAGGGGAAACAAGGCTAAGGAACGGCAACGCACGGCTAGGCAATGCACGGCGAGGCAAGGAAAGGGTAACGCAAGGCAAGGCACCGTGAGGCAAGGCAAGGCAAATGCACGACAACGCACGGCTAGGCAATGCACGGCAAGGCAAGGAAAGGGTAACGCAAGGCAAGGCACGGTCAGGCGAGGCAAGGCTAAGGCACGACAACGCAAGGCTAGGCAATGAACGGAAGGCAAGCAAAGAGTAACGGAAGGCAAGGAAGGCAAGGGAAAGCAAGGGAAGGCAAGGGCAACGAAAGGTACGGCACGGTAAGGGGAAACAAAGCTAAGGCACGACAATGCAGGGCTAGGCAATGCACGGCAAGGCAAGGAAAGGGTAACGCGAGGCAAAGCACCGTGAGGCAAGACAAGGCAAATGCACGACAACGCACGGATAGGCAATGCACGGCAAGGCAAGGAAAGGGTAACTCAAGGCAAGGCACGGTCAGGCGAGGCAAGGCTAAGGCACGACAACGCAAGGCTAGGCAATGAACGGAAGGCAAGCAAAGAGTAACGGAAGGCAAGGAAGGCAAGGGAAAGCAAGGGAAGGCAAGGGCAACGAAAGGAACGGCACGGTAAGGGGAAACAAAGCTAAGGCACGACAATGCAGGGCTAGGCAATGCACGGCAAGGCAAGGAAAGGGTAACGCAAGGCAAAGCAGGGTGAGGCAAGACAAGGCAAATGCACGACAACGTACGGCTAGGCAATGCACGGCAAGGCAAGGAAAGGGTAACTCAAGGCAAGGCACGGTCAGGCGAGGCAAGGCTAAGGCACGACAACGCAAGGCTAGGCAATGCACGGCAAGGCAAGGAAAGGGTAACGCAAGGCAAGGCACGGTAAGGCGCGGCAAGGCTAAGGCACGAAAACGCAAGGCTAGGCAATAAACGGAAGGCAAGCAAAGAGTAACGGAAGGCAAGGAAGGCAAGGGAAAGCAGGGGAAGGCAAGGGTAACGGAAGGAACGGCACGGTAAGGGGAAACAAGGCTAAGGCACGACAACGCAGGGCTAGCCAATGCACGGCAAGGAAAGGAAAAGGTAACGCAAGGCAAGGCCCCGTTACGCGAGGCAAGGCTAAGGCACGACAACGCAAGGCTAGGCAATGCACGGAAGGCAAGCAAAGAGTAACGGAAGGCAAGGAAGGCAAGGGAAAGCAAGGCAAGGCAAGGGTAACGGAAGGAACGGCACGGCAAGGGGAAACAAGGCTAAGGCACGGCAACGCACGGCTAGGCAATGCACGGCAAGGCAAGGAAAGGGTAACGCAAGGCAAGGCACTGTCAGGCGAGGCAAGGCTAAGGCACGACAACGCAAGGCTAGGCAATGCACGGAAGGAAAGCAAAGAGTAACGGAAGGCAATGAAAGGAAGGGAAAGCAAGGCAAGGTAAGGGTAACGCAAGGCAAGGCACGGTGAGGCAAGGCAAGGCTGATGCACGACAACGCACGGCTAGGCAATTCACGGCAAGGCAAGGAAAGGGTAACGCAAGGAAAGGCACGGTCAGGCGAGGCAAGGCTAAGGCACGACAACGCAAGGCTAGGCAATGCACGGAAGGCAAGCAAAGAGGAACGGAAGGCAAGGAAGGCTAGGGAAAGCAGGGAAAGGCAAAGGTAACGGAAGGAACGGCACGGTAAGGGCAAACAAGACTAAGGCACGACAACACAGGGCTAGGCAATGCAGGGCAAGGCAAGGAAATGGTAACGCAAGGCAAGGCACGGTTTGGGGAGGCAAACCTAATGCACGACAACGCAAGGCTAGGCAGTGCACGGCTAGGCAAGGAAAGAGTAACGGAAGGAAAGGAAGGCAAGGCAAAGCAAGGCAAGGCAAGTGTAACAAAAGGCAAGGCACGGCAAGGGGAAACAAGGCTAAGGAACGGCAACGCACGGCTACGCAATGCACGGCCAGGCAAGGAAAGGGTAACGCAAGGCAAGGCACGGTAAGGCAAGACAAGGCTAATGCACGACAACGCACGGCTAGGCAATGCACGGCCAGGCAAGGAAAGGGTAACGCAAGGCAAGGCACGGTGAGGCAAGGCAAGGCAAATGCACGACAACGCACGGCTAGGCAATGCACGGCAAGGCAAGGAAAGGGTAACGCAAGGCAAGGCACGGTCAGGCGAGGCAAGGCTAAGGCACGACAACGCAAGGCTAGGCAATGAACGGAAGGCAAGCAAAGAGTAACGGAAGGCAAGGAAGGCAAGGTAAAGCAAGGGAAGGCAAGGGCAACGAAAGGAACGGCACGGTAAGGGGAAACAAAGCTAAGGCACGACAATGCAGGGCTAGGCAATGCACGGCAAGTCAAGGAAAGGGTAACGCAAGGCAAAGCACGGTGAGGCAAGACAAGGCAAATGCACGACAACGCACGGCTAGGCAATGCACGGCAAGGCAAGGAAAGGGTAACACAAGGCAAGGCACGGTCAGGCCGAGGCAAGGCTAAGGCACGACAACGCAAGGATAGGCAATGCACGGAAGGCAAGCAAAGAGTAACGGAAGGCAAGGAAGGCAAGGGAAAGCAGGGGAAGGCAAGGGTAACGAAAGGAACGGCACGGTAAGGGGAAACAAGGCTAAGGCACGACAACACAGGGCTAGGCAATGCAGGGCAAGGCAAGGAAAGGGTAACGCAAGGCAAGGCACGGTTTGGGGACGAAGGCGAATGCACGACATCGCAAGGCTAGGCAATGCACGGAAGGCAAGCAAAGAGTAACGGAAGGCAAGGAAGGCAAGGGAAAGCAAGGCAAGGCAAGGGTAACAGAAGGAACGGCACGGCAAGGGCAAACAAGGTTAAGGCACGGCAACGCACGGCTAGGCAATGCACGGCAAGGCAAGGAAAGGGTAACGCAAGGCAAGGCACGGTGAGGCAAGGCAAGGCTGATGCACGACAACGCACGGCTAGGCAATGCACGGCAAGGCAAGGAAAGGGTAACGCAAGGCAAGGCACGGTCAGGCGAGGCAAGGCTAAGGCACGACAACGCAAGGCTAGGCAATGCACGGCAAGGCAAGGAAAGGGTAACGCAAGGCAAGGCACGGTAAGGCGCGGCAAGGCTAAGGCACGACAACGCAAGGCTAGGCAATAAACGGAAGGCAAGGAAAGAGTAACGGAAGGCAAGGAAGGCAAGGGAAAGCAGGGGAAGGCAAGGGTAACGGAAGGAACGGCACGGTAAGGGGAAACAAGGCTAAGGCACGACAACGCAGGGCTAGCCAATGCACGGCAAGGAAAGGAAAGGGTAACGCAAGGCAAGGCACCGTTACGCGAGGCAAGGCTAAGGCAAACAACGCAAGGCTAGGCAATGCACGGAAGGCAAGCAAAGAGTAACGGAAGGCAATGAAAGTAAGGGAAAGCAAAGCAAGGTAAGGGTAACGCAATGCAAGGCACGGTGAGGCAAGGCAAGGCTGATGCACGACAATGCACGGCTAGGCAATGCACGGCCAGGCAAGGAAAGGGTAACGCAAGGCAAGGCACGGTCAGGCGAGGCAAGGCTAAGGCACGACAACGCAAGGCTAGGCAATGCACGGAAGGCAAGCAAAGAGGAACGGAAGGCAAGGAAGCCTAGGGAAAGCAGGGAAAGGCAAGGGTAACGGAAGGAACGGCACGGTAAGGGCAAACAAGACTAAGGCACGACAACACAGGGCTAGGCAATGCAGGGCAAGGCAAGGAAATGGTAACTCAAGGCAAGGCACGGTTTGGGGAGGCAAAGCTAATGCACGACAACGCAAGGCTAGGCAGTGCACGGCTAGGCAAGGAAAGAGTAACGGAAGGAAAGGAAGGCAAGGCAAAGCAAGGCAAGGCAAGTGTAACAAAAGGCAAGGCACGGCAAGGGGAAACAAGGCTAAGGAACGGCAACGCACGGCTACGCAATGCACGGCCAGGCAAGGAAAGGGTAACGCAAGGCAAGGCACGGTAAGGCAAGACAAGGCTAATGCACGACAACGCACGGCTAGGCAATGCACGGCCAGGCAAGGAAAGGGTAACGCAAGGCAAGGCACGGTGAGGCAAGGCAAGGCAAATGCACGACAACGCACGGCTAGGCAATGCACGGCAAGGCAAGGAAAGGGTAACGCAAGGCAAAGCACGGTCAGGCGAGGCAAGGCTAAGGCACGAAAACGCAAGGCTAGGCAATGAACGGAAGGCAAGCAAAGAGTAACGGAAGGCAAGGAAGGCAAGGGAAAGCAAGGGAAGGCAAGGGCAACGAAAGGAACGGCACGGTAAGGGGAAACAAAGCTAAGGCACGACAATGCAGGGCTAGGCAATGCACGGCAA
Organism: Macrotis lagotis; assembly: GCF_037893015.1. Lineage (NCBI taxonomy): Eukaryota > Metazoa > Chordata > Mammalia > Peramelemorphia > Peramelidae > Macrotis > Macrotis lagotis. The sequence continues at coordinate 259,201 of NW_027421977.1, forward strand.
GGCAAGGAAAGGGTAACGCAAGGCAAAGCACGGTGAGGCAAGACAAGGCAAATGCACGGCAACGCACGGCTAGGCAATGCACGGCAAGGCAAGGAAAGGGTAACTCAAGGCAAGGCACGGTCAGGCGAGGCAAGGCTAAGGCACGACAACGCAAGGCTAGGCAATGCACGGAAGGCAAGCAAAGAGTAACGGAAGGCAAGGTAGACAAGGGAAAGCAGGGGAAGGCAAGGGTAACGAAAGGAACGGCACGGTAAGGGGAAACAAGGCTAAGGCACGACAACACAGGGCTAGGCAATGCAGGGCAAGGCAAGGAAAGGGTAACGCAAGGCAAGGCACGGTTTGGGGAGGAAGGCGAATGCACGACATCGCAAGGCTAGGCAATGCACGGAAGGCAAGCAAAGAGTAACGGAAGGCAAGGAAGGCAAGAGAAAGCAAGGCAAGGCAAGGGTAACAGAAAGAACGGCACGGCAAGGGGAAACAAGGCTAAGGCACGGCAACGCACGGCTAGGCAATGCACGGCAAGGCAAGGAAAGGGTAACGCAAGGCAAGGCACGGTGAGGCAAGGCAAGACTGATGCACGACAACGCACGGCTAGGCAATGCACGGCAAGGAAAGGAAAGGGTAACGCAAGGCAAGGCACCGTTACGCGAGGCAAGGCTAGGGCACGACAACGCAAGGATAGGCAATGCACGGAAGGCAAGCAAAGAGTAACGGAAGGCAAGGAAGGCAAGGGAAAGCAAGGCAAGGCAAGGGTAACGGAAGGAACGGCATGGCAAGGGGAAACAAGGCTAAGGCACGGCAACGCACGGCTAGGCAATGCACGGCAAGGCAAGGAAAGGGTAACGCAAGGCAAGGCACTGTCAGGCGAGGCAAGGCTAAGGCACGACAACGCAAGGCTAGGCAATGCACGGAAGGAAAGCAAAGAGTAACGGAAGGCAATGAAAGGAAGGGAAAGCAAGGCAAGGTAAGGGTAACGCAAGGCAAGGCACGGTGAGGCAAGGCAAGGCTGATGCACGACAACGGACGGCTAGGCAATTCACGGCAAGGCAAGGAAAGGGTAACGCAAGGCAAGGCACGGTCAGGCGAGGCAAGGCTAAGGCACGACAACGCAAGGCTAGGCAATGCACGGAAGGCAAGCAAAGAGGAACGGAAGGCAAGGAAGGCTAGGGAAAGCAGGAAAAGGCAAGGGTAACGGAAGGAACGGCACGGTAAGGGCAAACAAGACTAAGGCACGACAACACAGGGCTAGGCAATGCAGGGCAAGGCAAGGAAATGGTAACGCAAGGCAAGGCACGGTTTGGGGAGGCAAAGCTAATGCACGACAACGCAAGGCTAGGCAGTGCACGGCTAGGCAAGGAAAGAGTAACGGAAGGAAAGGAAGGCAAGGCAAAGCAAGGCAAGGCAAGCGTAACAAAAGGCAAGGCACGGCAAGGGGAAACAAGGCTAAGGAACGGCAACGCACGGCTAGGCAATGCACGGCGAGGCAAGGAAAGGGTAACGCAAGGCAAGGCACCGTGAGGCAAGGCAAGGCAAATGCACGACAACGCACGGCTAGGCAATGCACGGCAAGGCAAGGAAAGGGTAACGCAAGGCAAGGCACGGTCAGGCGAGGCAAGGCTAAGGCACGACAACGCAAGGCTAGGCAATGAACGGAAGGCAAGCAAAGAGTAACGGAAGGCAAGGAAGGCAAGGGAAAGCAAGGGAAGGCAAGGGCAACGAAAGGAACGGCACGGTAAGGGGAAACAAAGCTAAGGCACGACAATGCAGGGCTAGGCAATGCACGGCAAGGCAAGGAAAGGGTAACGCGAGGCAAAGCACCGTGAGGCAAGACAAGGCAAATGCACGACAACGCACGGATAGGCAATGCACGGCAAGGCAAGGAAAGGGTAACTCAAGGCAAGGCACGGTCAGGCGAGGCAAGGCTAAGGCATGACAACGCAAGGCTAGGCAATGAACGGAAGGCAAGCAAAGAGTAACGGAAGGCAAGGAAGGCAAGGGAAAGCAAGGGAAGGCAAGGGCAACGAAAGGAACGGCACGGTAAGGGGAAACAAAGCTAAGGCACGACAATGCAGGGCTAGGCAATGCACGGCAAGGCAAGGAAAGGGTAACGCAAGGCAAAGCAGGGTGAGGCAAGACAAGGCAAATGCACGACAACGCACGGCTAGGCAATGCACGGCAAGGCAAGGAAAGGGTAACTCAAGGCAAGGCACGGTCAGGCGAGGCAAGGCTAAGGCACGACAACGCAAGGCTAGGCAATGCACGAAAGGCAAGCAAAGAGTAACGGAAGGCAAGGAAGGCAAGGGAAAGCAGGGGAAGGCAAGGGTAACGAAAGGAACGGCACGGTAAGGGGAAACAAGGCTAAGGCACGACAACACAGGGCTAGGAAATGCAGGGCAAGGCAAGGAAAGGGTAACGCAAGGCAAGGCACGGTTTGGGGAGGAAGGCGAATGCACGACAACGCAAGGCTAGGCAAAGCACGGAAGGCAAGCAAAGAGTAACGGAAGGCAAGGGAGGCAAGGGAAAGCAAGGCAAGGCAAGGGTAACAGAAGAAACGGCACGGCAAGGGGAAACAAGGCTAAGGAACGGCAACGCACGGCTACGCAATGCACGGAAGGCAAGCAAAGAGTAACGGAAGGCAAGGAAGGCAAGGGAAAGCAGGGGAAGGCAAGGGTAACGAAAGGAACGGCACGGTAAGGGGAAACAAGGCTAAGGCACGACAACACAGGGCTAGGCAATGCAGGGCAAGGCAAGGAAAGGGTAACGCAAGGCAAGGCACGGTTTGGGGAGGAAGGCGAATGCACGACAACGCAAGGCTAGGCAATGCACGGAAGGCAAGCAAAGAGTAACGGAAGGCAAGGAAGGCAAGGGAAAGCAAGGCAAGGCAAGGGTAACAGAAGGAACGGCACGGCAAGGGGAAACAAGGCTAAGGCACGGCAACGCACGGCTAGGCAATGCACGGCAAGGCAAGGAAAGGGTAACGCAAGGCAATGCACGGTGAGGCAAGCTAAGGCTGATGCACGACAACGCACGGCTAGGCAATGCACGGCAAGGAAAGGAAAGGGTAACGCAAGGCAAGGCACCGTTACGCGAGGCAAGGCTAGGGCACGACAACGCAAGGCTAGGCAATGCACGGAAGGCAAGCAAAGAGTAACGGAAGGCAAGGAAGGCAAGGGAAAGCAAGGCAAGGCAAGGGTAACGGAAGGAACGGCACGGCAAGGGGAAACAAGGCTAAGGCACGGCAACGCACGGCTAGGCAATGCACGGCAAGGCAAGGAAAGGGTAACGCAAGGCAAGGCACTGTCAGGCGAGGCAAGGCTAAGGCACGACAACGCAAGGCTAGGCAATGCACGGAAGGAAAGCAAAGAGTAACGGAAGGCAATGAAAGGAAGGGAAAGCAAGGCATGGTAAGGGTAACGCAAGGCAAGGCACGGTGAGGCAAGGCAAGGCTGATGCACGACAACGCCCGGCTAGGCAATTCACGGCAAGGCAAGGAAAGGGTAACGCAAGGCAAGGCACGGTCAGGCGAGGCAAGGCTAAGGCACGACAACGCAAGGCTAGGCAATGCACGGAAGGCAAGCAAAGAGGAACGGAAGGCAAGGAAGGCTAGGGAAAGCAGGGAAAGGCAAGGGTAACGGAAGGAACGGCACGGTAAGGGCAAACAAGACTAAGGCACGACAACACAGGGCTAGGCAATGCAGGGCAAGGCAAGGAAATGGTAACGCAAGGCAAGGCACGGTTTGGGGAGGCAAAGCTAATGCACGACAACGCAAGGCTAGGCAGTGCACGGCTAGGCAAGGAAAGAGTAACGGAAGGAAAGGAAGGCAAGGCAAAGCAAGGCAAGGCAAGTGTAACAAAAGGCAAGGCATGGCAAGGGGAAACAAGGCTAAGGAACGGCAACGCACGGCTACGCAATCCACGGCCAGGCAAGTAAAGGGTAACGCAAGGCAAGGCACGGTAAGGCAAGACAAGGCTAATGCACGACAACGCACGGCTAGGCAATGCACGGCCAGGCAAGGAAAGGGTAACGCAAGGCAAGGAACGGTGAGGCAAGGCAAGGCAAATGCACGACAACGCACGGCTAGGCAATGCACGGCAAGGCAAGGAAAGGGTAACGCAAGGCAAGGCACGGTCAGGCGAGGCAAGGCTAAGGCACGACAACGCAAGGCTAGGCAATGCACGGAAGGCAAGCAAAGAGTAACGGAAGGCAAGGAAGGCAAGGGAAAGCAAGGCAAGGCAAGGGCAACGAAAGGAACGGCACGGTAAGGGGAAACAAAGCTAAGGCACGACAATGCAGGGCTAGGCAAAGCACGGCAAGGCAAGGAAAGGGTAACGCAAGGCAAAGCACGGTGAGACAAGACAAGGCAAATGCACGACAACGCACGGCTAGGCAATGCACGGCAAGGCAAGGAAAGGGTAACTCAAGGCAAGGCACGGTCAGGCGAGGCAAGGCTAAGGCACGACAACGCAAGGCTAGGCAATGCACGGAAGGCAAGCAAAGAGTAACGGAAGGCAAGGAAGGCAAGGGAAAGCAGGGGAAGGCAAGGGTAACGAAAGGAACTGCACGGTAAGGGGAAACAAGGCTAAGGCACGACAACACAGGGCTAGGCAATGCAGGGCAAGGCAAGGAAAGGGTAACGCAAATCAAGGCACGGTTTGGGGAGGAAGGCGAATGCACGACAACGCAAGGCTAGGCAATGCACGGAAGGCAAGCAAAGAGTAACGGAAGGCAAGGGAAAGCAAGGCAAGGCAAGGGTAACAGAAGGAACGGCACGGCAAGGGGAAACAAGGCTAAGGCACGGCAACGCACGGCTAGGCAATGCACGGCAAGGCAAGGAAAGGGTAACGCAAGGCAAGGCACGGTGAGGCAAGGCAAGGCTGATGCACGACAACGCACGGCTAGGCAATGCACGGCAAGGCAAGGAAAGGGTAACGCAAGGCAAGGCACGGTCAGGCGAGGCAAGGCTAAGGCACGATAACGCAAGGCTAGGCAATGCACGGCAAGGCAAGGAAAGGGTAACGGAAGGCAAGGCACGGTAAGGCGCGGCAAGGCTAAGGCCACGACAACGCAAGGCTAGGCAGTAAACGGAAGGCAAGCAACGAGTAAGGGAAGGCAAGGAAGGCAAGGGAAAGCAGGGGAACGCAAGGGTAACGGAAGGAACGGCACGGTAAGGGGAAACAAGGCTAAGGCACGACAACGCAGGGCTAGCCAATGCACGGCAAGGAAAGGAAAGGGTAACGCAAGGCAAGGCACCGTTACGCGAGGTAAGGCTAGGGCACGACAACGCAAGGCTAGGCAATGCACGGAAGGCAAGCAAAGAGTAACGGAAGGCAAGGAAGGCAAGGGAAAGCAAGGCAAGGCAAGGGTAACGGAAGGAACGGCACGGCAAGGGGAAACAAGGCTAAGGCACGGCAACGCACGGCTAGGCAATGCACGGCAAGGCAAGGAAAGGGTAACGCAAGGCAAGGCACTGTCAGGCGAGGCAAGGCTAAGGCACGACAACGCAAGGCTAGGCAATGCACGGAAGGAAAGCAAAGAGTAACGGAAGTCAATGAAAGGAAGGGAAAGCAAGGCAAGTTAAGGGTAACGCAAGGCAAGGCACGGTGAGGCAAGGCAAGGCTTATGCACGACAACGCACGGCTAGGCAATTCACGGCAAGGCAAGGAAAGGGTAACGCAAGGCAAGGCACGGTCAGGCGAGGCAAGGCTAAGGCACGACAACGCAAGGCTAGGCAATGAACGGAAGGCAAGCAAAGAGTAACGGAAGGCAAGGAAGGCAAGGGAAAGCAAGGGAAGACAAGGGCAACGAAAGGAACGGCACGGTAAGGGGAAACAAAGCTAAGGCACGACAATGCAGGGCTAGGCAATGCACGGCAAGGCAAGGAAAGGGTAACGCAAGGCAAAGCACGGTGAGGCAAGACAAGGCAAATGCACGACAACGCACGGCTAGGCAATGCACGGCAAGGCAAGGAAAGGGTAACTCAAGGCAAGGCACGGTCAGGCGAGGCAAGGCTAAGGCACGACAACGCAAGGCTAGGCAATGCACGGAAGGCAAGCAAAGAGTAACGGAAGGCAAGGAAGGCAAGGGAAAGCAGGGGAAGGCAAGGGTAACGAAAGGAACGGCACGGCAAGGGGAAACAAGGCTAAGGCACGGCAACGCACGGCTAGGCAATGCACGGCAAGGCAAGGAAAGGGTAACGCAAGGCAATGCACGGTGAGGCAAGGCAAGGCTGATGCACGACAACGCACGGCTAGGCAATGCACGGCAAGGAAAGGAAAGGGTAACGCAAGGCAAGGCACCGTTACGCGAGGCAAGGCTAGGGCACGACAACGCAAGGCTAGGCAATGCACGGAAGGCAAGCAAAGAGTAACGGAAGGCAAGGAAGGCAAGGGAAAGCAAGGCAAGGCAAGGGTAACGGAAGGAACGGCACGGCAAGGGGAAACAAGGCTAAGGCACGGCAACGCACGGCTAGGCAATGCACGGCAAGGCAAGGAAAGGGTAACGCAAGGCAAGGCACTGTCAGGCGAGGCAAGGCTAAGGCACGACAACGCAAGGCTAGGCAATGCACGGAAGGAAAGCAAAGAGTAACGGAAGGCAATGAAAGGAAGGGAAAGCAAGGCAAGGTAAGGGTAACGCAAGGCAAGGCACGGTGAGGCAAGGCAAGGCTGATGCACGACAACGCACGGCTAGGCAATTCACGGCAAGGCAAGGAAAGGGTAACGCAAGGAAAGGCACGGTCAGGCGAGGCAAGGCTAAGGCACGACAACGCAAGGCTAGGCAATGCACGGGAGGCAAGCAAAGAGGAACGGAAGGCAAGGAAGGCTAGGGAAAGCAGGGAAAGGCAAAGGTAACGGAAGGAACGGCACGGTAAGGGCAAACAAGACTAAGGCACGACAACACAGGGCTAGGCAATGCAGGGCAAGGCAAGGAAATGGTAACGCAAGGCAAGGCACGGTTTGGGGAGGCAAACCTAATGCACGACAACGCAAGGCTAGGCAGTGCACGGCTAGGCAAGGAAAGAGTAACGGAAGGAAAGGAAGGCAAGGCAAAGCAAGGCAAGGCAAGTGTAACAAAAGGCAAGGCACGGCAAGGGGAAACAAGGCTAAGGAATGGCAACGCACGGCTACGCAATGCACGGCCAGGCAAGGAAAGGGTAACGCAAGGCAAGGCACGGTAAGGCAAGACAAGGCTAATGCACGACAACGCACGGCTAGGCAATGCACGGCCAGGCAAGGAAAGGGTAACGCAAGGCAAGGCACGGTGAGGCAAGGCAAGGCAAATGCACGACAACGCACGGCTAGGCAATGCACGGCAAGGCAAGGAAAGGGTAACGCAAGGCAAGGCACGGTCAGGCGAGGCAAGGCTAAGGCACGACAACGCAAGGCTAGGCAATGAACGGAAGGCAAGCAAAGAGTAACGGAAGGCAAGGAAGGCAAGGTAAAGCAAGGGAAGGCAAGGGCAACGAAAGGAACGGCACGGTAAGGGGAAACAAAGCTAAGGCACGACAATGCAGGGCTAGGCAATGCACGGCAAGGCAAGGAAAGGGTAACGCAAGGCAAAGCACGGTGAGGCAAGACAAGGCAAATGCACGACAACGCACGGCTAGGCAATGCACGGCAAGGCAAGGAAAGGGTAACACAAGGCAAGGCACGGTCAGGCCGAGGCAAGGCTAAGGCACGACAACGCAAGGATAGGCAATGCACGGAAGGCAAGCAAAGAGTAACGGAAGGCAAGGAAGGCAAGGGAAAGCAGGGGAAGGCAAGGGTAACGAAAGGAACGGCACGGTAAGGGGAAACAAGGCTAAGGCACGACAACACAGGGCTAGGCAATGCAGGGCAAGGCAAGGAAAGGGTAACGCAAGGCAAGGCACGGTTTGGGGACGAAGGCGAATGCACGACATCGCAAGGCTAGGCAATGCACGGAAGGCAAGCAAAGAGTAACGGAAGGCAAGGAAGGCAAGGGAAAGCAAGGCAAGGCAAGGGTAACAGAAGGAACGGCACGGCAAGGGCAAACAAGGTTAAGGCACGGCAACGCACGGCTAGGCAATGCACGGCAAGGCAAGGAAAGGGTAACGCAAGGCAAGGCACGGTGAGGCAAGGCAAGGCTGATGCACGACAACGCACGGCTAGGCAATGCACGGCAAGGCAAGGAAAGGGTAACGCAAGGCAAGGCACGGTCAGGCGAGGCAAGGCTAAGGCACGACAACGCAAGGCTAGGCAATGCACGGCAAGGCAAGGAAAGGGTAACGCAAGGCAAGGCACGGTAAGGCGCGGCAAGGCTAAGGCACGACAACGCAAGGCTAGGCAATAAACGGAAGGCAAGGAAAGAGTAACGGAAGGCAAGGAAGGCAAGGGAAAGCAGGGGAAGGCAAGGGTAACGGAAGGAACGGCACGGTAAGGGGAAACAAGGCTAAGGCACGACAACGCAGGGCTAGCCAATGCACGGCAAGGAAAGGAAAGGGTAACGCAAGGCAAGGCACCGTTACGCGAGGCAAGGCTAAGGCAAACAACGCAAGGCTAGGCAATGCACGGAAGGCAAGCAAAGAGTAACGGAAGGCAATGAAAGTAAGGGAAAGCAAAGCAAGGTAAGGGTAACGCAATGCAAGGCACGGTGAGGCAAGGCAAGGCTGATGCACGACAATGCACGGCTAGGCAATGCACGGCCAGGCAAGGAAAGGGTAACGCAAGGCAAGGCACGGTCAGGCGAGGCAAGGCTAAGGCACGACAACGCAAGGCTAGGCAATGCACGGAAGGCAAGCAAAGAGGAACGGAAGGCAAGGAAGCCTAGGGAAAGCAGGGAAAGGCAAGGGTAACGGAAGGAACGGCACGGTAAGGGCAAACAAGACTAAGGCACGACAACACAGGGCTAGGCAATGCAGGGCAAGGCAAGGAAATGCACGGAAGGCAAGCAAAGAGTAACGGAAGGCAAGGAAGGCTAGGGAAAGCAGGGAAAGGCAAGGGTAACGGAAGGAACGGCACGGTAAGGGCAAACAAGACTAAGGCACGACAACACAGGGCTAGGCAATGCAGGGCAAGGCAAGGAAATGGTAACTCAAGGCAAGGCACGGTTTGGGGAGGCAAAGCTAATGCACGACAACGCAAGGCTAGGCAGTGCACGGCTAGGCAAGGAAAGAGTAACGGAAGGCAAGGAAGGCAAGGGAAAGCAAGGCAAGGCAAGGGTAACGGAAGGAACGGCATGGCAAGGGGAAACAAGGCTAAGGCACGGCAACGCACGGCTAGGCAATGCACGGCAAGGCAAGGAAAGGGTAACGCAAGGCAAGGCACTGTCAGGCGAGGCAAGGCTAAGGCACGACAACGCAAGGCTAGGCAATGCACGGAAGGAAAGCAAAGAGTAACGGAAGGCAATGAAAGGAAGGGAAAGCAAGGCAAGGTAAGGGTAACGCAAGGCAAGGCACGGTGAGGCAAGGCAAGGCTGATGCACGACAACGCACGGCTAGGCAATTCACGGCAAGGCAAGGAAAGGGTAACGCAAGGCAAGGCACGGTCAGGCGAGTCAAGGCTAAGGCACGACAACGCAAGGCTAGGCAATGCACGGAAGGCAAGCAAAGAGGAACGGAAGGCAAGGAAGGCTAGGGAAAGCAGGAAAAGGCAAGGGTAACGGAAGGAACGGCACGGTAAGGGCAAACAAGACTAAGGCACGACAACACAGGGCTAGGCAATGCAGGGCAAGGCAAGGAAAAATGGTAACGCAAGGCAAGGCACGGTTTGGGGAGGCAAAGCTAATGCACGACAACGCAAGGCTAGGCAGTGCACGGCTAGGCAAGGAAAGAGTAACGGAAGGAAAGGAAGGCAAGGCAAAGCAAGGCAAGGCAAGCGTAACAAAAGGCAAGGCACGGCAAGGGGAAACAAGGCTAAGGAACGGCAACGCACGGCTAGGCAATGCACGGCGAGGCAAGGAAAGGGTAACGCAAGGCAAGGCACCGTGAGGCAAGGCAAGGCAAATGCACGACAACGCACGGCTAGGCAATGCACGGCAAGGCAAGGAAAGGGTAACGCAATGCAAGGCACGGTCAGGCGAGGCAAGGCTAAGGCACGACAACGCAAGGCTAGGCAATGAACGGAAGGCAAGCAAAGAGTAACGGAAGGCAAGGAAGGCAAGGGAAAGCAAGGGAAGGCAAGGGCAACGAAAGGAACGGCACGGTAAGGGGAAACAAAGCTAAGGCACGACAATGCAGGGCTAGGCAATGCACGGCAAGGCAAGGAAAGGGTAACGCGAGGCAAAGCACCGTGAGGCAAGACAAGGCAAATGCACGACAACGCACGGATAGGCAATGCACGGCAAGGCAAGGAAAGGGTAACTCAAGGCAAGGCACGGTCAGGCGAGGCAAGGCTAAGGCACGACAACGCAAGGCTAGGCAATGAACGGAAGGCAAGCAAAGAGTAACGGAAGGCAAGGAAGGCAAGGGAAAGCAAGGGAAGGCAAGGGCAACGAAAGGAACGGCACGGTAAGGGGAAACAAAGCTAAGGCACGACAATGCAGGGCTAGGCAATGCACGGCAAGGCAAGGAAAGGGTAACGCAAGGCAAAGCAGGGTGAGGCAAGACAAGGCAAATGCACGACAACGCACGGCTAGGCAATGCACGGCAAGGCAAGGAAAGGGTAACTCAAGGCAAGGCACGGTCAGGCGAGGCAAGGCTAAGGCACGACAACGCAAGGCTAGGCAATGCACGGAAGGCAAGCAAAGAGTAACGGAAGGCAAGGAAGGCAAGGGAAAGCAGGGGAAGGCAAGGGTAACGAAAGGAACGGCACGGTAAGGGGAAACAAGGCTAAGGCACGACAACACAGGGCTAGGCAATGCAGGGCAAGGCAAGGAAAGGGTAACGCAAGGCAAGGCACGGTTTGGGGAGGAAGGCGAATGCACGACAACGCAAGGCTAGGCAAAGCACGGAAGGCAAGCAAAGAGTAACGGAAGGCAAGGGAGGCAAGGGAAAGCAAGGCAAGGCAAGGGTAACAGAAGAAACGGCACGGCAAGGGGAAACAAGGCTAAGGCACGGCAACGCACGGCTAGGCAATGCACGGAAGGCAAGCAAAGAGTAACGGAAGGCAAGGAAGGCAAGGGAAAGCAGGGGAAGGCAAGGGTAACGAAAGGAACGGCACGGTAAGGGGAAACAAGGCTAAGGCACGACAACACAGGGCTAGGCAATGCAGGGCAAGGCAAGGAAAGGGTAACGCAAGGCAAGGCACGGTTTGGGGAGGAAGGCGAATGCACGACAACGCAAGGCTAGGCAATGCACGGAAGGCAAGCAAAGAGTAACGGAAGGCAAGGAAGGCAAGGGAAAGCAAGGCAAGGCAAGGGTAACAGAAGGAACGGCACGGCAAGGGGAAACAAGGCTAAGGCACGGCAACGCACGGCTAGGCAATGCACGGCAAGGCAAGGAAAGGGTAACGCAAGGCAATGCACGGTGAGGCAAGCTAAGGCTGATGCACGACAACGCACGGCTAGGCAATGCACGGCAAGGAAAGGAAAGGGTAACGCAAGGCAAGGCACCGTTACGCGAGGCAAGGCTAGGGCACGACAACGCAAGGCTAGGCAATGCACGGAAGGCAAGCAAAGAGTAACGGAAGGCAAGGAAGGCAAGGGAAAGCAAGGCAAGGCAAGGGTAACGGAAGGAACGGCACGGCAAGGGGAAACAAGGCTAAGGCACGGCAGCGCACGGCTAGGCAATGCACGGCAAGGCAAGGAAAGGGTAACGCAAGGCAAGGCACTGTCAGGCGAGGCAAGGCTAAGGCACGACAACGCAAGGCTAGGCAATGCACGGAAGGAAAGCAAAGAGTAACGGAAGGCAATGAAAGGAAGGGAAAGCAAGGCATGGTAAGGGTAACGCAAGGCAAGGCACGGTGAGGCAAGGCAAGGCTGATGCACGACAACGCACGGCTAGGCAATTCACGGCAAGGCAAGGAAAGGGTAACGCAAGGCAAGGCACGGTCAGGCGAGGCAAGGCTAAGGCACGACAACGCAAGGCTAGGCAATGCACGGAAGGCAAGCAAAGAGGAACGGAAGGCAAGGAAGGCTAGGGAAAGCAGGGAAAGGCAAGGGTAACGGAAGGAACGGCACGGTAAGGGCAAACAAGACTAAGGCACGACAACACAGGGCTAGGCAATGCAGGGCAAGGCAAGGAAATGGTAACGCAAGGCAAGGCACGGTTTGGGGAGGCAAAGCTAATGCACGACAACGCAAGGCTAGGCAGTGCACGGCTAGGCAAGGAAAGAGTAACGGAAGGAAAGGAAGGCAAGGCAAAGCAAGGCAAGGCAAGTGTAACAAAAGGCAAGGCATGGCAAGGGGAAACAAGGCTAAGGAACGGCAACGCACGGCTACGCAATCCACGGCCAGGCAAGTAAAGGGTAACGCAAGGCAAGGCACGGTAAGGCAAGACAAGGCTAATGCACGACAACGCACGGCTAGGCAATGCACGGCCAGGCAAGGAAAGGGTAACGCAAGGCAAGGAACGGTGAGGCAAGGCAAGGCAAATGCACGACAACGCACGGCTAGGCAATGCACGGCAAGGCAAGGAAAGGGTAACGCAAGGCAAGGCACGGTCAGGCGAGGCAAGGCTAAGGCACGACAACGCAAGGCTAGGCAATGCACGGAAGGCAAGCAAAGAGTAACGGAAGGCAAGGAAGGCAAGGGAAAGCAAGGCAAGGCAAGGGCAACGAAAGGAACGGCACGGTAAGGGGAAACAAAGCTAAGGCACGACAATGCAGGGCTAGGCAAAGCACGGCAAGGCAAGGAAAGGGTAACGCAAGGCAAAGCACGGTGAGACAAGACAAGGCAAATGCACGACAACGCACGGCTAGGCAATGCACGGCAAGGCAAGGAAAGGGTAACTCAAGGCAAGGCACGGTCAGGCGAGGCAAGGCTAAGGCACGACAACGCAAGGCTAGGCAATGCACGGAAGGCAAGCAAAGAGTAACGGAAGGCAAGGAAGGCAAGGGAAAGCAGGGGAAGGCAAGGGTAACGAAAGGAACTGCACGGTAAGGGGAAACAAGGCTAAGGCACGACAACACAGGGCTAGGCAATGCAGGGCAAGGCAAGGAAAGGGTAACGCAAATCAAGGCACGGTTTGGGGAGGAAGGCGAATGCACGACAACGCAAGGCTAGGCAATGCACGGAAGGCAAGCAAAGAGTAACGGAAGGCAAGGGAAAGCAAGGCAAGGCAAGGGTAACAGAAGGAACGGCACGGCAAGGGGAAACAAGGCTAAGGCACGGCAACGCACGGCTAGGCAATGCACGGCAAGGCAAGGAAAGGGTAACGCAAGGCAAGGCACGGTGAGGCAAGGCAAGGCTGATGCACGACAACGCACGGCTAGGCAATGCACGGCAAGGCAAGGAAAGGGTAACGCAAGGCAAGGCACGGTCAGGCGAGGCAAGGCTAAGGCACGATAACGCAAGGCTAGGCAATGCACGGCAAGGCAAGGAAAGGGTAACGGAAGGCAAGGCACGGTAAGGCGCGGCAAGGCTAAGGCCACGACAACGCAAGGCTAGGCAGTAAACGGAAGGCAAGCAACGAGTAAGGGAAGGCAAGGAAGGCAAGGGAAAGCAGGGGAACGCAAGGGTAACGGAAGGAACGGCACGGTAAGGGGAAACAAGGCTAAGGCACGACAACGCAGGGCTAGCCAATGCACGGCAAGGAAAGGAAAGGGTAACGCAAGGCAAGGCACCGTTACGCGAGGTAAGGCTAGGGCACGACAACGCAAGGCTAGGCAATGCACGGAAGGCAAGCAAAGAGTAACGGAAGGCAAGGAAGGCAAGGGAAAGCAAGGCAAGGCAAGGGTAACGGAAGGAACGGCACGGCAAGGGGAAACAAGGCTAAGGCACGGCAACGCACGGCTAGGCAATGCACGGCAAGGCAAGGAAAGGGTAACGCAAGGCAAGGCACTGTCAGGCGAGGCAAGGCTAAGGCACGACAACGCAAGGCTAGGCAATGCACGGAAGGAAAGCAAAGAGTAACGGAAGTCAATGAAAGGAAGGGAAAGCAAGGCAAGTTAAGGGTAACGCAAGGCAAGGCACGGTGAGGCAAGGCAAGGCTTATGCACGACAACGCACGGCTAGGCAATTCACGGCAAGGCAAGGAAAGGGTAACGCAAGGCAAGGCACGGTCAGGCGAGGCAAGGCTAAGGCACGACAACGCAAGGCTAGGCAATGAACGGAAGGCAAGCAAAGAGTAACGGAAGGCAAGGAAGGCAAGGGAAAGCAAGGGAAGACAAGGGCAACGAAAGGAACGGCACGGTAAGGGGAAACAAAGCTAAGGCACGACAATGCAGGGCTAGGCAATGCACGGCAAGGCAAGGAAAGGGTAACGCAAGGCAAAGCACGGTGAGGCAAGACAAGGCAAATGCACGACAACGCACGGCTAGGCAATGCACGGCAAGGCAAGGAAAGGGTAACTCAAGGCAAGGCACGGTCAGGCGAGGCAAGGCTAAGGCACGACAACGCAAGGCTAGGCAATGCACGGAAGGCAAGCAAAGAGTAACGGAAGGCAAGGAAGGCAAGGGAAAGCAGGGGAAGGCAAGGGTAACGAAAGGAACGGCACGGTAAGGGGAAACAAGGCTAAGGCACGACAACACAGGGCTAGGCAATGCAGGGCAAGGCAAGGAAAGGGTAACGCAAGGCAAGGCACGGTTTGGGGAGGAAGGCGAATGCACGACAACGCAAGGCTAGGCAATGCACGGAAGGCAAGCAAAGAGTAACGGAAGGCAAGGAAGGCAAGGGAAAGCAAGGCAAGGAAAGGGTAACAGAAGGAACGGCACGGCAAGGGGAAACAAGGCTAAGGCACGGCAACGCACGGCTAGGCAATGCACGGCAAGGCAAGGAAAGGGTAACGCAAGGCAATGCACGGTGAGGCAAGGCAAGGCTGATGCACGACAACGCACGGCTAGGCAATGCACGGCAAGGAAAGGAAAGGGTAACGCAAGGCAAGGCACCGTTACGCGAGGCAAGGCTAGGGCACGACAACGCAAGGCTAGGCAATGCACGGAAGGCAAGCAAAGAGTAACGGAAGGCAAGGAAGGCAAGGGAAAGCAAGGCAAGGCAAGGGTAACGGAAGGAACGGCACGGCAAGGGGAAACAAGGCTAAGGCACGGCAACGCACGGCTAGGCAATGCACGGCAAGGCAAGGAAAGGGTAACGCAAGGCAAGGCACTGTCAGGCGAGGCAAGGCTAAGGCACGACAACGCAAGGCTAGGCAATGCACGGAAGGAAAGCAAAGAGTAACGGAAGGCAATGAAAGGAAGGGAAAGCAAGGCAAGGTAAGGGTAACGCAAGGCAAGGCACGGTGAGGCAAGGCAAGGCTGATGCACGACAACGCACGGCTAGGCAATTCACGGCAAGGCAAGGAAAGGGTAACGCAAGGCAAGGCACGGTCAGGGGAGGCAAGGCTAAGGCACGACAACGCAAGGCTAGGCAATGCACGGAAGGCAAGCAAAGAGTAACGGAAGGCAAGGAAGGCAAGGGAAAACAAGGCAAGGCAAGGGCAACGAAAGGAACGGCACGGTAAGGGGAAACAAAGCTAAGGCACGACAATGCAGGGCTAGGCAATGCACGGCAAGGCAAGGAAAGGGTAACGCAAGGCAAAGCACGGTGAGGCAAGACAAGGCAAATGCACGACAACGCACGGCTAGGCAATGCACGGCAAGGCAATTTAAGGGTAACTCAAGGCAAGGCACGGTCAGGCGAGGCAAGGCTAAGGCACGACAACGCAAGGCTAGGCAATGCACGGAAGGCAAGCAAAGAGTAACGGAAGGCAAGGAAGGCAAGGGAAAGCAGGGGAAGGCAAGGGTAACGAAAGGAAATGCACGGTAAGGGGAAACAAGGCTAAGGCACGACAACACAGGGCTAGGCAATGCAGGGCAAGGCAAGGAAAGGGTAACGCAAATCAAGGCACGGTTTGGGGAGGAAGGCGAATGCACGACAACGCAAGGCTAGGCAATGCACGGAAGGCAAGCAAAGAGTAACGGAAGGGAAGGGAAAGCAAGGCAAGGCAAGGGTAACAGAAGGAACGGCACGGCAAGGGGAAACAAGGCTAAGGCACGGCAACGCACGGCTAGGCAATGCACGGCAAGGCAAGGAAAGGGTAACGCAAGGCAAGGCACGGTGAGGCAAGGCAAGGCTGATGCACGACAACGCACGGCTAGGCAATGCACGGCAAGGCAAGGAAAGGGTAACGCAAGGCAAGGCACGGTCAGGCGAGGCAAGGCTAAGGCACGACAACGCAAGGCTAGGCAATGCACGGAAGGCAAGCAAAGAGTAACGGAAGGCAAGGAAGGCAAGGGAAAGCAGGGGAAGGCAAGGGTAACGAAAGGAACGGCACGGTAAGGGGAAACAAGGCTAAGGCACGACAACACAGGGCTAGGCAATGCAGGGCAAGGCAAGGAAAGGGTAACTCAAGGCAAGGCACGGTCAGGCGAGGCAAGGCTAAGGCACGACAACGCAAGGCTAGGCAATGCACGGAAGGCAAGCAAAGAGTAACGGAAGGCAAGGAAGGCAAGGGAAAGCAGGGGAAGGCAAGGGTAACGAAAGGAACGGCACGGTAAGGGGAAACAAGGCTAAGGCACGACAACACAGGGCTAGGCAATGCAGGGCAAGGCAAGGAAAGGGTAACTCAAGGCAAGGCACGGTCAGGCGAGGCAAGGCTAAGGCACGACAACGCAAGGCTAGGCAATGAACGGAAGGCAAGCAAAGAGTAACGGAAGGCAAGGAAGGCAAGGGAAAGCAAGGGAAGGCAAGGGCAACGAAAGGAACGGCACGTTAAGGGGAAACAAAGCTAAGGCACGACAATGCAGGGCTAGGCAATGCACGGCAAGGCAAGGAAAGGGTAACGCAAGGCAAAGCACGGTGAGGCAAGACAAGGCAAATGCACGACAACGCACGGCTAGGCAATGCACGGCAAGGCAAGGAAAGGGTAACTCAAGGCAAGGCACGGTCAGGCGAGGCAAGGCTAAGGCACGACAACGCAAGGCTAGGCAATGCACGGAAGGCAAGCAAAGAGTAACGGAAGGCAAGGAAGGCAAGGGAAAGCATGGGAAGGCAAGGGTAACGAAAGGAACGGCACGGTAAGGGGAAACAAGGCTAAGGCACGACAACACAGGGCTAGGCAATGCAGGGCAAGGCAAGGAAAGGGTAACTCAAGGCAAGGCACGGTCAGGCGAGGCAAGGCTAAGGCACGACAACGCAAGGCTAGGCAATGCACGGAAGGCAAGCAAAGAGTAACGGAAGGCAAGGAAGGCAAGGGAAAGCAGGGGAAGGCAAGGGTAACGAAAGGAAATGCACGGTAAGGGGAAACAAGGCTAAGGCACGACAACACAGGGCTAGGCAATGCAGGGCAAGGCAAGGAAAGGGTAACGCAAATGAAGGCACGGTTTGGGGAGGAAGGCGAATGCACGACAACGCAAGGCTAGGCAATGCACGGAAGGCAAGCAAAGAGTAACGGAAGGCAAGGGAAAGCAAGGCAAGGCAAGGGTAACAGAAGGAACGGCACGGCAAGGGGAAACAAGGCTAAGGCACGGCAACGCACGGCTAGGCAATGCACGGCAAGGCAAGGAAAGGGTAACGCAAGGCAAGGCACGGTGAGGCAAGGCAAGGCTGATGCACGACAACGCACGGCTAGGCAATGCACGGCAAGGCAAGGAAAGGGTAACGCAAGGCAAGGCACGGTCAGGCGAGGCAAGGCTAAGGCACGACAACGCAAGGCTAGGCAATGCACGGCAAGGCAAGGAAAGGGTAACGGAAGGCAAGGCACGGTAAGGCGCGGCAAGGCTAAGGCCACGACAACGCAAGGCTAGGCAGTAAACGGAAGGCAAGCAACGAGTAACGGAAGGCAAGGAAGGCAAGGGAAAGCAGGGGAAGGCAAGGGTAACGGAAGGAACGGCACGGTAAGGGGAAACAAGGCTAAGGCACGACAACGCAGGGCTAGCCAATGCACGGCAAGGAAAGGAAAGGGTAACGCAAGGCAAGGCACCGTTACGCGAGGCAAGGCTAGGGCACGACAACGCAAGGCTAGGCAATGCACGGAAGGCAAGCAAAGAGTAACGGAAGGCAAGGAAGGCAAGGGAAAGCAAGGGAAGGCAAGGGCAACGAAAGGAACGGCACGGTAAGGGGAAACAAAGCTAAGGCACGACAATGCAGGGCTAGGCAATGCACGGCAAGGCAAGGAAAGGGTAACGCGAGGCAAAGCACGGTGAGGCAAGACAAGGCAAATGCACGACAACGCACGGCTAGGCAATGCACGGCAAGGCAAGGAAAGGGTAACGCAAGGCAAGGCACGGTCAGGCGAGGCAAGGCTAAGGCACGACAACGCAAGGCTAGGCAATGAACGGAAGGCAAGCAAAGAGTAACGGAAGGCAATGAAGGCAAGGGAAAGCAAGGGAAGGCAAGGGCAACGAAAGGAACGGCACGTTAAGGGGAAACAAAGCTAAGGCACGACAATGCAGGGCTAGGCAATGCACGGCAAGGCAAGGAAAGAGTAACGCAAGGCAAAGCACGGTGAGGCAAGACAAGGCAAATGCACGAAAACGCACGGCTAGGCAATGCACGGCAAGGCAAGGAAAGGGTAACTCAAGGCAAGGCACGGTCAGGCGAGGCAAGGCTAAGGCACGACAACGCAAGGCTAGGCAATGCACGGAAGGCAAGCAAAGAGTAACGGAAGGCAAGGAAGGCAAGGGAAAGCAGGGGAAGGCAAGGGTAACGAAAGGAACGGCACGGTAAGGGGAAACAAGGCTAAGGCACGACAACACAGGGCTAGGCAATGCAGGGCAAGGCAAGGAAAGGGTAACTCAAGGCAAGGCACGGTCAGGCGAGGCAAGGCTAAGGCACGACAACGCAAGGCTAGGCAATGCACGGAAGGCAAGCAAAGAGTAACGGAAGGCAAGGAAGGCAAGGGAAAGCAGGGGAAGGCAAGGGTAACGAAAGGAAATGCACGGTAAGGGGAAACAAGGCTAAGGCACCACAACACAGGGCTAGGCAATGCAGGGCAAGGCAAGGAAAGGGTAACGCAAATCAAGGCACGGTTTGGGGAGGAAGGCGAATGCACGACAACGCAAGGCTAGGCAATGCACGGAAGGCAAGCAAAGAGTAACGGAAGGCAAGGGAAAGCAAGGCAAGGCAAGGGTAACAGAAGGAACGGCACGGCAAGGGGAAACAAGGCTAAGGCACGGCAACGCACGGCTAGGCAATGCACGGCAAGGCAAGGAAAGGGTAACGCAAGGCAAGGCACGGTGAGGCAAGGCAAGGCTGATGCACGACAACGCACGGCTAGGCAATGCACGGCAAGGCAAGGAAAGGGTAACGCAAGGCAAGGCACGGTCAGGCGAGGCAAGGCTAAGGCACGACAACGCAAGGCTAGGCAATGCACGGCAAGGCAAGGAAAGGGTAACGGAAGGCAAGGCACGGTAAGGCGCGGCAAGGCTAAGGCCACGACAACGCAAGGCTAGGCAGTAAACGGAAGGCAAGCAACGAGTAACGGAAGGCAAGGAAGGCAAGGGAAAGCAGGGGAAGGCAAGGGTAACGGAAGGAACGGCACGGTAAGGGGAAACAAGGCTAAGGCACGACAACGCAGGGCTAGCCAATGCACGGCAAGGAAAGGAAAGGGTAACGCAAGGCAAGGCACCGTTACGCGAGGCAAGGCTAGGGCACGACAACGCAAGGCTAGGCAATGCACGGAAGGCAAGCAAAGAGTAACGGAAGGCAAGGAAGGCAAGGGAAAGCAAGGCAAGGCAAGGGTAACGGAAGGAACGGCACGGCAAGGGGAAACAAGGCTAAGGCACGGCAACGCACGGCTAGGCAATGCACGGCAAGGCAAGGAAAGGGTAACGCAAGGCAAGGCACTGTCAGGCGAGGCAAGGCTAAGGCACGACAACGCAAGGCTAGGCAATGCACGGAAGGAAAGCAAAGAGTAACGGAAGGCAATGAAAGGAAGGGAAAGCAAGGCAAGTTAAGGGTAACGCAAGGCAAGGCACGGTGAGGCAAGGCAAGTCTTATGCAAGACAACGCACGGCTAGGCAATTCACGGCAAGGCAAGGAAAGGGTAACGCAAGGCAAGGCACGGTCAGGCGAGGCAAGGCTAAGGCACGACAACGCGAGGCTAGACAATGCAGGGAAGGCAAGCAAAGAGGAACGGAAGGCAAGGAAGGCTAGGGAAAGCAGGGAAAGGCAAGGGTAACGGAAGGAACGGCACGGTAAGGGCAAACAAGACTAAGGCACGACAACACAGGGCTAGGCAATGCAGGGCAAGGCAAGGAAATGGTAACGCAAGGCAAAGCACGGTGAGGCAAGACAAGGCAAATGCACGACAACGCACGGCTAGGCAATGCACGGAAAGGCAAGGAAAGGGTAACTCAAGGCAAGGCACGGTCAGGCGAGGCAAGGCTAAGGCACGACAACGCAAGGCTAGGCAATGCACGGAAGGCAAGCAAAGAGTAACGGAAGGCAAGGAAGGCAAGGGAAAGCAGGGGAAGGCAAGGGTAACGAAAGGAACGGCACGGTAAGGGGAAACAAGGCTAAGGCACGACAACACAGGGCTAGGCAATGCAGGGCAAGGCAAGGAAAGGGTAACGCAAGGCAAGGCACGGTTTGGGGAGGAAGGCGAATGCACGACAACGCAAGGCTAGGCAATGCACGGAAGTCAAGCAAAGAGGAACGGAAGGCAAGGAAGGCTAGGGAAAGCAGGGAAAGGCAAGGGTAACGGAAGGAACGGCACGGTAAGGGCAAACAAGACTAAGGCACGACAACACAGGGCTAGGCAATGCAGGGCAAGGCAAGGAAATGGTAACGCAAGGCAAGGCACGGTTTGGGGAGGCAAAGCTAATGCACGACAACGCAAGGCTAGGCAGTGCACGGCTAGGCAAGGAAAGAGTAACGGAAGGAAAGGAAGGCAAGGCAAAGCAAGGCAAGGCAAGTGTAACAAAAGGCAAGGCACGGCAAGGGGAAACAAGGCTAAGGAACGGCAACGCACGGCTACGCAATGCACGGCCAGGCAAGGAAAGGGTAACGCAAGGCAAGGCACGGTAAGGCAAGACAAGGCTAATGCACGACAACGCACGGCTAGGCAATGCACGGCCAGGCAACGAAAGGGTAACGCAAGGCAAGGAACGGTGAAGCAAGGCAAGGCTGATGCACGACAACGCACGGCTAGGCAATGCACGGCAAGGCAAGGAAAGGGTAACGCAAGGCAAGGCACGGTCAGGCGAGGCAAGGCTAAGGCACGACAACGCAAGGCTAGGCAATGCACGGCAAGGCAAGGAAAGGGTAACGCAAGGCAAGGCACGGTAAGGCGCGGCAAGGCTAAGGCACGACAACTCAAGGCTAGGCAATAAACGGAAGGCAAGCAAAGAGTAACGGAAGGCAAGGAAGGCAAGGGAAAGCAGGGGAAGGCAAGGGTAACGGAAGGAACGGCACGGTAAGGGGAAACAAGGCTAAGGCACGACAACGCAGGGCTAGCCAATGCACGGCAAGGAAAGGAAAGGGTAACGCAAGGCAAGGCACCGTTACGCGAGGCAAGGCCAAGGCACGACAACGCAAGGCTAGGCAATGCACGGAAGGCAAGCAAAGCGTAACGGAAGGCAAGGAAGGCAAGGGAAAGCAAGGCAAGGCTAGGGTAACGGAAGGAACGGCACGGCAAGGGGAAACAAGGCTAAGGCACGGCAACGCACGGCTAGGCAATGCACGGGCAGGCAAGGAAAGGGTAACGCAAGGCTAGGCACGGTAAGGCAAGACAAGGCTAATGCACGACAACGCACGGCTAGGCAATGCACGGCGAGGCAAGGAAAGGGTAACGCAAGGCAAGGCACGGTGAGGCAAGGCAAGGCAAATGCACGACAACGCACGGCTAGGCAATGCACGGCAAGGCAAGGAAAGGGTAACGCAAGGCAAGGCACGGTCAGGCGAGGCAAGGCTAAGGCACGACAACGCAAGGCTAGGCAATGAACGGAAGGCAAGCAAAGAGTAACGGAAGGCAAGGAAGGCAAGGGAAAGCAAGGGAAGGCAAGGGCAACGAAAGGAACGGCACGGTAAGGGGAAACAAAGCTAAGGCACGACAATGCAGGGCTAGGCAATGCACGGCAAGGCAAGGAAAGGGTAACGCGAGGCAAAGCACGGTGAGGCAAGACAAGGCAAATGCACGACAACGCACGGCTAGGCAATGCACGGCAAGGCAAGGAAAGGGTAACGCAAGGCAAGGCACGGTCAGGCGAGGCAAGGCTAAGGCACGACAACGCAAGGCTAGGCAATGAACGGAAGGCAAGCAAAGAGTAACGGAAGGCAAGGAAGGCAAGGGAAAGCAAGGGAAGGCAAGGGCAACGAAAGGAACGGCACGTTAAGGGGAAACAAAGCTAAGGCACGACAATGCAGGGCTAGGCAATGCACGGCAAGGCAAGGAAAGGGTAACGCAAGGCAAAGCACGGTGAGGCAAGACAAGGCAAATGCACGACAACGCACGGCTAGGCAATGCACGGCAAGGCAAGGAAAGGGTAACTCAAGGCAAGGCACGGTCAGGCGAGGCAAGGCTAAGGCACGACAACGCAAGGCTAGGAAATGCACGGAAGGCAAGCAAAGAGTAACGGAAGGCAAGGAAGGCAGGGGAAAGCAGGGGAAGGCAAGGGTAACGAAAGGAACGGCACGGTAAGGGGAAACAAGGCTAAGGCACGACAACACAGGGCTAGGCAATGCAGGGCAAGGCAAGGAAAGGGTAACGCAAGGCAAGGCACGGTTTGGGGAGGAAGGCGAATGCACGACAACGCAAGGATAGGCAATGCACGGAAGTCAAGCAAAGAGGAACGGAAGGCAAGGAAGGCTAGGGAAAGCAGGGAAAGGCAAGGGTAACGGAAGGAACGGCACGGTAAGGGCAAACAAGACTAAGGCACGACAACACAGGGCTAGGCAATGCAGGGCAAGGCAAGGAAATGGTAACGCAAGGCAAGGCACGGTTTGGGGAGGCAAAGCTAATGCACGACAACGCAAGGCTAGGCAGTGCACGGCTAGGCAAGGAAAGAGTAACGGAAGGAAAGGAAGGCAAGGCAAAGCAAGGCAAGGCAAGTGTAACAAAAGGCAAGGCACGGCAAGGGGAAACAAGGCTAAGGAACGGCAACGCACGGCTACGCAATGCACGGCCAGGCAAGGAAAGGGTAACGCAAGGCAAGGCACGGTAAGGCAAGACAAGGCTAATGCACGACAACGCACGGCTAGGCAATGCACGGCCAGGCAAGGAAAGGGTAACGCAAGGCAAGGAACGGTGAGGCAAGGCAAGGCAAATGCACGAGAACGCACGGCTAGGCAATGCACGGCAAGGCAAGGAAAGGGTAACTCAAGGCAAGGCACGGTCAGGCGAGGCAAGGCTAAGGCACGACAACGCAAGGCTAGGCAATGCACGGAAGGCAAGCAAAGAGTAACGGAAGGCAAGGAAGGCAAGGGAAAGCAGGGGAAGGCAAGGGTAACGAAAGGAACGGCACGGTAAGGGGAAACAAGGCTAAGGCACGACAACACAGGGCTAGGCAATGCACGGCAAGGCAAGGAAAGGGTAACGCAAGGCAAGGCACGGTGAAGCAAGGCAAGGCTGATGCACGACAACGCACGGCTAGGCAATGCACGGCAAGGCAAGGAAAGGGTAACGCAAGGCAAGGCACGGTCAGGCGAGGCAAGGCTAAGGCACGACAACGCAAGGCTAGGCAATGCACGGCAAGGCAAGGAAAGGGTAACGCAAGGCAAGGGACGGTAAGGCGCGGCAAGGCTAAGGCACGACAACGCAAGGCTAGGCATAAACGGAAGGCAAGCAAAGAGTAACGGAAGGCAAGGAAGGCAAGGGAAAGCAGGGGAAGGCAAGGGTAACGGAAGGAACGGCACGGTAAGGGGAAACAAGGCTAAGGCACGACAACGCAGGGCTAGCCAATGCACGGCAAGGAAAGGAAAGGGTAACGCAAGGCAAGGCACCGTTACGCGAGGCAAGGCTAAGGCACGACAACGCAAGGCTAGGCAATGCACGGAAGGCAAGCAAAGAGTAACGGAAGGCAAGGAAGGCAAGGGAAAGCAAGGCAAGGCTAGGGTAACGGAAGGAACGGCACGGCAAGGGGAAACAAGGCTAAGGCACGGCAACGCACGGCTAGGCAATGCACGGCCAGGCAAGGAAAGGGTAACGCAATGCAAGGCACGGTAAGGCAAGACAAGGCTAATGCACGACAACGCACGGCTAGGCAATGCACGGCGAGGCAAGGAAAGGGTAACGCAAGGCAAGGCACCATGAGGCAAGGCAAGGCAAATGCACGACAACGCACGGCTAGGCAATGCACGGCAAGGCAAGGAAAGGGTAACGCAAGGCAAGGCACGGTCAGGCGAGGCAAGGCTAAGGCACGACAACGCAAGGCTAGGCAATGAACGGAAGGCAAGCAAAGAGTAACGGAAGGCAAGGAAGGCAAGGGAAAGCAAGGGAAGGCAAGGGCAACGAAAGGAACGGCACGGTAAGGGGAAACAAAGCTAAGGCACGACAATGCAGGGCTAGGCAATGCACGGCAAGGCAAGGAAAGGGTAACGCGAGGCAAAGCACCGTGAGGCAAGACAAGGCAAATGCACGACAACGCACGGCTAGGCAATGCACGGCAAGGCAAGGAAAGGGTAACTCAAGGCAAGGCACGGTCAGGCGAGGCAAGGCTAAGGCACGACAACGCAAGGCTAGGCAATGAACGGAAGGCAAGCAAAGAGTAACTGAAGGCAAGGAAGGCAAGGGAAAGCAAGGGAAGGCAAGGGCAACGAAAGGAACGGCACGGTAAGGGGAAACAAAGCTAAGGCACGACAATGCAGGGCTAGGCAATGCACGGCAAGGCAAGGAAAGGGTAACGCGGGGCAAAGCACGGTGAGGCAAGACAAGGCAAATGCACGACAACGCACGGCTAGGCAATGCCCGGCAAGGCAAGGAAAGGGTAACTCAAGGCAAGGCACAGTCAGGCGAGGCAAGGCTAAGGCACGACAACGCAAGGCTAGGCAATGCACGGAAGGCAAGCAAAGAGTAACGGAAGGCAAGGAAGGCAAGGGAAAGCAAGGGAAGGCAAGGGTAACGGAAGGAACGGCACGGCAAGGGGAAACAAGGCTAAGGCACGACAACGCAGGGCTAGCCAATGCACGGCAAGGAAAGGAAAGGGTAACGCAAGGCAAGGCACCGTTACGCGAGGCAAAGCTAAGGCACGACAACGCAAGGCTAGGTAATGCACGGAAGGCAAGCAAAGAGTAACGGAAGGCAAGGAAGGCAAGGGAAAGCAAGGCAAGGCTAGGGTAACGGAAGGAACGGCACGGCAAGGGGAAACAAGGCTAAGGCACGGCAACGCACGGCTAGGCAATGCACGGCCAGGCAAGGAAAGGGTAACGCAAGGCAAGGCACGGTAAGGCAAGACAAGGCTAATGCACGACAACGCACGGCTAGGCAATGCACGGCGAGGCAAGGAAAGGGTAACGCAAGGCAAGGCACCGTGAGGCAAGGCAAGGCAAATGCACGACAACGCACGGCTAGGCAATGAACGGAAGGCAAGCAAAGAGTAACGGAAGGCAAGGAAGGCAAGGGAAAGCAAGGGAAGGCAAGGGCAACGAAAGGAACGGCACGTTAAGGGGAAACAAAGCTAAGGCACGACAATGCAGGGCTAGGCAATGCACGGCAAGGCAAGGAAAGGGTAACGCAAGGCAAAGCACCGTGAGGCAAGACAAGGCAAATGCACGACAACGCACGGCTAGGCAATGCACGGAAGTCAAGCAAAGAGGAACGGAAGGCAAGGAAGGCTAGGGAAAGCAGGGAAAGGCAAGGGTAACGGAAGGAACGGCACGGTAAGGGTAAACAAGACTAAGGCACGACAACACAGGGCTAGGCAATGCAGGGCAAGGCAAGGAAATGGTAACGCAAGGCAAGGCACGGTTTGGGGAGGCAAAGCTAATGCACGACAACGCAAGGCTAGGCAGTGCACGGCTAGGCAAGGAAAGAGTAACGGAAGGAAAGGAAGGCAAGGCAAAGCAAGGCAAGGCAAGTGTAACAAAAGGCAAGGCACGGCAAGGGGAAACAAGGCTAAGGAACGGCAACGCACGGCTACGCAATGCACGGCCAGGCAAGGAAAGGGTAACGCAAGGCAAGGCACGGTAAGGCAAGACAAGGCTAATGCACGACAACGCACGGCTAGGCAATGCACGGCCAGGCAAGGAAAGGGTAACGCAAGGCAAGGAACGGTGAGGCAAGGCAAGGCAAATGCACGACAACGCACGGCTAGGCAATGCACGGCAAGGCAAGGAAAGGGTAACTCAAGGCAAGGCACGGTCAGGCGAGGCAAGGCTAAGGCACGACAACGCAAGGCTAGGCAATGAACGGAAGGCAAGCAAAGAGTAACGGAAGGCAAGGAAGGCAAGGGAAAGCAGGGGAAGGCAAGGGTAACGAAAGGAACGGCACGGTAAGGGGAAACAAGGCTAAGGCACGACAACACAGGGCTAGGCAATGCACGGCAAGGCAAGGAAAGGGTAACGCAAGGCAAGGCACGGTGAAGCAAGGCAAGGCTGATGCACGACAACGCACGGCTAGGCAATGCACGGCAAGGCAAGGAAAGGGTAACGCAAGGCAAGGCACGGTCAGGCGAGGCAAGGCTAAGGCACGACAACGCAAGGCTAGGCAATGCACGGCAAGGCAAGGAAAGTGTAACGCAAGGCAAGGGACGGTAAGGCGCGGCAAGGCTAAGGCACGACAACGCAGGGCTAGCCAATGCACGGCAAGGAAAGGAAAGGGTAACGCAAGGCAAGGCACCGTTACGCGAGGCAAGGCTAAGGCACGACAACGCAAGGCTAGGCAATGCACGGAAGGAAAGCAAAGAGTAACGGAAGGCAAGGAAGGCAAGGGAAAGCAAGGCAAGGCTAGGGTAACGGAAGGAACGGCACGGCAAGGGGAAACAAGGCTAAGGCACGGCAACGCACGGCTAGGCAATGCACGGCCAGGCAAGGAAAGGGTAACGCAATGCAAGGCACGGTAAGGCAAGACAAGGCTAATGCACGACAACGCACGGCTAGGCAATGCACGGCGAGGCAAGGAAAGGGTAACGCAAGGCAAGGCACCGTGAGGCAAGGCAAGGCAAATGCACGACAACGCACGGCTAGGCAATGCACGGCAAGGCAAGGAAAGGGTAACGCAAGGCAAGGCACGGTCAGGCGAGGCAAGGCTAAGGCACGACAACGCAAGGCTAGGCAATGAACGGAAGGCAAGCAAAGAGTAACGGAAGGCAAGGAAGGCAAGGGAAAGCAAGGGAAGGCAAGGGCAACGAAAGGAACGGCACGGTAAGGGGAAACAAAGCTAAGGCACGACAATGCAGGGCTAGGCAATGCACGGCAAGGCAAGGAAAGGGTAACGCGAGGCAAAGCACCGTGAGGCAAGACAAGGCAAATGCACGACAACGCACGGCTAGGCAATGCACGGCAAGGCAAGGAAAGGGTATCTCAAGGCAAGGCACGGTCAGGCGAGGCAAGGCTAAGGCACGACAACGCAAGGCTAGGCAATGAACGGAAGGCAAGCAAAGAGTAACTGAAGGCAAGGAAGGCAAGGGAAAGCAAGGGAAGGCAAGGGCAACGAAAGGAACGGCACGGTAAGGGGAAACAAAGCTAAGGCACGACAATGCAGGGCTAGGCAATGCACGGCAAGGCAAGGAAAGGGTAACGCAAGGCAAAGCACGGTGAGGCAAGACAAGGCAAATGCACGACAACGCACGGCTAGGCAATGCACGGCAAGGCAAGGAAAGGGTAACTCAAGGCAAGGCACGGTCAGGCGAGGCAAGGCTAAGGCACGACAACGCAAGGCTAGGCAATGCACGGAAGGCAAGCAAAGAGTAACGGAAGGCAAGGAAGGCAAGGGAAAGCAGGGGAAGGCAAGGGTAACGAAAGGAACGGCACGGTAAGGGGAAACAAGGCTAAGGCACGACAACACAGGGCTAGGCAATGCAGGGCAAGGCAAGGAAAGGGTAACGCAAGGCAAGGCACGGTTTGGGGAGGAAGGCGAATGCACGACAACGCAAGGCTAGGCAATGCACGGAAGGCAAGCAAAGAGTAACGGAAAGCAAGGAAGGCAAGGGAAAGCAAGGCAAGGCAAGGGTAACAGAAGGAACGGCACGGCAAGGGGAAACAAGGCTAAGGCACGGCAACGCACGGCTAGGCAATGCACGGCAAGGCAAGGAAAGGGTAACGCAAGGCAAGGCACTGTCAGGCGAGGCAAGGCTAAGGCACGACAACGCAAGGTTAGGCAATGCACGGAAGGAAAGCAAAGAGTAACGGAAGGCAATGACAGGAAGGGAAAGCAAGGCAAGGTAAGGGTAACGCAAGGCAAGGCACGGTGAGGCAAGGCAAGGCTGATGCACGACAACGCACGGCTAGGCAATTCACGGCAAGGCAAGGAAAGGGTAACGCAAGGCAAGGCACGGTCAGGCGAGGCAAGGCTAAGGCACGACAACGCAAGGCTAGGCAATGCACGGAAGGCAAGCAAAGAGGAACGGAAGGCAAGGAAGGCTAGGGAAAGCAGGGAAAGGCAAGGGTAACGGAAGGAACGGCACGGTAAGGGCAAACAAGACTAAGGCACGACAACACAGGGCTAGGCAATGCAGGGCAAGGCAAGGAAATGGTAACGCAAGGCAAGGCACGGTTTAGGGAGGCAAAGCTAATGCACGACAACGCAAGGCTAGGCAATGCACGGCAAGGCAAGGAAAGGGTAACTCAAGGCAAGGCACGGTCAGGCGAGGCAAGGCTAAGGCACGACAACGCAAGGCTAGGCAACGCACGGAAGGCAAGCAAAGAGTAACGGAAGGCAAGGAAGGCAAGGGAAAGCAGGGGAAGGCAAGGGTAACGAAAAGAACGGCACGGTAAGGGGAAACAAGGCTAAGGCACGACAACACAGGGCTAGGCAATGCACGGCAAGGCAAGGAAAGGGTAACGCAAGGCAAGGCACGGTGAAGCAAGGCAAGGCTGATGCACGACAACGCACGGCTAGGCAATGCACGGCAAGGCAAGGAAAGGGTAACGCAAGGCAAGGCACGGTTTGGGGAGGAAGGAGAATGCACGACAACGCAAGGCTAGGCAATGCACGGCAAGGCAAGGAAAGGGTAACGCAAGGCAAGGGACGGTAAGGCGCGGCAAGGCTAAGGCACGACAACGCAAGGCTAGGCATAAACGGAAGGCAAGCAAAGAGTAACGGAAGGCAAGGAAGGCAAGGGAAAGCAGGGGAAGGCAAGGGTAACGGAAGGAACGGCACGGTAAGGGGAAACAAGGCTAAGGCACGACAACGCAGGGCTAGCCAATGCACGGCAAGGAAAGGAAAGGGTAACGCAAGGCAAGGCACCGTTACGCGAGGCAAGGCTAAGGCACGACAACGCAAGGCTAGGCAATGCACGGAAGGCAAGCAAAGAGTAACGGAAGGCAAGGAAGGCAAGGGAAAGCAAGGCAAGGCTAGGGTAACGGAAGGAACGGCACGGCAAGGGGAAACAAGGCTAAGGCACGGCAACGCACGGCTAGGCAATGCACGGCCAGGCAAGGAAAGGGTAACGCAATGCAAGGCACGGTAAGGCAAGACAAGGCTAATGCACGACAACGCACGGCTAGGCAATGCACGGCGAGGCAAGGAAAGGGTAACGCAAGGCAAGGCACCGTGAGGCAAGGCAAGGCAAATGCACGACAACGCACGGCTAGGCAATGCACGGCAAGGCAAGGAAAGGGTAACGCAAGGCAAGGCACGGTCAGGCGAGGCAAGGCTAAGGCACGACAACGCAAGGCTAGGCAATGAACGGAAGGCAAGCAAAGAGTAACGGAAGGCAAGGAAGGCAAGGGAAAGCAAGGGAAGGCAAGGGCAACGAAAGGAACGGCACGGTAAGGGGAAACAAAGCTAAGGCACGACAATGCAGGGCTAGGCAATGCACGGCAAGGCAAGGAAAGGGTAACGCGAGGCAAAGCACCGTGAGGCAAGACAAGGCAAATGCACGACAACGCACGGCTAGGCAATGCACGGCAAGGCAAGGAAAGGGTAACTCAAGGCAAGGCACGGTCAGGCGAGGCAAGGCTAAGGCACGACAACGCAAGGCTAGGCAATGAACGGAAGGCAAGCAAAGAGTAACTGAAGGCAAGGAAGGCAAGGGAAAGCAAGGGAAGGCAAGGGCAACGAAAGGAACGGCACGGTAAGGGGAAACAAAGCTAAGGCACGACAATGCAGGGCTAGGCAATGCACGGCAAGGCAAGGAAAGGGTAACGCGGGGCAAAGCACGGTGAGGCAAGACAAGGCAAATGCACGACAACGCACGGCTAGGCAATGCCCGGCAAGGCAAGGAAAGGGTAACTCAAGGCAAGGCACAGTCAGGCGAGGCAAGGCTAAGGCACGACAACGCAAGGCTAGGCAATGCACGGAAGGCAAGCAAAGAGTAACGGAAGGCAAGGAAGGCAAGGGAAAGCAAGGGAAGGCAAGGGTAACGGAAGGAACGGCACGGCAAGGGGAAACAAGGCTAAGGCACGACAACGCAGGGCTAGCCAATGCACGGCAAGGAAAGGAAAGGGTAACGCAAGGCAAGGCACCGTTACGCGAGGCAAAGCTAAGGCACGACAACGCAAGGCTAGGTAATGCACGGAAGGCAAGCAAAGAGTAACGGAAGGCAAGGAAGGCAAGGGAAAGCAAGGCAAGGCTAGGGTAACGGAAGGAACGGCACGGCAAGGGGAAACAAGGCTAAGGCACGGCAACGCACGGCTAGGCAATGCACGGCCAGGCAAGGAAAGGGTAACGCAAGGCAAGGCACGGTAAGGCAAGACAAGGCTAATGCACGACAACGCACGGCTAGGCAATGCACGGCGAGGCAAGGAAAGGGTAACGCAAGGCAAGGCACCGTGAGGCAAGGCAAGGCAAATGCACGACAACGCACGGCTAGGCAATGAACGGAAGGCAAGCAAAGAGTAACGGAAGGCAAGGAAGGCAAGGGAAAGCAAGGGAAGGCAAGGGCAACGAAAGGAACGGCACGTAAAGGGGAAACAAAGCTAAGGCACGACAATGCAGGGCTAGGCAATGCACGGCAAGGCAAGGAAAGGGTAACGCAAGGCAAAGCACGGTGAGGCAAGACAAGGCAAATGCACGACAACGCACGGCTAGGCAATGCACGGCAAGGCAAGGAAAGGGTAACTCAAGGCAAGGCACGGTCAGGCGAGGCAAGGCTAAGGCACGACAACGCAAGGCTAGGCAATGCACGGAAGGCAAGCAAAGAGTAACGGAAGGCAAGGAAGGCAAGGGAAAGCAGGGGAAGGCAAGGGTAACGAAAGGAACGGCACGGTAAGGGGAAACAAGGCTAAGGCACGACAACACAGGGCTAGGCAATGCAGGGCAAGGCAAGGAAAGGGTAACGCAAGGCAAGGCACGGTTTGGGGAGGAAGGCGAATGCACGACCACGCAAGGCTAGGCAATGCACGGAAGTCAAGCAAAGAGGAACGGAAGGCAAGGAAGGCAAGGGAAAGCAGGGAAAGGCAAGGGTAACGGAAGGAACGGCACGGTAAGGGCAAACAAGACTAAGGCACGACAACACAGGGCTAGGCAATGCAGGGCAAGGCAAGGAAATGGTAACGCAAGGCAAGGCACGGTTTGGGGAGGCAAAGCTAATGCACGACAACGCAAGGCTAGGCAGTGCACGGCTAGGCAAGGAAAGAGTAACGGAAGGAAAGGAAGGCAAGGCAAAGCAAGGCAAGACAAGTGTAACAAAAGGCAAGGCACGGCAAGGGGAAACAAGGCTAAGGAACGGCAACGCACGGCTACGCAATGCACGGCCAGGCAAGGAAAGGGTAACGCAAGGCAAGGCACGGTAAGGCAAGACAAGGCTAATGCACGACAACGCACGGCTAGGCAATGCACGGCCAGGCAAGGAAAGGGTAACGCAAGGCAAGGAACGGTGAGGCAAGGCAAGGCAAATGCACGACAACGCACGGCTAGGCAATGCACGGCAAGGCAAGGAAAGGGTAACTCAAGGCAAGGCACGGTCAGGCGAGGCAAGGCTAAGGCACGACAACGCAAGGCTAGGCAATGCACGGAAGGCAAGCAAAGAGTAACGGAAGGCAAGGAAGGCAAGGGAAAGCAGGGGAAGGCAAGGGTAACGAAAGGAACGGCACGGTAAGGGGAAACAAGGCTAAGGCACGACAACACAGGGCTAGGCAATGCACGGCAAGGCAAGGAAAGGGTAACGCAAGGCAAGGCACGGTGAAGCAAGGCAAGGCTGATGCACGACAACGCACGGCTAGGCAATGCACGGCAAGGCAAGGAAAGGGTAACGCAAGGCAAGGCACGGTCAGGCGAGGCAAGGCTAAGGCACGACAACGCAAGGCTAGGCAATGCACGGCAAGGCAAGGAAAGGGTAACTCAAGGCAAGGGACGGTAAGGCGCGGCAAGGCTAAGGCACGACAACGCAAGGCTAGGCAATAAACGGAAGGCAAGCAAAGAGTAACGGAAGGCAAGGAAGGCAAGGGAAAGCAGGGGAAGGCAAGGGTAACGGAAGGAACGGCACGGTAAGGGGAAACAAGGCTAAGGCACGACAACGCAGGGCTAGCCAATGCACGGCAAGGAAAGGAAAGGGTAACGCAAGGCAAGGCACCGTTACGCGAGGCAAGGCTAAGGCACGACAACGCAAGGCTAGGCAATGCACGGAAGGAAAGCAAAGAGTAACGGAAGGCAAGGAAGGCAAGGGAAAGCAAGGCAAGGCTAGGGTAACGGAAGGAACGGCACGGCAAGGGGAAACAAGGCTAAGGCACGGCAACGCACGGCTAGGCAATGCACGGCCAGGCAAGGAAAGGGTAACGCAATGCAAGGCACGGTAAGGCAAGACAAGGCTAATGCACGACAACGCACGGCTAGGCAATGCACGGCGAGGCAAGGAAAGGGTAACGCAAGGCAAGGCACCGTGAGGCAAGGCAAGGCAAATGCACGACAACGCACGGCTAGGCAATGCACGGCAAGGCAAGGAAAGGGTAACGCAAGGCAAGGCACGGTCAGGCGAGGCAAGGCTAAGGCACGACAACGCAAGGCTAGGCAATGAACGGAAGGCAAGCAAAGAGTAACGGAAGGCAAGGAAGGCAAGGGAAAGCAAGGGAA
Organism: Macrotis lagotis; assembly: GCF_037893015.1. Lineage (NCBI taxonomy): Eukaryota > Metazoa > Chordata > Mammalia > Peramelemorphia > Peramelidae > Macrotis > Macrotis lagotis. The sequence continues at coordinate 292,299 of NW_027421977.1, forward strand.
GGCAAGGGCAACGAAAGGAACGGCACGGTAAGGGGAAACAAAGCTAAGGCACGACAATGCAGGGCTAGGCAATGCACGGCAAGGCAAGGAAAGGGTAACGCGAGGCAAAGCACCGTGAGGCAAGACAAGGCAAATGCACGACAACGCACGGCTAGGCAATGCACGGCAAGGCAAGGAAAGGGTAACTCAAGGCAAGGCACGGTCAGGCGAGGCAAGGCTAAGGCACGACAACGCAAGGCTAGGCAATGAACGGAAGGCAAGCAAAGAGTAACTGAAGGCAAGGAAGGCAAGGGAAAGCAAGGGAAGGCAAGGGCAACGAAAGGAACGGCACGGTAAGGGGAAACAAAGCTAAGGCACGACAATGCAGGGCTAGGCAATGCACGGCAAGGCAAGGAAAGGGTAACGCATGGCAAAGCACGGTGAGGCAAGACAAGGCAAATGCACGACAACGCACGGCTAGGCAATGCACGGCAAGGCAAGGAAAGGGTAACTCAAGGCAAGGCACGGTCAGGCGAGGCAAGGCTAAGGCACGACAACGCAAGGCTAGGCAATGCACGGAAGGCAAGCAAAGAGTAACGGAAGGCAAGGAAGGCAAGGGAAAGCAGGGGAAGGCAAGGGTAACGAAAGGAACGGCACGGTAAGGGGAAACAAGGCTAAGGCACGACAACACAGGGCTAGGCAATGCAGGGCAAGGCAAGGAAAGGGTAACGCAAGGCAAGGCACGGTTTGGGGAGGAAGGCGAATGCACGACAACGCAAGGCTAGGCAATGCACGGAAGGCAAGCAAAGAGTAACGGAAGGCAAGGAAGGCAAGGGAAAGCAAGGCAAGGCAAGGGTAACAGAAGGAACGGCACGGCAAGGGGAAACAAGGCTAAGGCACGGCAACGCACGGCTAGGCAATGCACGGCAAGGCAAGGAAAGGGTAACGCAAGGCAAGGCACGGTGAGGCAAGGGAAGGCTGATGCACGACAACGCACGGCTAGGCAATGCACGGCAAGGAAAGGAAAGGGTAACGCAAGGCAAGGCACCGTTACGCGAGGCAAGGCTAGGGCACGACAACGCACGGCTAGGCAATGCACGGCAAGGCAAGGAAAGGGTAACGCAAGGCAAGGCACTGTCAGGCGAGGCAAGGCTAAGGCACGACAACGCAAGGTTAGGCAATGCACGGAAGGAAAGCAAAGAGTAACGGAAGGCAATGACAGGAAGGGAAAGCAAGGCAAGGTAAGGGTAACGCAAGGCAAGGCACGGTGAGGCAAGGCAAGGCTGATGCACGACAACGCACGGCTAGGCAATTCACGGCAAGGCAAGGAAAGGGTAACGCAAGGCAAGGCACGGTCAGGCGAGGCAAGGCTAAGGCACGACAACGCAAGGCTAGGCAATGCACGGAAGGCAAGCAAAGAGGAACGGAAGGCAAGGAAGGCTAGGGAAAGCAGGGAAAGGCAAGGGTAACGGAAGGAACGGCACGGTAAGGGCAAACAAGACTAAGGCACGACAACACAGGGCTAGGCAATGCAGGGCAAGGCAAGGAAATGGTAACGCAAGGCAAGGCACGGTTTGGGGAGGCAAAGCTAATGCACGACAACGCAAGGCTAGGCAATTCACGGCAATGCAAGGAAAGGGTAACTCAAGGCAAGGCACGGTCAGGCGAGGCAAGGCTAAGGCACGACAACGCAAGGCTAGGCAACGCACGGAAGGCAAGCAAAGAGTAACGGAAGGCAAGGAAGACAAGGGAAAGCAGGGGAAGGCAAGGGTAACGAAAGGAACGGCACGGTAAGGGGAAACAAGGCTAAGGCACGACAACACAGGGCTAGGCAATGCACGGCAAGGCAAGGAAAGGGTAACGCAAGGCAAGGCACGGTGAAGCAAGGCAAGGCTGATGCACGACAACGCACGGCTAGGCAATGCACGGCAAGGCAAGGAAAGGGTAACGCAAGGCAAGGCACGGTTTGGGGAGGAAGGCGAATGCACGACAACGCAAGGCTAGGCAATGCACGGAAGGCAAGCAAAGAGTAACGGAAGGCAAGGAAGGCAAGGGAAATCAAGGCAAGGCAAGGGTAAAAGAAGGAACGGCACGGCAAGGGGAAACAAGGCTAAGGCACGGCAACGCACGGCTAGGCAATGCACGGCAAGGCAAGGAAAGGGTAACGCAAGGCAAGGCACGGTGAGGCAAGGCAAGGCTGATGCACGACAACGCACGGCTAGGCAATGCACGGCAAGGCAAGGAAAGGGTAACGCAAGGCAAGGCACGGTCAGGCGAGGCAAGGCTAAGGCACGACAACGCAAGGCTAGGCAATGCACGGCAAGGCAAAGAAAGGGTAACGGAAGGCAAGGCACGGTAAGGCGCGGCAAGGCTAAGGCCACGACAACGCAAGGCTAGGCAGTAAACGGAAGGCAAGCAACGAGTAACGGAAGGCAAGGAAGGCAAGGGAAAGCAGGGGAAGGCAAGGGTAACGGAAGGAACGGCACGGTAAGGGGAAACAAGGCTAAGGCACGACAACGCAGGGCTAGCCAATGCACGGCAAGGAAAGGAAAGGGTAACGCAAGGCAAGGCACCGTTACGCGAGGCAAGGCTAGGGCACGACAACGCAAGGCTAGGCAATGCACGGAAGGCAAGCAAAGAGTAACGGAAGGCAAGGAAGGCAAGGGAAAGCAAGGCAAGGCAAGGGTAACGGAAGGAACGGCACGGCAAGGGGAAACAAGGCTAAGGCACGGCAACGCACGGCTAGGCAATGCACGGCAAGGCAAGGAAAGGGTAACGCAAGGCAAGGCACTGTCAGGCGAGGCAAGGCTAAGGCACGACAACGCAAGGCTAGGCAATGCACGGAAGGAAAGCAAAGAGTAACGGAAGGCAATGAAAGGAAGGGAAAGCAAGGCAAGTTAAGGGTAACGCAAGGCAAGGCACGGTGAGGCAAGGCAAGGCTTATGCACGACAACGCACGGCTAGGCAATTCACGGCAAGGCAAGGAAAGGGTAACGCAAGGCAAGGCACGGTCAGGCGAGGCAAGGCTAATGCACGACAACGCAAGGCTAGGCAATTCACGGAAGGCAAGCAAAGAGGAACGGAAGGCAAGGAAGGCTAGGGAAAGCAGGGAAAGGCAAGGGTAACGGAAGGAACGGCACGGTAAGGGCAAACAAGACTAAGGCACGACAACACAGGGCTAGGCAATGCAGGGCAAGGCAAGGAAATGGTAACGCAAGGCAAGGCACGGTTTGGGGAGGCAAAGCTAATGCACGACAACGCAAGGCTAGGCAGTGCACGGCTAGGCAAGGAAAGAGTAACGGAAGGAAAGGAAGGCAAGGCAAAGCAAGGCAAGGCAAGTGTAGCAAAAGGCAAGGCACGGCAAGGGGAAACAAGGCTAAGGAACGGCAACGCACGGCTACGCAATGCACGGCCAGGCAAGGAAAGGGTAACGCAAGGCAAGGCACGGTAAGGCAAGACAAGGCTAATGCACGACAACGCACGGCTAGGCAATGCACGGCCAGGCAAGGAAAGGGTAACGCAAGGCAAGGAACGGTGAGGCAAGGCAAGGCAAATGCACGACAACGCACGGCTAGGCAATGCACGGCAAGTCAAGGAAAGGGTAACTCAAGGCAAGGCACGGTCAGGCGAGGCAAGGCTAAGGCACGACAACGCAAGGCTAGGCAATGCACGGAAGGCAAGCAAAGAGTAACGGAAGGCAAGGAAGGGAAGGGAAAGCAGGGGAAGGTAAGGGTAACGAAAGGAACGGCACGGTAAGGGGAAACAAGGCTAAGGCACGACAACACAGGGCTAGGCAATGCACGGCAAGGCAAGGAAAGGGTAACGCAAGGCAAGGCACGGTGAAGCAAGGCAAGGCTGATGCACGACAACGCACGGCTAGGCAATGCACGGCAAGGCAAGGAAAGGGTAACGCAAGGCAAGGCACGGTCAGGCGAGGCAAGGCTAAGGCACGACAACGCAAGGCTAGGCAATGCACGGCAAGGCAAGGAAAGGGTAACGCAAGGCAAGGCACGGTAAGGCGCGGCAAGGCTAAGGCACGACAACGCAAGGCTAGGCAATAAACGGAAGGCAAGCAAAGAGTAACGGAAGGCAAGGAAGGCAAGGGAAAGCAGGGGAAGGCAAGGGTAACGGAAGGAACGGCACGGTAAGGGGAAACAAGGCTAAGGCACGACAACGCAGGGCTAGCCAATGCACGGCAAGGAAAGGAAAGGGTAACGCAAGGCAAGGCACCGTTACGCGAGGCAAGGCTAAGGCACGACAACGCAAGGCTAGGCAATGCACGGAAGGCAAGCAAAGAGTAACGGAAGGCAAGGAAGGCAAGGGAAAGCAAGGCAAGGCTAGGGTAACGGAAGGAACGGCACGGCAAGGGGAAACAAGGCTAAGGCACGGCAACGCACGGCTAGGCAATGCACGGGCAGGCAAGGAAAGGGTAACGCAAGGCAAGGCACGGTAAGGCAAGACAAGGCTAATGCACGACAACGCACGGCTAGGCAATGCACGGCGAGGCAAGGAAAGGGTAACGCAAGGCAAGGCACGGTGAGGCAAGGCAAGGCAAATGCACGACAACGCACGGCTAGGCAATGCACGGCAAGGCAAGGAAAGGGTAACGCAAGGCAAGGCACGGTCAGGCGAGGCAAGGCTAAGGCACGACAACGCAAGGCTAGGCAATGAACGGAAGGCAAGCAAAGAGTAATGGAAGGCAAGGAAGGCAAGGGAAAGCAAGGGAAGGCAAGGGCAACGAAAGGAACGGCACGGTAAGGGGAAACAAAGCTAAGGCACGACAATGCAGGGCTAGGCAATGCACGGCAAGGGAAGGAAAGGGTAACGGGAGGCAAAGCACGGTGAGGCAAGACAAGGCAAATGCACGACAACGCACGGCTAGGCAATGCACGGCAAGGCAAGGAAAGGGTAACTCAAGGCAAGGCACGGTCAGGCGAGGCAAGGCTAAGGCACGACAACGCAAGGCTAGGCAATGCACGGAAGGCAAGCAAAGAGTAACGGAAGGCAAGGAAGGCAAGGGAAAGCAAGGGAAGGCAAGGGTAACGGAAGGAACGGCACGGCAAGGGGAAACAAGGCTAAGGCACGACAACGCAGGGCTAGCCAATGCACGGCAAGGAAAGGAAAGGGTAACGCAAGGCAAGGCACCGTTACGCGAGGCAAAGCTAAGGCACGACAACGCAAGGCTAGGTAATGCACGAAAGGCAAGCAAAGAGTAACGGAAGGCAAGGAAGGCAAGGGAAAGCAAGGCAAGGCTAGGGTAACGGAAGGAACGGCACGGAAAGGGGAAACAAGGCTAAGGCACGGCAACGCACGGCTAGGCAATGCACGGCCAGGCAAGGAAAGGGTAACGCAAGGCAAGGCACGGTAAGGCAAGACAAGGCTAATGCACGACAACGCACGGCTAGGCAATGCACGGCGAGGCAAGGAAAGGGTAACGCAAGGCAAGGCACCGTGAGGCAAGGCAAGGCAAATGCACGACAACGCACGGCTAGGCAATGCACGGCAAGGCAAGGAAAGGGTAACGCAAGGCAAGGCACGGTCAGGCGAGGCAAGGCTAAGGCACGACAACGCAAGGCTAGGCAATGAACGGAAGGCAAGCAAAGAGTAACGGAAGGCAAGGAAGGCAAGGGAAAGCAAGGGAAGGCAAGGGCAACGAAAGGAACGGCACGGTAAGGGGAAACAAAGCTAAGGCACGACAATGCAGGGCTAGGCAATGCACGGCAAGGCAAGGAAAGGGTAACGCGAGGCAAAGCACGGTGAGGCAAGACAAGGCAAATGCACGACAACGCACGGCTAGGCAATGCACGGCAAGGCAAGGAAAGGGTAACTCAAGGCAAGGCACGGTCAGGCGAGGCAAGGCTAAGGCACGACAACGCAAGGTTAGGCAATGCACGGAAGGAAAGCAAAGAGTAACGGAAGGCAATGACAGGAAGGGAAAGCAAGGCAAGGTAAGGGTAACGCAAGGCAAGGCACGGTGAGGCAAGGCAAGGCTGATGCACGACAACGCACGGCTAGGCAATTCACGGCAAGGCAAGGAAAGGGTAACGCAAGGCAAGGCACGGTCAGGCGAGGCAAGGCTAAGGCACGACAACGCAAGGCTAGGCAATGCACGGAAGGCAAGCAAAGAGGAACGGAAGGCAAGGAAGGCTAGGGAAAGCAGGGAAAGGCAATGGTGACGGAAGGAACGGCACGGTAAGGGCAAACAAGACTAAGGCACGACAACACAGGGCTAGGCAATGCAGGGCAAGGCAAGGAAATGGTAACGCAAGGCAAGGCACGGTTTGGGGAGGCAAAGCTAATGCACGACAACGCAAGGAAAGGGTAACGCAAGGCAAGGCACGGTCAGGCGAGGCAAGGCTAAGGCACGACAACGCAAGGCTAGGCAATGCACGGAAGGCAAGCAAAGAGTAACGGAAGGCAAGGAAGGCAAGGGAAAGCAGGGGAAGGCAAGGGTAACGAAAGGAACGGCACGGTAAGGGGAAACAAGGCTAAGGCACGACAACACAGGGCTAGGCAATGCACGGCAAGGCAAGGAAAGGGTAACGCAAGGCAAGGCACGGTGAAGCAAGGCAAGGCTGATGCACGACAACGCACGGCTAGGCAATGCACGGCAAGGCACGGAAAGGGTATCCCAGGCCTACCTATTGGAACGCAAGGCAAGGCACGGTTTGGGGAGGAAGGCGAATGCACGACAACGCAAGGCTAGGCAATGCACGGAAGGCAAGCAAAGAGTAACGGAAGGCAAGGAAGGCAAGGGAAAGCAAGGCAAGTCAAGGGTAACAGAAGGAACGGCACGGCAATGGGAAACAAGGCTAAGGCACGGCAACGCACGGCTAGGCAATGCACGGCAAGGCAAGGAAAGTGTAACGCAAGGCAAGGCACGGTGAGGCAAGGCAAGGCTGATGCACGACAACGCACGGCTAGGCAATGCACGGCAAGGCAAGGAAAGGGTAACGCAAGGCAAGGCACGGTAAGGCGCGGCAAGGCTAAGGCCACGACAACGCAAGGCTAGGCAGTAAACGGAAGGCAAGCAACGAGTAACGGAAGGCAAGGAAGGCAAGGGAAAGCAGGGGAAGGCAAGGGTAACGGAAGGAACGGCACGGTAAGGGGAAACAAGGCTAAGGCACGACAACGCAGGGCTAGCCAATGCACGGCAAGGAAAGGAAAGGGTAACGCAAGGCAAGGCACCGTTACGCGAGGCAAGGCTAGGGCACGACAACGCAAGGCTAGGCAATGCACGGCAAGGCAAGGAAAGGGTAACTCAAGGCAAGGCACGGTCAGGCGAGGCAAGGCTAAGGCACGACAACGCAAGGCTAGGCAATGAACGGAAGGCAAGCAAAGAGTAACTGAAGGCAAGGAAGGCAAGGGAAAGCAAGGGAAGGCAAGGGCAACGAAAGGAACGGCACGGTAAGGGGAAACAAAGCTAAGGCAGGACAATGCAGGGCTAGGCAATGCACGGCAAGGCAAGGAAAGGGTAACGCAAGGCAAAGCACGGTGAGGCAAGACAAGGCAAATGCACGACAACGCACGGCTAGGCAATGCACGGCAAGGCAAGGAAAGGGTAACTCAAGGCAAGGCACGGTCAGGCGAGGCAAGGCTAAGGCACGACAACGCAAGGCTAGGCAATGCACGGAAGGCAAGCAAAGAGTAACGGAAGGCAAGGAAGGCAAGGCAAAGCAGGGGAAGGCAAGGGTAACGAAAGGAACGGCACGGTAAGGGGAAA